>NC_143037.1:20032000-20345000 GCF_057628025.1 Oncorhynchus mykiss
GCAGGTGGAAAGCATGATGATGACCAGCGTTAGAGATGTCATCCACAAAGGAGTGGACCAGTATGTCGAGGTACAGTAAAGACATAAATACAATTTAGAAAATACATATATTTTTTTAATTGAAATGTTTATTGACAATTACACTTCAAATGTATTATTTTTTATTTTTTTTACACATTATTATTTTGCAGGTCCCCAGGAAAAAGTGGGTGTTGCAGTGGCCTGGTCAGGTTGTTATTTGTGCCTCGTCCATTTTCTGGACCAGTGAGGTCTCTGAGGCCATCGAGACCAATACCCTGCACGTGAGTCACTTAATACATAGCATTACCAAAGACAGTACACTATGAAGATAGGCAGAAACTGCATCTCCTATGGAAACCCCTGATCACTCTTGTAGGCAAGTCAAGGCGACGTTGGCTAGCTAAGCTCATGCACAGAAACACGTCATCGGGTCTAACAGTCGTCTTGCGTCGAACTGAGCATGTGCAGGCCGTCAAATCAAAGGCACACCTTCGATGTAAAGTTTTTTTGACAAAAATGAAAAACGTGTCAGTTTGTGACTTTCATGAGGTTGGAGTAATAACATGTTCAACTGCTTAAGACATTGGCTCCAATCTAGGTTGTGCCTTTAGATTTTGAGAAAATGAAGTACATTTTTTACTTTTTAAAATTAGATTTAACCTTTATTTAACACGGCAAGTCAGTTAAGAACAAATTCTTATTTACAATGATGGCCTACACCGGCCAAACCCGGACGACGCTGGGCCAATTGTGCGCCACCATATGGGACTCCCAATCATGGCCGGTTGTGATACAGCCTGGAATCGAACCAGGGTGAGGTGTAGTGACACCTCAAGCACTGCGATGCGGTGCCTTAGACCACTGAGCCCAAGCAAGAATGTTTTCACTTCTCTCATTGACTTCTCTAACCACAAACACCTGCTTGGCCTGCTTCGCAAGCGTTCCTGGAAGTCTTGCGATGTTGCGCCTCTGTGTTTAGAAATTCAGTGGTATTACTCTACATCCTTATTCACCTAATGTAGCCCCGCCTACTTGACCCAGTTGCTGATCAAATGCCCTTGTCTTTCAACTTCCCTCTAATTAATTAACAGCTTTGCACACTCTTGGCATTTTCTCAACCAGCTTCATGAGGAATGCTTTTCCAACGGTCTTGAAGGAGTTCCTACAAATGCTGAGCACTTGTTGGCTGCTTTTCCTTCACTCTGCTGTCCAACTCATCCCAAAACATCTCAATTGGGTTGAGTTCGGGGGATTGTGGAGGACAGGTCATCTGATGCAGCACTTGGTCATTGTCCTGTTGAAAAACAAATTATAGTCCCACTAAGCGCAAACCAGATGGGATGGCATATCGTTGCAGAATGCTGTGGTAGCCATGCTGGGTAAGTGAACCTTGAAATGTAAATAAATCACTGACAATGTCACCAGCAAAGCACCATCACACCTCCTCCATGCTTCACGGTGGGAACCACACGTGCGGAGATCATCCGTTCACCTACTCTGCGTCTCACAAAGACACAGCAGTTGGAACCAAAAATCTAACATTTGGACTCATCAGATCAAAGACTGCCAAGAGTGTGCAAAGCTGTCATCAAGGCAAAGGGTGGCTACTTTGAAGAATCTCAAATATAAAATATATTTTGATTTGGTTAACACTTTTTTGGTTACTACATGATTCCATATGTGTTGTTTCATAGTTGTGATGTCTTCACTATTATTCTACAATGTAGAAAATAGTAATAAAAAAAAAGAAAAACCCTTGAATGAGTAGGTGTGTCCAAACTATTGACTGGTACTGTATATGTTGATCCATTCTAAGGCCTATGTGGATAAGAGCAATGCCCAAATAGCTGACATTGTGGAGCTGGTGCGTGGGAAGCTGAATGGAGGGGCCAGAATGACCTTAGGAGCTCTCACAGTCATTGATGTCCACGGTATTTCCCACTTTTTCCTTAATGTTAGTTCTTCTTCTGAGTTCACCCCAGAGGAAGTCGGTGCCAGATCTCTCACACACACACTTCTTCTCACTCACACACTCTCTCCTCTCTCTCCCAGCTCGGGACGTGGTAGCTAAACTGGCTGAGGACCGTATCTCCTCCCTGAATGACTTCTCCTGGATCAGTCAGCTGAGGTACTTCTGGGAGGACGGAGACGTGCGCCTGCGTATGATCACCACCACTGTCAAGTATGGCTACGAGTACCTGGGCAACTCCGGCCGTCTGGTCATCACCCCACTCACTGACCGCTGCTATAGGTCAGTCATCAACTGTAACCTCGACTTGGTTGACTTACCACTAACATAGTAATGTCCATGGTTATAATGCAAGGATACATACATGGGTACAGTTGCTGGACATAACTTTATTCCATAAGGATACTGAAAGTTACTGAAAGAGAACAGTCATGTCATATTGGAGGTTGCATGTTACATGTTCCCATAGGACACTGATGGGTGCCCTGAAGCTGAACCTGGGAGGAGCCCCCGAGGGCCCTGCAGGGACAGGCAAGACTGAGACCACCAAGGATCTGGCCAAAGCTCTGGCTAAGCAGGTACATGATCATTTTGTATTTTTTAACCTTTATTCAACTAGGCAAGTCAGTTCAGAACATTCTTTTTTTATACTTAGTTTTTTTTATAGGAACACAAAGAAAGTAAAGTTTTTAAAAAAGAACAACAAAAAATTCACTTTTTTCCCAGTATTCCTGACCTCTCTCCTCTTGTGTTCTTAAAGCAAAGGTCATACGCTCCATGTGGTGTATTTCTTTTACAATGTCTATCCATTGTGTCACTGCGGGAGGGTCTTTTTGTAGCCATTTCCTAGTGATAGCCTTTTTACTGGCTGCCAGTAGGACCTTCAAGAGGTACTTTTCTCTAGTGTGTAAGTTATCAGGTATTTCACCCAAGTACAAAGAAATGAATGTTTGTTCTATGTCAAATCCCATTATTTTTCCATTGTTAGATCTTATTTCTCCCCAGTAAGTTTAGATTGCGGGGCAGGTCCAAAAGATATGAGAGTGATCCAACCTCAATAGACCACATTCTCTCCAGGGTGTAGGGAGCCAGTCTGTTTTGATTTCAGTTTAGTTCTTCCAACAGAACTCTCTCCATGACCTTGAGTTGGTGGAGCTTTGTTGAGTCTCTAATATGCTAAGAACATTCTTATATACACCGGCCAAACCTGGATGATGCTGGGCCAACGGTGCGCCACCCAACCACGGCCGGTTGTGATACAGCCTGGATTCATACCAGGGTGTCTGTAGTGACGCCTCAAGCACTGAGATGCAGTGCCTTAAACCACTGCGGCACTCGAGAACCCTACTAATGCATTACTGTCTTAACCTTTCACCCAAAGTATGTTCAGTCTTCAGGTATCATATTTAATTGCATTCATTCACTACAATTTGATTTGTTATGTCTTGTTCTTTGCTTCTCTCAGTGTGTGGTGTTCAACTGCTCTGACGGCCTGGACTACAAGGCCATGAGTAAGTTTTTCAAAGGACTGGCACAATCCGGGGCTTGGGCCTGCTTCGACGAGTTCAACCGAATCGAAGTGGAGGTGCTGTCTGTGGTGGCCCAGCAGGTGCTGAGTATCCAGCAGGCCATCGCCAGGGACCTGAAGACCTTCATGTTTGAGGGGACCGAGTTGTCCCTCAATCCCACCTGCTCCGTCTTCATCACCATGAACCCTGGCTATGCAGGCAGGGCCGAGCTCCCAGACAACCTCAAGGTACAGTACACCTACCACTGACTATAGGATGAACAGTCGTTATTTGCAACTTAAAAGGGATAGGTCACAATTTACATTGTATAGTTCAACTAGTTTTGCATTAGGTTTATTGCAAGAAAAACAATGAGATTGGGAGTGTGGCGCTGTCAATCTTCTCTTGCAGGTTCTTTTCCGTACGGTGGCTATGATGGTGCCTGACTATGGTCTCATTGGTGAGATCTCACTTTACTCTGTGGGCTTTATCGAGTCTCGCAGGTATGAATCATACCGATATATAACTCATCTGTTGTGGTTGTCTTGTCATACATAGTTCTCTAACTTCTCACGTTGACTCAAAAAAACAAAACTTTCTTGGTGTTCCTATCAGTCTTGCCGGGAAGATTGTGGCAACCTACCGCCTGTGTTCAGAGCAGCTGTCCTCGCAGCATCACTACGACTATGGTATGCGCGCCGTGAAATCAGTCCTGACTGCCGCGGGGAACCTAAAACTGAAGTACCCGAAGGAGAACGAGAGTGTTCTGCTGCTCAGAGCACTGATGGACGTCAACATGGCCAAGTTTCTGGCCCAGGATGTGCCTCTGTTTCAAGTAATGTTGCTTATGTTTCGGCATTATTCAGCTTTGTCACACTGATTTGGTAAACACCTGATTTTGTATATCTTATCAGGCTGTTTTTTTTTTTACATGATTTACATGATTTCTCTATCTAGGTAACCAATGTCATCATTGTCACACAGCTAATTCTCCAGTGTTAAATCAACACTAAGAGTTGAATTTAAACACAGTTCCAGTGTCCATACGGGTCCACACTTTTCAGTGTTAAATTACCACTTTGCATTTCCTAGTGTGCCTTTCGAGTGATGAGTTACCACCCGTGACTGTATTTGTTAGTGAGAGAGAAATGGTGGTTACATTCATTCATGTTCAGTCCTGTGGCCTTTACCAGATGAGATCCTAAGCAAATATGTTATCATTTAAATGTAAGTATTACAATACATATTTCATAAGGCCTTATTTTGAGGGCCTAGTTTTACCTTAATACAGTTGCCTCAAACTCGTTGTTTACGGGCCACATCAAGTCACATTATGCTGGCTAGCAATGTGATGTGTAATTCCTATTAGAATCCATACAGAGTGGGGATCTCAAATATTTGTATTCACCAGTCTTGGCTGGGGCCCTGGGTGATCTGTTTGAAGGTCACCTGCATTTAGAATGACTGCCAGATTTGGGAAGAATAAGATATGAGATTACCTAAAGCATCTTAACTGGAACAACCATTTCAGTAACTGGTGCAACAAGTCCAAGTAACAGATTGGATTAGTATAGAAAAATGTATGTTATTTATATTTGAGTAGCATACGGCAGGTGGTTAGAGCGTTGGGCTAGTAACCAAAAGGTTGCTAGATCGAATCCTCGAGCTGACAAGCTAAAAATCTGTCGTTCTGCCCCTGAACAAGACAGTTAACCCACTGTTCCTAGGCTGTTATTGTAAATAAGAATTTGTTCTTAACTGATTCTAAAAATAAACCTGCAATAAGAGCATGCTGGGAAATCTGATAATGATGGGTGTGGTTTTAGTTTAACTCTTGTTATTAAAACCAACACTGGGGTTCATTTACTCCAATAAGTGTTAATTTAACATTTACAGTACTAATTTCACTCTGGAATTAACAGTAGAAATGTTACACTTAAAAATCAACACTAGGTAACACTATGCACCTATGCACCAATGTCATCATTACAAACTGAGTAATTGTATGTTTCTCCAGAGAAGCAAATTCTGTCAAAGCTTTCTGAGCTTTTCCACCTGTTAGTGCACATTTAAACTGTCGTATCTCTCAGTCTTTCACACATGACTGTATGCTTGAATTGTATTCATAGGGTATCATATCGGATCTCTTCCCTGGGGTGGTCCTTCCCAAACCAGACTACGATCTTCTCATGCAGGCCCTGAATGACAACATCACCAAGCTCCAGCTCCAGCCCGTTCCCTGGTTCATCGGCAAAATCATCCAGGTAAACAAAAAACAAAATGGCAGCATTTCTCTGTCCTTCTCAGTGACACTGATGCCTCAACCTCACCTATTATTCGAAGACATTGTGGTTGAATAAGTTGTGCTGTAAGAATTCCTCCCGTTGGTTCTTTCGCGTTGATAGGTGTATGATATGATGCTGGTGCGTCACGGTTTCATGATCGTGGGAGACCCTCTGGGTGGGAAGACCTCTGCCTATAAAGTCCTGGCTGGGGCCCTGGGTGATCTGTTTGAAGGTCAGTCCTACCAGACAGCAACTTCATGACATCGAAAGTCCACATTATCAAGCCATAAGCAGCGTCAGTTTTGGCAACTACAAATAAATTGCACCAACTACAAAATCTGATACACACTTTAAATTCTATTTTTATGGTCACCATGTTTCCATCCTCTGACATCCTCTTTACCCCCAGCTGGTTTGATGGAGGAGTGTGCAGTCGACTACCGGATCATCAACCCCAAGGCCATCACCATGGGCCAGCTGTACGGTTGCTTCGACCCGGTCAGCCACGAGTGGTCAGACGGGGTGCTGGCCGTCTCCTTCAGGGAGCAGGCCGTCTCCACCTCGGACGACCGCCAGTGGATCGTCTTCGACGGGCCCATCGACGCGGTGTGGATCGAGAACATGAACACCGTGCTGGACGACAACAAGAAGGTAAAGGAGTTAGCTTCATTAACTAGGTTTCCATTCAATTGGCAACAGATTTTCATGCAAATATTCTAAAATCTACAAAAAAGATTTTCCCACCAGAGATGTTTTTCCACCAAATTGACTTATTGGGGATAAAAGGCCAAGCATTGATCATCACGTCACCAGAATAAGACCCTCAATATTTATTGGAAAGGAGCATCAAGCTCATCGCTGTGCACTTTCACTTGTGAAGTTCATCCTCCTAACTTATTTCATCTGTAGCCTAATAAACTGTATGCTTTCCCGAGTCATAGTGTGACCCCAAGTTTACTTCTGTAGGATGGTTATTATATCAATATTTGCGCATAAAAGCGTTTCCACCGCCATTTCTCGCATTATTAATTTTACCGACACAAAAAGATCCCACCTTCTAGCGTATTTTGTTTTGTCGACATTTGGAAAGTTTACAGACAAAGTCGCTGTTTCTATATATTCTATATATGTATTTTACTCTCATAAAAAAGTTGGATGGTTGGATGGATGGATGGAAATCTGGTTATAGAGAGACATAACATATAAGCTTTATAATATGAAGTTATAGAGGCGTACACGCGTGTAACAAGTAACTAAGCATTATACCTGTCTGCTTTGAGTAAATTGAGTTTTCTTTTTTACTTCTTCCAGTGACTACAAGTCACCTTTTACCATGATTTGCCCTCTTTGGACAGTAGTACATTGTCCATTGCTTAAATAACTAGTGCCCTGTTTGTCTGGTGCCAAACACTAAGGTAGGTTTTGTACTTTGTTCTCTGTAGCTGTGTCTGATGAGTGGTGAGATCATCCAGATGAGCGCTAAGATGAGTCTGATCTTTGAGACGGCCGACCTGGAGCAGGCCTCCCCAGCTACGGTCAGCAGGTGAGTGGGGGTGTTTGTTTTTTTTAGAAGTAGTGTCCTCAAATTCTATATGTTGTGGCTTACTGTATTTTGTGACTGGAAGAAAGGAGCAAACCGTTCTGGTTGGGTGTTGAGTCAACCAGTGGTAGTATAGCAAGTTGGTTGCTGGTTGTTGATACTTTGATGAAGAAATCATTGTTCTGCTTTTAGGGGTGGATCTTAACTTCCACTTAACTTGAATGTTCACTTAGCTTTCCATTGACATTAATGGATGACTAAGTGAAAATTTGACTTAGGTGGAAGTTAGGATTTGCCCCTTAATGAATTGTACATGGCTGGCTGACTGTCCTTGTATCTTCAGATGTGGTATGATCTACATGGAGCCTCACCAGCTAGGCTGGGCCCCTCTCAGAGACTCCTACATGGACACCTTGCCCGAGAGCCTGAGCACTGAACATAGAGACCTGGTGAGAACAGACACAAAAAAAAAACACTTTTCTTTTACTTAAGGAAGGTCCATTTGAATATTCCTATATAATTATCCCCATACAACATAATCAATGATTTGTACCACGCTTTGTCCACTGGGTTATAAGACACATTTCGGTTGAATGCATTCAGTTGTGCAACTGACAAGGTATCCCCTTTCCATTGTATTATGTGTGACACACCATCTCGTGTCTTTCTGCAGATTGTAGACATGTTCAACTGGCTGGTCCAGCCCTGTCTGGACTTCATCTCCAGAGAGTGTCGTTTCCTGGTGTCGACATCCCCCATCCACCTGGCTTACAGCCTGATGAGGCTCTACACCTGTCTCCTAGGTCAGCCAACACACAGCTGTTTCATGATACAATGTCCAAACTATGAAGTCCAAACACAAACTGTGTTATATCTGTCTGGAGACGGTTTACAAGACCTTTCTTATTGATTGATGACCTTGAATGCATGTACTGTATGTATGTACGTGACTGCGTTCCTTTGTGTGTGTTGCTGCGCATGTACTGCTTCACCAGACGACATTGCATCTTCGGGGGCCGATGGCACGGAGCCCATGTCCAGTCAGCAGGTGACCATGTGGCTGCAGGGCCTGTTCCTATTCGCTGTGGTGTGGAGCGTGGGCGGGACCATCAACGGGGACAGCCGCAATAAGTTTGACGCCTTCTACAGGAACCTGATCATGGGCATGGATGACAACCACCCCCGGCCCAAAAGTGTCAAACTGACCAAGAACAACGTTTTCCCTGAGAGAGGTGACATGACCCTATCAATGAGTTGTGCTGTGACTGACAACCATACCTGGACAACAGTCCCAAAGCTTTGCTGCTTAAGTCATAACTCTTTAGCCGTACTTTTACCCAGGGTGCTTTTAGTTCTCTTAGGCATATGATCTACTTGATTGAATTCATCCCTTTCTAAGTATCTTATTTTATCGCCTTTTATTTATTGCTGCGTTAGTCTCTCATATCCACGGTTATCTTACTATTGTTTTACTATTTCAATTTATCTCTTCATTTTATCGATGTCTATCTTGATTTTACATTTGCACAGAAACGTTTTTGTTTTATCTTCTTCACGTTGTACTATTTTATTTGTTAAGCACCTTGAAATGCATTTGTTGTAAGAAATGTGCTATATAATAAAGTTTGATTTAATTATTGTATTGAGCAAGTGAAAGAATCAAAGGTACAATTAGTCATATTTTTCATTTTTTCCCCTCCTCTGTAGGCACCATCTATGACTACTACTTCCACAAGCAGGGCACAGGGCAGTGGAATACATGGACTGATTCCATCACCAAAGAGGAGTCCACTATTGCCGCTGGAGCGAATGTCAGTTGTTTACCTTAGAGGGTGACTGCTTGACGGGGTCAAATGGAGCTATAACTGGGTGGCCATGTTCTGTAAAATCTCTCTTCTCCTTGTCAGTTTACTAGTGATGGGAGGGGTTCAAATGGGAGTAACCAGGTTGTCATGCTCTTTAACTAAAATTCCCCTTCTCTCTCTCTCTATTCCCGCTATTAGGTGTCAGACCTGATCATCCCCACAATGGAGACAGCCCGTCAGCTGTTCTTCCTGCAGACCTACATGGCCCACGAGGTACCCATGCTGTTCGTGGGGCCCACCGGCACGGGCAAGTCAGTCATCAACAACAGCTTTCTGCTCAAGCTTCCTAAGGAGCGCTATACACCCAACTGCATCAACTTCTCGGCACGCACCTCAGCCAACCAGACCCAGGACATCATCATGGGCAAGCTGGACCGCCGGAGGAAGGGCGTGTTCGGGCCACCCATGGGAAAGAAGTGTGTCGTCTACGTGGGTAAGGAATGAGTAGGGCACTCAGTGGAGCACATTACTGTGTCCATGCTACTCAATGCTTAACACAGGTGCGTCTGACATGGCACCCTAATCCCTATAAAGACTCAAAAGAGCATTTGAAGCCAAAAAAGTTGGTTAAGATGGCATCTCATGGATAGATAACATCTGCAGTTTGAGCCACTCCAGGAAGTGACATTGCAGGCTAGCTTAGTGCTGCGCCCTCTCATTGAGTATTTCAAGTCGAGTGCCGACCAAGGTACTGCAGGCTGCAATTAGCCACTAAATGATCCTTAGAACTTATTCTGTGTGGTTCAAGGACATGCATCTGGTGTAATAGAAGCAATTGTTGGTACCATGATTGTCTTAGAATCGTTCATTTATTTACACAGAGATTATCCACAAAGATTGTCATTTTCCCATTCACTATAATGGGGGATCCTGTTTTCTGCAACAATGCCTGCAGTACCACGGTCAGCTTTGAACTTTATGGCTTTAATGAGAGGGGGCAGTCGTTCTCCCCTGCTCAAAACGCATTGTTGAAAAAGGTCAGAGGGGAGGAACCTTGAATTTTCTTCTCCAATACATTTTAAAAAGTGGGTGAGGAGAGAGGATGTGAGTAATCAAGGAAATACAATTGAGATTCACCCTAGTGACCTTTGATCTATCAGATGACCTCAACATGCCTGCCAAGGAGATCTATGGCGCCCAGCCACCCATCGAGCTGCTGAGGCAGTGGATCGACCACTACCATTGGTACGACAAGAAGGACACCTCCAGGATTGACATTGTGGACATTCTGTTTGTATCTGCTATGGGGCCCCCTGGTGGGGGGAGGAATGACATTACAGGTACTCTTTCTTTGCCCTTCAGTACTGGGTGGTGTTCAGTAAGGCACATCAATTTGTGTTTCTTATTGAAAAAGTTGTGGTATTAGCTCTCCATTTAAAAAAAAAAAAATCTGATTTTGATTGTACTGAACAAGACCCTTTGCTTCAGTGATTTGGTATGCATAAATTGTTTTACCTTTCAAGTAGGTAGGTTTTCTCAATGTGCATATCATTTTGTTGTAAAAGTTTACCAGTTAGTTTCTCTTTTAAATCATAGGCCGCTTCACTCGTCATTTGAATATTGTTTCTATCGACTCCTTTGACCATGAGACGCTGAGCAAGATATTCACCTCCATTACCGACTGGCATTTTGGCAAAGGATTTGATGCTGCTTTCTATAGGTGAGATGTCTTAAAGGTATTCAAACCTAGAATTGAGAGGCTATGCAGTTCTAAGGACCATTTATGTTTTAGAGTGATGAACTTGGTGATGAACAGAGACATTAATTCATATCTGTTAAAGGAATTAAATGGAAAATGATATCTGTTCAATTAAAATGGCCCAATCAATTGATTGGACTTGATTTAGAAAGGCACGCACCTGTCTATATAAGGTCCCACAGTTGACAGTGCATGTCAGAGCAAAAACCAAGCCATTAGGTCGAATGAATTGTCCGTAGAGCGCCGAGACAGGATTGTGTCGAGGGACAGATCAGGGGAAGAGTACCAAAACATTTCTGCAGCTTTGAAGGTCCCCAAGAACACAGTGGCCTCCATCATTCTTAAATGGAAGAAGTTTGGAACCACCAAGACTCTTCCTAGAACTGGCTAAACTGAGCAATCGAGGCAGAAAGGCCTTGGTCAGGCCTTGGTCAGGGAGGTGACCAGGGATGGTCACTCTGATAGAGCTCCAGACTTCCTCTGTAGAGATGGGAGGATCTTCCAGAAGGACAAACCCCCTCTGCAGCACTCCACCAATCAGGCCTTTATGGTAGAGTGGCCAGACGGAAGCCACTTCTCAGTAAAAGGCACGACAGCCCACTTGGAGTTTACCAGAAGGCACCTAAAGGACTCTAAGAACATAAGAAACAAGATTCTCTGGTCTGATGAAACCAAGATTGAACTCTTTGGCCCGAATGCCAAGCGTCACGTCGGGGGGAAACCTGGCACCATCCCTACGGTGAAGCATTTTGGTGGCAGCATCATGCCGTGAGGATGTTTTTCAGTGGCAGGGACTGGAAGACCAGTCAGGATCGAGGAAAGATGAACAGAGCAAAGTACAGAGAGATCCTTGATGTAAACCTGCTCCAGAGCGCTTAGGACCTCAGATTGGGGTGAAGGTTCACCTTCTAACAGGACAACGACCCTAAGCACACAGCCAAGACAACGCAGGTGTGGCTTCGGGACAAGTCTCTGAATGTCCTTGAGTGGCCCAGCCGGAGCCAGAGGTTTTGCTTTGTCATTATGGGGTATTGTGTGTAGATTGATGAGGGGAAAAAAGCAATTTAATACATTTTATAATAAGGCTATAACATTACAAAATGTAGAAAAATCAAGGGGTCTGAATACTTTACGAATATGTATGTTGTCTGTGTGTCCAGACTGGGGAAGATCATGGTGCAGGCCACCATGGCTGTCTATCAGGATGCCATGGAGAGTTTCCTGCCCACTCCCTCCAAGTCCCACTACATCTTCAACCTCAGGGACTTTGCCAGGGTAATCCGCGGGGTGCTGCTCAGCCCACCTACGCACCTCCAGGCAAGGCCAGACGACAACAGCTCATAGTTAACGTTTATACAACTTCTATATAATTTTTTTACTAAATAATTTACCTTATAAAAATACAAATATATATATATATATATATATATATATATTTGTATTTTTATAAGGTAAATTATTTAGTATATATATATTATATATCATTTATGTATGATCTGTTTCTGTGTGAGCAGGAGGGAGACAAGCTGATCCGCCTGTGGATCCATGAGGTCTACCGTGTGTTCTACGACCGCCTCATCGACAACGAGGACAGAGAGACATTCTTCAACATTGTCAAGGAGAGAACCTCCGGCTACTTCAAGCAGACCATGGATAAGGTAAGTTCCACATGACCCTTTTCATACATTCACAGTTCTTCATTGTTGGATGATCATTGCCTTTCGAAGATTTACCATGTATCTTCTGTCAGGCTTCTGCATTAGTGTATGTGGGATTTATTTTAAGGGACTGAATTGAACTTAGTCTAATGGTTACTAGTTCAAGGGCAATGCACATGTTATTTACTCTAAATCCATTCTACTGCCCCCTGTTGTATGTAGCTGCTGACCCACCTGACGCCTAGCGGCAAGGTTGTGGACGAGACAATCCGCAGCCTGTTCTTTGGAGACTACGCCAAGCCCGACTCGGATGCCAAGGCCTACGACGAGATCACCGACCTGCACGCTCTGACCAACGTCATGGACTACTACCTGGACGAGTTCAACAACATCAGCAAGGCACCCATGTCCCTCGTCATGTTCAAGTTTGCCATCGAGCACATCTCGCGTATCTGCCGTGTGCTCAAGCAGGACAACGGGCATCTTCTCCTGGTGGGCATCGGGGGCTCAGGACGGCAGAGCGCCACCAAGCTGGGCACCTTCATCAACGATTACGACCTCTTCCAGATTGAGCTAACCAAGGTAACTGGATCAAGAAAACTATGAAGGTTAATGTGCTTAGTGAAAAATAGCGCCACCATGTGCTGGTCTCCGATAGAGGTGCCGGTTTAAATATATAGGTAAGAGGACTGATAATGACCAGCAGGAGACAGGGATACAATCCACACTTTATTGTCACCCCAAACAGACACATGACTTTACAGAGCAGGTGGTAGTGGTAGTGGTAGTGGTAGTGGTGTAGTGGTAGTGGTAGTGGTGTAGTGATAGTGATAGTGATAGTGATAGTGGTAGTGATAGTGGTGTAGTGATAGTGGTGTAGTGATAGTGATAGTGGTGTAGTGGTAGTGGTAGTGGTAGTGATAGTGGTGTAGTGATAGTGGTGTAGTGGTAGTGGTAGTGATAGTGGTGTAGTGGTAGTGATAGTGGTGTAGTGGTAGTGGTAGTGATAGTGGTGTAGTGATAGTGGTGTAGTGGTAGTGATAGTGGTGTAGTGGTAGTGATAGTGGTGTAGTGATAGTGGTGTAGTGGTAGTGATAGTGGTGTAGTGATAGTGGTGTAGTGGTAGTGATAGTGGTGTAGTGGTAGTGGTAGTGATAGTGGTGTAGTGATAGTGGTGTAGTGATAGTGGCGTAGTGGTAGTGATAGTGGTAGTGGTAGTGGTAGTGATAGTGGTGTAGTGGTAGTGATAGTGGTGTAGTGGTAGTGGTAGTGGTAGTGATAGTGGTGTAGTGATAGTGGTGTAGTGGTAGTGATAGTGGTGTAGTGGTAGTGGTGTAGTGGTAGTGGTGTAGTGGTAGTGGTGTAGTGGTAGTGGTGTAGTGGTGTAGTGATAGTGGTAGTGGTGTAGTGGTAGTGGTAGTGGTAGTGGTAGTGGTAGTTGTAGTGGTGTAGTGGTGTAGTGGTAGTGGTAGTGATAGTGGTAGTGATAGTGGTATTGGTAGTGGTAGTGGTATTGGTGTAGTGGTAGTGGTAGTGGTAGTGATAGTAGTAGTGGTAGTGGTGTATTGGTAGTGGTAGTGGTGTAGTGGTAGTGGTGTAGTGGTGTAGTGGTAGTGGTAGTGGTGTAGTGGTTAATGGTCTACAACACTCTAAACACCAGTCATTGAGTCCAGATGAAGGATTTTCCATTTGGAAAGGGTTCAGATGTGAGTTGAGCTGGAGGACAGGAGTTTATAGAGGTTGTCTCAACCTGCCCTCCTGGAAACAACTAAAGAGTTCAATGGCAGGCGTGGGTCTCCAACCGCTGACTAGGCACTTTGGCTAACTGGGGTCAGCTGACTCTGTTCCCTGGCAACCTGGTCCCTAGCACATAGGTTTGAAGGGTCTTCTGCAACAGGACAAAATACTCAGGCTGAGGTTGAAGGGGTTGGTAGCCTACCTCAGCTGTAAGAAGTCAGAAAATAAGTCCCAGGGCCAGAGAGAGGGTTCTGAGAAGTACTCATGGGAAACTGTAACGGTTTTCTACAGCCGCCCCAAAATGTTGCCACCCTTTCTGTGGAATGGATGGAGCGGGCAGTGAGGGACAAGGTGCTCATAGGGTCTGTGAGGCTGGGCTGTCTAGAAGGAGTGAGGGTGGTCCATGCCGGTGCTACTGGAGGTGTCCAGGCTGGTGGAGGAGATCATCCCAACGAGGTGGGCCAGGCATCTTCAGGGCGAGAGTGCTGGTTGGGTGGTCGCTCTCCCAAGGGGACAGGATGTGTATCCAGTTCCGGACCCAGAGGAAGGCCTAGATCTGGTCCGGGCGGTAGATCCAGGGTTGCCGCCGGATTAGGCGGTGTCCCGAGGGTGGTATGAAGCCTCAGACCCAGTGCTGGTTGTGGGTCTGGCAGTGGCGTTTTCTGCCCACATGGGCCGATGAGAGCCATAGTGTCAGGACTGGCGCTGGGTTAGACGATGGTGTTGGTTCTGGGAGAATAATAGATGGTAGACCCAGGACTGGAGCTGAGTCGGCCGGTGGGTCCAGGACAGGGCCGGGTAGCGGACCTGGTGCTGGGTCTGGCGATGCGCCCAGTTTAAGGCTTGACTGGTTCTCGAGAACGGCAGTGGATACTGAGACCAGATAGTGTGTCAGGTCAGCCGACTGCAGGTCCAGAGGACATGGTGCTGGAGGCTCTAGTGCTGGATGGGACGTCGACTGGGACTCTGTCTGACGAGTCGGCTTGGGTGTCAGGCTCAGGCCAAGCAGGTCTGCAAGGGCAGCAGGCAGTGTAGCGACCAGCAATGGAGTTGAGTCCGGTGATGGCTGGTCCAGGAGAGACACTAGCAGGAATGTGTCCTCAGGTTTCGGTTGTTGTAATGACTCAGGCACCGGTGGCTGCAGATCCGACTGGCAGTATGCAGGTAGAGATGGAGTAGGCTTGAGTGCTGGTGGTTGCTGGTCGGGCTGCAGCTCTGGCAACGTCTCGACTTCCTTGAGCTCTGTTGGTCTCACGGTAGGCTGCAACACTGGCAGCGGCTTGTCTTGCTCAGATGCTGCTCGTATTGGCACCGGCTGGGGTGTGGAGTGGAGCTTGGCCGGCTTCTGGGACAACTCGGGCCTCAGTAGCCGTCGCAGGACAGGCTCGGGCACTCGCGGTCTCTGGTCTGGCTGAACCTCTGTCGTTGGGTTGGCTGACTGGAGCGCATTGGATGGGACTGAGTGGGGTTCTGGTTGAGGACTGGCGACGGGAGCTGTGGAGACCGGGTTGTTGCCGGCCTGGGCGTGTGAAGCGAGGCCCGTTGTGGCATTGTGTTTGGTGGCAACCCCAGGCTAGACCACTGATTGGCTGACCGGGTCAGCTGACTCTGTTCCCTGGCAACCTGGTCCCTAACACATAGGTGTGAAATGTCCTGCATCAGGACAATAGACACAGACTGAGGTTGGGGGTTGGTAGCTTACCTCAGCTGTAAGAAGTCACAAAGTTTGTCTCTAAATCCCAGGGCCAGAGGGAGGGTTTGAAAGAAGGTTCTGAGAAGTACTCATGGGCAACTGTAAGGGTTTTCTTCGACTTTCGAGGTCATGCTTATTAGGCTACGTATCTTGTGTAGTCTTGATGATGGTTTCCATTTGTATATTGTATGTATTATATGTATTCCCATTTGGATTGTATGTTAAGAGCCTTTAGTGACAAAAGTACAGTCAGTCCTGCCCATTCTTTTACCCGTCTGATAAAGTCCATGAAAGTCTGGAAATAAGTCCATAAGTCCAAATCATGAATACATTTATTCACCAAGAACTACGGAGTGTCAGAGTGGCGCGACGACCTAAAGCGGTTGATGCTGAAGGCGGGCCTGCAGGGCAAGAACATGGTGTTCCTGTTCAATGACAGCCAGATCAAGGATGAGGCCTTTGTGGAGGACATCAACATGCTGCTCAACACAGGCGACGTGCCCAACATCTTCCCAGCCGACGAGCGCGCCGACATCATCGACAAGGTACAGGGCATCGCACGCATGGAGGGCAAGAAGATCGACGCCACGCCACTCTCCATGTACAACTTCTTCATCGAGCGTGTCAAGGCAAACCTTCACATTGTGCTCGGTGGGTACCTTCAACATTTCATACATTTAGTATTATTACCAGGTTACCCCCCATACTTAAACTCCTTACTGGTAATGTTGATGTGAATCCCACATCCATTGTGCCCTTTTGAATTACCTTGCTTTAAGAGTCTTACTTTTTAAATAGTGATGGTGTTTGTCTTTGGAATAGCAATGAGCCCGATTGGGGACGCCTTCCGAAACCGGTTGAGGATGTTCCCCTCCCTCATCAACTGTTGCACCATCGACTGGTTCCAAGCCTGGCCTAAAGACGCTCTGGAGATGGTGGCCAACAAGTTCCTGGAGGACGTGGAGCTGGAGGACAGCGTCAGGCTACAGTAAGAAACTGATACACTCATAACATCCAGCTAGAGTGTCTAGATTTAGCTACAAGCTACGGAATAGCTGTTAGCTGCTAGGCTGCTACTAATCTATGGTAGGCTACTGGACTAGCTAATAGTCAACAGACTAGGTACTTAATATTCAATTTCTCCTCAGCTTTCTGCAAATTGATGACCACACACTTGATGGAAATGTATATGAGCTTGACCCTTCTTGTCAATTTATTGTGACATCCATTTCATGGATTTGTTTTACCAAGTCAGTGATTTGTGTGTTTCTCAGTGTGGTGGAGATGTGTAAAACCTTCCAGGAGAGCGTGGGAGGTTTGTCCGAGAGGTACTTCTCTCAACTCAGGAGACACAACTATGTGACGCCCACATCCTACCTGGAGCTCATTCTCACATACAAGGTCCTGCTCAACTCCAAGAGGAGTGAGGTGGACACTCAGAGAAACCGCTACATTGTGGGTCTGGAGAAACTGTACTTTGCTGCATCTCAGGTAGGATAGTTTAGTCAACTAAGTCTACTTGCATAAGGCCCATTTCTATTTGCTGAGTTACAATGCTTTGGTACAGAGTTAACAGATAACTATGGCCTATTTTGACATGTGATTGGCAGAACAATCCCCATTGTGGGAATTATGAGGCCTCGGTGTCCCGTCTTAAAGATGCACTGTGCAGAAATTGGTCCACCATTTCATTGTTGCTAAAATGTGAATTTCTGTTTATGTGACAAAACAAGTATAGAGTAGAGAATCATTGTACCATCTAAACACTGTGAAATGTATTTTCCATAACAAAAAATTCCATAACAAAAATGTTCAGCTGTTTGGAGCTGGTGTACAAAACCGAAAGTAAAATATGTTTAAACAAAACTTAGGATTGGAAGCATAGAAATAACACACATAGAACAGATATCGCTTCTTAGACTTGCTTTTAATGAGAATTGCAGATCTATAACCCACATTTCTATGTGAATAAGTTATATATTGCAGCTTTAACCCTTTAACGTACAATAAAGCCTAATTAATCAATACAAAGAGCAAAAACCCACATTGTAAAGTCCCTAAATTGACTAAAATTATGATAAAAGCCTTAAACACTCTGCCCCTTCCATCTGAATGACTCCACTCCATGTTGGCTCCACAGGTATCGATAATGCAGGAGGAGCTGACCGCCCTGCAGCCAGAGCTGATCCAGACATCAGCTGAGACAGATAAGATGATGGTCAACATTGAGAAGGAGACAGTAGTGGTGGATGCTAAGAAAGAGCTGGTGTTGGCAGACGAGAAGGTTGCCAACGACGCGGCTGCAGCAGCCAAAGCTATAAAGGTACGTCTACACTGTCCCTTTACAACACCTTGTATCATTCAGATCGACTCACACTAGAATTATAAAGACGATATACTGTAAATTACATATTTGGTGCTGCACATTCAAATTACAATTAGCTTGGTATCTGTAATATTAGAACTGCCAGCAAGGATGAAAATGTTGATATATGACAGTAGTTTCTATATTAAAAGTGAGTGACTGCCTGCTGTTTGTGTTCAGGATGAGTGTGAGGGTGACCTGGCGGAGGCCATGCCTGCCCTTGAGGCTGCCCTGTCAGCTCTGGACACCCTGAAACCCTCAGACATCACAGTGGTCAAGTCCATGTCAAACCCTCCAGGTCTGGTCAAACTGGTCATGGAGTCCATCTGCATCATGAAAGGCATCAAGCCAGAGAGGAAGCCCGATCCTGGTGGCTCAGGTAAGCACTCATTGCATTGTAAAGGAGACACTAATATTGTTTTATCAAATTGTAATGTACTCAGCGCCAGCTGTGCCACCAGAGACCCTGGGTTCGCGCCCAGGCTCTGTCGCAACCGGCCGCGACCGGGAGGTCCGTGGGGCGACGCACAATTGGCCTAGCGTCGTCCGGGTTAGGGAGGGCTTGGCCGGTACGGATATCCTTGTCTCATCGCGCACCAGCGTCTCCTGTGGCGGGCCGGGCGCAGTGCACGCTAACCAAGGTTGCCAGGTGCACTGTGTTTCCTCCGACACATTGGTGCGGCTGGCTTCCGGGTTGGATGCGCACTGTGTTAAGAAGCAGTGCGGCTTGGTTGGGTTGTGTATCGGAGGACGCATGACTTTCAACCTTCGTCTCTCCCGAGCCCGTACGGGAGTTGTAGCGATGAGACAAGATAGTAGCTACTAAAAACAATTGGACACCACGAAATTGGGGAGAAAAATGGGTCAACTATAATGTGTTTTTTTTTTTATGTACTGTATGGGCCCTACTTTAAATGTTTATCATCAAACTGATAATTTATGTAGTATTAAATTACACAGATGAAAGCATGAAAGCAGATACTTTTCTGTAAATATGTTTGAAAGAACATGGGCTTAATTATGTATTTTTTCTATGTTTGATTAATTGTGTTACAGGTAAGATGATTGAGGACTTCTGGGGCCCCTCCAAAAAGCTCCTGGGAGACATGAAGTTCCTGGAGAACCTCAAAGCCTATGACAAAGACAACATCGCTGCCGCCAACATCAAGAAGATCCGCGACAAATTTATCGACAACCCCGAGTTCCAGCCCTCCATCATCAAGAACGTCTCCTCTGCCTGTGAGGGCCTTTGTAAGTGGGTGCGGGCCATGGAGGTGTACGAGCGTGTGTCCAAAGTGGTGGCCCCCAAGATAGAGAAGCTGAAGGAGGCTGAGGACGAGCTTGGGGTGCAGATGCAGATGCTGTCAGTGAAGAGAGCTGAGCTGAAGGAGGTGGTGGACAAGCTCCAGGACCTGAACGACACGTTTGAGGCCATGTGCAACAAAAAGAAAGACCTGGAAGAAAACATTGAGCTGTGCTCCCAGAAGTTGATCAGGGCAGAGCAGCTGATTGGAGGGCTGGGTGGGGAGAAGGACAGGTGGACGGAGGCTGCCCGGCTGCTGGGGATCAGGTACACCAACCTGACAGGTGACGTGCTCCTCTCCTCCGGCACTGTGTCCTACTTGGGGGCCTTCACCGTGGACTACCGTGTGGAGTGCCAGCGGGAGTGGCATCTGCTCTGCCAGGCCAAGAAGGTGCCATGCTCCGAGGACTTCACTCTCAGCAACACCCTTGGCAACCAGGTGTCCATCCGGGCATGGCAGATTGCCGGCCTGCCCGTCGACTCCTTCTCCACTGACAACGGCATCATCGTGTCCAACTCACGCCGCTGGCCCCTCATGATCGACCCGCAGGGCCAGGCCAACAAGTGGATCAAGAACATGGAGAAGGCCAACAAGCTGGCCGTCATCAAGCTGTCAGACGGCAACTATGTGAGAACACTGGAGAACTCCATCTCGTTCGGCACCCCTGTTTTGCTGGAGAACGTTGGAGAAGAACTTGATGCAGTACTGGAACCGGTACTGCTGAAACAGACCTTCAGACAACAAGGTGTGGAGTACATGAAACTAGGAGAGAACATTGTGGAGTACTCCAAAGACTTCCTCTTCTACATGACCACCAGCCTGAGAAGCCCTCACTACCTCCCTGAGGTGGCGGTTAAAGTCTGCCTGCTCAACTTCATGATCACCCCACTGGGTTTGGAGGACCAGCTTCTGGGCATCATGGCCGCCAAGGAGAAACCAGAACTAGAAGAGAAGAAGAACCAGCTGATCCTGGAGAGTGCCGCCAACAACAAGCAGCTGAAGGAGATTGAGGATAAAATCCTCAAAATCCTGTCTTCCTCAGAGGGTAACATCCTAGAAGACGAAACAGCCATCAAGGTCCTGTCTTCCTCCAAGGTGCTGTCCGAGGAGATCTCGGAGAAGCAGAAGATTGCAAGTGTCACAGAGAAGGAGATTGACGACACTCGCATGGGCTACCGGCCTGTGGCCGAGCACTCGTCCATCCTGTTCTTCTGCATCTCGGAGCTGGCCAACATAGAGCCCATGTACCAGTACTCGCTCACCTGGTTCATCAACCTCTACCTGCAGTCCATCGCCCAGAGCTTGAAGAGCGACGACCTGGCCACCCGCATCGAGAACATTGTGGAGCATTTCACCATCAGCATCTATAACAATGTGTGCCGATCGCTCTTCGAGAAGGACAAGCTGCTCTTCTCCTTGCTCCTCACTGTGGGCATCATGCAAGGCAAGGGTCAGGTGGACGACACCATCTGGCGCTTCCTCCTCACCGGTGGCATTACTCTGGACAACCCCGACCCCAACCCCGCTCCTGAGTGGCTCTCCGACAAGTCCTGGTCAGAAATCGTAAGAGCATCCAAGCTGCCAAACTTAGAAGGTCTCTTCGAGCACGTCCGAGACAACATTCCCAAGTGGAAGAAGATCTACGATTCGGGGAAGCCTCACGAGGAGCAGCTGCCTGACAGCTGGAGGATGCTGGTAGGGATGCATCGCATGGTGGTGCTGCGCTGCTTCAGGCCGGACAAGCTGGTTCCGGCGGTGCAAGAGTTCATTGTGGACAACATGGGGCGCAGCTACATTGAGCCCCCGACCTTCGACCTGGCCGGGAGTTACAACGACTCCAACTGCTGCTCTCCTCTCATCTTTGTGCTCTCTCCAGGATCTGATCCCACTGCGGGTAATTCATTAGAGATACCTGTGACTTTTTAGCTGTATTCTGTGCTTTAACTTAGGTTTTGGATATTTATTTGGGTTTTTTGTGTCCTGCTCACTTAACTTATTGAATTATGATGCATCAAGAAATTATTCAGAAATAATAAGAAACTAAACTAGTCTTTAACCAACTTTTACATACATCTGTTATACATCTGCATTAAAGAGGTCACATTTGATTGGATTTTTGAGTGCTCAAAAGTTCATACCAGTACTTAAATGTTCGTTTGGTCTCCAGGTCTGCTAAAGTTTGCTGACGACCTTGAAATGGGGGGCAGTAAAACCCAGACCATCTCCCTGGGCCAGGGCCAGGGGCCCATCGCAGCCCTGATGATCAATGCTGCCATCAAGGATGGCACCTGGGTGGTGCTACAGAACTGTCATCTGTGCACCAGCTGGATGCCCGCCCTGGAGAGGATCTGTGAGGAGGGCATCACCCCCGAAAACACCAACCCCACCTTTAGGTCAGCCGTTGCAGGGCAGGGGGAGTTTTTATCTATTATAGCCATTGGCCAGGCAGTTGATTTGTAATACCCTGGTTGTAATACTCTGGTTGCTTATGATCCTATACATTTGTATTGCCTACAAATAAAACCAAGAGCAACAAAGTAAACTAACACTATCATTGCTAACTCCACAGGTTGTGGTTGACCAGTTACCCGTCTGACAAGTTCCCAGTCAGCATCCTGCAGAACGGGGTGAAGATGACCAACGAGCCGCCCAAGGGGATGAGGGCCAACCTGTTCCGCTCCTACGTCAGCGACCCCATCTCCGACCCCTCCTTCTTCAACAGCTCCAAGAAACAGGAGGCGTGGCAGAAGCTGCTGTTTGGTCTCTGCTTTTTTCATGCTCTGGTGCAGGAGAGGAGGACCTTCGGACCTCTAGGTGAGACTAACACTCTGCTATGATTCTCTCTTCTTTCTTTTTACCCCTTTTTTCTTAAAACAAAATGTTCTCCCCTTCTCAGTCCCTTCCAGTCACTGAAATTGTATTTTGGTGTTTTCCCTCATCCAATACCTTTCTTGTTCCTTCTCTCTCTCTCTCTCTGGGGAAACACATTTTCCTCCAGTATACGTCATGACGAACGAATAACGTCACCGCATTGAATATCCTCTCTTATAACTTGAGTTAAAGGGTCAAATCTTGTCATTGTTTTTTGTTTTTTTCGCATTTCACCCCAAGGTTGGAATATCCCGTATGAGTTCAATGAGTCTGACCTGAGGATCAGTATGACGCAGATCCAGATGTTCCTGGATGAGTACGAGGAGATTCCTCTGGAGGCCCTCTCCTACCTAACTGGTGAGGCTCTCACAGACACAGTTGTGTGGATGAGTATGAGGAGATTCCTCTGGAGGCCCTCTCCTACCTAACTGGTGAGGCTCTCACAGACACAGTTGTGTGGATGAGTATGAGGAGATTCCTCTGGAGGCCCTCTCCTACCTAACTGGTGAGGCTCTCACAGACACAGCTGTGTGGATGAGTATGAGGAGATTCCTCTGGAGGCCCTCTCCTACCTAACTGGTGAGGCTCTCACAGACACAGCTGTGTGGATTGGTATGAGGAGATTCCTCTGGAGGCCCTCTCCTACCTAACTGGTGAGGCTCTCACAGACACAGCTGTGTGGATTGGTATAGAGGGAGAGAGGGACTGTATCACATAGCAACAAAAGAGGTTCATTCTCTGTTTGTATCGGAGCATAGGAGGGTTTACTAATCTGAACTAGTGGAAGACAGACACATTTTCTCTCTCTCCCTTTCTCTCTCTTTCAGGTGAGTGTAACTACGGTGGCAGGGTGACGGACGACAAGGACAGGCGTCTGCTGGTGTCTCTCCTGTCCATCTTCTACAGCAGGGAGCTGATAGAGCAGGAGGGCTACCACGTATGTGAGGGAGACATGTATTATATCCCCCCTCACGGACCGTACCAGGTACTACTGTCACCTCCATCATATCTTTATCATACAAGATGGCGGACTGTCATATCCATAGTCGATTATATTTTTATAGAGTTGTCCTTAAGGTTCAGATATTTGTTGTCGCCTTAATGATTCAGGGGTCAGGAAGTGCATTGGGGGTAGAGTGATCTGATCCTAGATCTGTGGTTAGGGGCAGTCTACTGGTATCTGCTTAGATTTTGTCACACCCTCTGTCTGGAGCCTCTGGACCACATTGCCAGCTCAAGCATAAATTGACATTTAGACTGCTAAATAATTTGTGAAATAGTTCAACAAATAGCTACCTGAACTATCCGCATTGACCCTTTTTGCTCTTCACATACGGTGCTGCTACTGTTTACTGTCACTTTATTCCTAGTTATATGCACATATTACTTCAAATACTTTGTACCCCTGCACATCGACTCGGTACTGGTACCCCTTGTATATAGCCACGTTATAGTTACTCATTGTGTATCTATTACTTTTATTATTAAGCGTTTTACTTTTCTATTATTTCTCTATCTTCTTTCTCTCTGCATTGTTGGGAAGGGCCTGTAAATGAGCATTTCACTGTTAGTCCGCACCTGTTGTTGACGAAGCATGTGACAAGTACATTTTTATTGGATTTGAACGAATTTGTACTGTTTGTCTTTTCAAGACCTATGTTGATTACATCCGCAACCTACCCATCGCGGCGGAACCTGGCGTGTTTGGACTCCACAGCAATGCTGACATCACCAAGGACAACCAGGAGACCAATCAGCTGCTGGATGGAGTGCTGCTGACACTTCCCAGGCAGACTGGAGGCGGGGCTAAATCCCCTCAGGTTAGTTGGACAGTGGACACTAGGGTTGAATGGCGGGAACCCGGTTACTGAGATTTACCGGGATTTACTGTCCAAAACCACTCCCTTTTCCCAGGATAAATAACTGTGAGAAACCGGTAAATTATAAATTATTTACATGAACAGCAAGGCGTGAAATGGAACTGTTAAATTATATGCAAAGTCTAAATCTGGCTTCTCTATGGCCTCTGCATGATGAATCACCAACGCTCAGGGTGGGGGCAGACAGCCCATCTCAGTATGGAGCGATGCTCACAATGCATGTAGACTTATCATGTCATCATGGTCCTTTTCTTGTGACAGGTAAACCTGCATTTGCTGCAGCAAAGCCTATAATACAGAAATATAAAGACCGAATGTGCATCTAATTTACCTAAAAATTCTTAATTGTAAAGATGAGTTTTTTTTAAATTGAAGCTGCAGAGTTTTAAAACAGCATAACACTTGAATATCGTGGCTTTAAATCAATACAAGTGCGCGCAATCTCTCTGTCTTTCTCTGCCTCCATCAACTCCATTCAAATCACATCCAAAATAGATCATCCTGTTCTAGATTGATATATAGCCCTATATATAGATGTCCTAGCCTACCTCTTTCAGGTAATACATTCAATTCAGTATTAGCCTTATATTCAGCTAATTAATGATGGGTTATGCATAATAAGCTTCTAACTTATGTCTCTTGCGCAATACACACGCATCTGTGCTCTGCTGGCCTCTCTCCATAAAAAAAAACGCCCCTTAGCTCTTGGGAGTCCCGTGCAGGAAAAGCTAGACTAGAGTAGCTTGCTCGACATGACTTGTTCTCGCATTTCTTATATCAATAGACTATTCGACGAGGGACGGAAGCTCTTGTTTGCTGACGGCACAATCATTTGGGCTTTTCTGAGTTTGGGATTGTTAAATGTCTTTAATGTAGGGCTCATAAAGTGGATTTAATGCATCTCATCAGTCTCAGGTCGCATCAGGGCTGAATTTTTTTTAATCAAAGCTCTAATCAAATCCAGAGAGAGGTTTATTTATATGCTTTATAACGCTTTTTAATGACACTTCCGTTTTTTACTACCTAGGAGAAAAGTGATTTATTCTCCAGATGGAACATTTTGTAAAATACCGGTAAAATATTCACCGCTACTGGACACTTCTCTGTGTGATCAAAACCTGTACATTCTCACACACCGGCACTTTATGTGGATAAGAAGTTGTGATGCCTCAGAACAAGCCCTGATATGTCAGCTCTGTACAAAAGCTTCAATTGTTTTGAATTTATTATACTGGCAGTTAGATCTCTTTGATTACTACAGGAAGTGGTTGATGAGCTTGCGGAAGACATCCTGTCCAAGCTGCCAGCAGACTTTGACATCCAGATGGTGATTAACAAATACCCAGTGATGTATGAGGAGTCCATGAACACTGTGCTGAGACAGGAACTGATCCGCTTCAACAGGTAAATATCATGATCTGGAATAAAGAAACAGGGGGTCAGGAAGTGTAGCGTTTCAAACGGACACAATGAATGCACTCAGAAAATACTTACTCTACATCTGGCCATGGTAATTGGAGTCTTATGGTCAATTGATTAAAAGCAAAGTAAAATGTTTTGTGTCCCACATAGGGTTGCAAAGGGAGGGTATATTACTGGTAATGTTCAATGATTTTATAGACTTTATCACGTTTACAACTAGTGGCCTTTTTGGATACTTCAGATTATCACAGGTGTCTGTAATTATCTCTGGCCCTCTGTGTGGCTTTATCTGTCTCACTATTGTTTGTGGAGATATGCTCTGATGAAGGTCGACTGACCGAAAGCTCAGCCTCTTTTCAAATAAATGGGCATCTGACTGGAAGTGTGCACAGCCTTTTTTTTCCCTGTTTCTCCAGTTTAGCATTTTGCCTCCAGCACTTTCACTAATCGGTTTTGGATGTGCAGTATTTTCTGCCTATTATCTACATGACATTTTCATCACATGTACTATATATAAAATAAGATGATTTTAAAATAGAATGACAAAGCTGTTAAACATTATCCTAAATATATCCCATCAACGCAGTCAATAACATTGGTGTTTAATAAAAGGGTTTCAGTATGAAATATCCTTTACATTTTTATACACATTTACTTATTTTATTATGTAAATTAGTCTTTGTTGTAAATATTGTGGCGCCAAACTGGTGGCAGTTGTGAAAAAAAGTCTATAGTTGGTAGAGTTTCCTTGTTGATTAGATGTTTTTTTTCATTAATGAAGCTATTTTCTCTTGAACCATATGGTTTATCCACTAGAAGTTATTTAAGTATAAATTACCAACTTTGCCATAGATTACAATAGATTCTGTAAATTACCGGTAGTTTTACAACACTAGTCCCACATTTAATGACCACTATAAGCAGTTGATTTGTACTCTGAGTACAGACTGTCATTACTACACAATCATTACAGGCCTTTTTGGCTATGGGGAATTTGGGATTAGCAATTATGTGTTCATAACATGCTGATAATGATGCTTTGACCCCCTCAGGTTAACTCAGGTGGTACGCATCAGTCTGATAAACATTGGAAAGGCGCTCAAGGGTCAGGTGGTGATGTCTTCTGAGCTGGAGAACGTCTTCAACAGTATGGTGGTGGGCAAGGTGCCAACCATGTGGTCGGCCAAGTCCTACCCGTCTCTGAAGCCTCTGGGCAGCTACGTGTCCGACCTCCTCGCCAGGCTAAAGTTTCTACAGGTCAGTTATGCTCACCAAGAGAGTGAGGGTACTGAGCTGCTCAACCCCCAACAATACACATTCAAATGTGTTTGTATGTTCAATTAAAGTTGTTTTGAGGACAGGGATTTTGTTTCCTGTGAAACTGATACTTCTGAAAGACACAAATACTGATGCATGGGAGTTGGGCTGTGTGTTTGACAGGACTGGATCAACAATGGGCCACCACCAGTCTTTTGGCTCTCTGGGTTCTACTTTACTCAGTCCTTCCTCACGGGAGTATCTCAGAACTTTGCCCGAAAGTATACCATCCCCATCGACTTCATCGGCTTTGAATTTGAGGTAAGGGAGTACAATGTAAACCTCATCTTTGTGTCCAGTGAATGCATGGCATGACTTCCGTGTCTCTATCAGGTGACCAAGCAAGAGACCCACATGGAGAACAAGCCAGATGATGGGGCCTACGTGAAGGGGTTCTTCCTGGAAGGGGCACGCTGGGACCGGGAGAAGATGGTCATAGGAGAGTCCCTCCCCAAGATCCTCTTCGACCCCCTGCCCATCATCTGGCTCAGGCCAGGGGAGATGTCAAAGTTCCTGCATGAGAACATCTATGTGTGTCCCGTGTACAAGACCAGTGCACGGCGCGGAACCCTGTCCACCACGGGCCACTCCACCAACTACGTAATGCCTATCGAGCTTCCCTCCGACCGGCCACAGAAACATTGGATCAACCGCGGGGTGGCCTGTCTGTGCCAGCTGGATGACTAGGCATAGCTCTGCAGACATCTTACAGGATGTTAGATATGAGAGACAGACAACCAACTCACTCCTTTTAAATCGCTATTAAAGGCAGATTTGTTTGCTGTATATTTTCAACTCGATTTCTTGATATTTTTAAAGATTGCACAGGCTGTCATATAGCCTGTGTACCAGTCTCTTTAGCTAACATTCCACTCCTTGTCATTGCCAAAGAGACTGGCCTCTCAATGTTCAATATGCAGCCGGATTTACAGCACAGTTGCTGGTTGGTTGTTGGAAACAACATTAATATTTTCCATGACAATGTTATGGACGGGGCAAATTTGGCACAATATAGAATTTGAATTTTAAGAACGGCAACAAACAAAACCGTTACGACCTGCTAAGGTAATTCCCTGGTGAGAACCAGTGTCAATGCAAGATCATGTTGTTCAAATTGGCTAGAGAGGACTCCATAATGAGAGTGAAATGATGATAGGTCAAATATTAGTCAATCGAGCTACGTTTGCTTCAGTTGCATCCCATTAATGAGAGGAATGAAACGCAAAACTGACACCTGTTGTCATTGCTCGCACATATGCTGATCATCATGAAATTGCTTACTTTATAACAATTTGTTGTGCTTGTTGCAACCTGGTCTCAGAGCATTTTGTATTATTCTGTATGTAAATCCGAGACACTCTATTTAGTATATGTTACATTTTGTATGGTAGGTATTAATTTGTGGTTGTCCATTACCCATTTCATATGATATGTTACAAATTACAATTCATATTATATTATGAATTTTCTAAATGTACAATATGTTGCGAATTTCCAAAACGTTTAATACGTTACGAATTCTAGCTAGGTGGCTAATTTTAGCTAGGGGTTAGGGTTAAGTTTAGGAGTAAGGTTGAAGGGTTACTTAACATGCTAAGTAGTTACAAAGTTGCAAGTAGTTGCTAATTAGCTAAAATGCTGAAGTTGTCCGTGATGAAATTCGAACTCGCAACCTTTGGGTTGCTAGACGTTCGCGCTATATACCCACCCATCCACACTGACCAACCACCCTCCTTTCATTTTTGTCTTAACCATCTGTCTTATGAAACCGTACCAAACATAACATACTTAATAAATGGAGTGTCTCGGATTTATATGCAGAATAATAAGAAATTCTCTGAGACCAGGTTGCCATTTCAGTTCTATTATTTGTCCCTCTCATATTAATAAGAGACTGAGTCAAGATGGGATACTTTAGGAAACTTTCTGAATGGACATAGTGAGAATTAGCGAACACACACAACCTAAAAGGACCCATCAATCAAACCCACCAGCGCACCTCAGACACAAACAAATCTCATTTCTCCTTTCCTAAAATGTTTTATTAAAAACCTAGGCCATCTGAAAGTAGGCCTATGCTACATTATAGCATAATGTTAAAATAATGTTGCCTTTCAAATTAATTGACAATGAAAGTTTGAAAGGGGAGAGAGAGACAGCTATAGTATAACTTGGTTGATTGTTGGTTATGGTTATGTAATTATTGTCCAAACATGTGCTTATTCCAAAGGAAGATTTCCACAGAATTCCATCAATAAGGGATCATAGCTTTCACCTGGTCAGTCTATGTCATGGATGTCATAATGTTTGGTACAACCAGTCGTTTGGGCAATTAAAAAGAAAATACACTACCGTTCAAAAGTTTGGGGTCACTTAGAAATGCCCTTGTTTTTGAAAAGCAAAAATTAAAATAACATCCATTAAAATAACATAAAATTGATCAGAAATACAGTGTAGACATTGTTAATGTTGTAAATTACTATTGTAGCTGGAAGTGGGTATTTTTTTAATGGAATATCTACATAGGCCTACAGAGGCCCATTATCAGCAACCATCACTCCTGTGTTCCAATGACACGTTGTGTTAGCTAATCCAAGTTTATCATTTTAAAAGGCTAATTGATCATTAGAAAACCCTTTTGCAATTATGTTAGCACAGCTGAAAACTTGGCAGGTGTTTTTACACGTGGTCTGCCACTGCGAGGACGATCAGCTGTCCATTCTGTCTCCCTGTAGTGCTGTCTAAGGCGTCTCACAGTACTGACATTGCAATTTATTGCACTGGCCACATCTGCAGTCCTCATGCCTCCTTGCAGCATGCCTAAGGCACGTTCCCGCAGATGAGCATGGAACCTGGGCATCTTTCTTTTGGTGTTTTTCCAGTCAGTAGAAAGGCCTCTAGTGTCCTAAGTTTTCGTAACTGTGACCTTAATTGCCTCCATCTGTAAGCTGTTAGTGTCTTAATGACCGTTCCAGAGGTGCATGTTCATTAATTGTTTATGGTTCATTGAACAAGCATGGGAAACAGTGTTTAAACCCTTTACAATTAAGATCTGTGAAGTTATTTGGATTTTTACGAATGATCTTTTAAAGGCAGGGTCCTGAAAAGGGGACGTTTCTTTTTTTGCTAAGTTTATATTAGACGAAAGAAGCACCTTGTTCTTGCTTGCTGGATATAAAATAGACTACAGCATTCACAATGAACTGGCGGGGAAGTTAAGGGTGAGAGCTTCTCTGGTATAATGTCATCACATTAGGGCTGGTGGTAAAAATGCAATAAACGGGAATCCTTTGTGCTCCCTGTGCCCAATGTTTATGTTAAATTAAACACAATTAAATGTATTACATCAGAATGCCCAACGTTAGAATGTTTCCAATCAAATGTATGAATTAAATTAGAACGTTTTCCTATCCGTCTAATTTGCATAAACATTGTGATTGGGTGATAGCTGTGAAGGTTATCGAATCCTCTGATCTCCTGGAGCTCATTAATGATGGAACGTTCATATTTGAATATTGCCGAAAGGCCGATCTCTTTGGTAATGACAAGGAGTGGAACGTTAGATAAAGACACTGGTACCAGGCTAGCGGTCATAGAGATGGATCCCCTTCCGTAGCGGTGCGTGGGTAAAGTCCCTGGGGAAGCCAAGCCAGAAACAAAAACGCCAATTTACAACCTGTGTTGTGATAATTGCGTTGTTTGCGCTATAACCTGTTAGTTCATGTGCCATGTCACTGTGAAATATAGGCCTAAGGCTGAGACAATAAGAAGACTGTGGCAGAATAAATTGAACCACACCTTTCATTACGAAGTCGGAGAACAACCTCTGTCTGGTGAAGTCCACAAAGCATATTGCATGTAACAAACAGTTACATGACCCAAAGCATGGTCAAGCAAGTTAAAATTTCCAACATTTTCAGAGTACTAAAACAACCTTTGATTTAGAACTACAGCTTGTGTGTGTGTGCAAGTAGAAAAAACATGTTGACTCACCCGACTTGTAGAGAAACACCAATGCCATCCTCCTCTCTGTCATGTTGACGAAACGGTCTATCACTCTATCATACAGTACACACTTTTAGTTTTTGTTGACCTCGGCAACCTGGCTAAAATGCTTGCTCGCTAGCCTAACTTCCTTTCATGGGCAACGATTAACCAACTAGTTAATTAACCTGTTTACTCAGTTTCAAAAACCGTAGAGGGCTGGTGGTGTGTTTACATACACTACATGACCAAAAGTATGTGAACACATGCTCCTTGAACATCTCATTCCAAAATGATGGGCATTAATAAGGAGTTGGTCCCCCCTTTGCCGCTATAACAGCCTCCCTCCACTCTTCTGGGAAGGCTTTCCACTAGATCTTGGAACATTTCTGCGGGGACTTGCTTCCATTCAGCCACAAGAGCATTAGTGAGGTCAGACACAGATGTTGGGCAATTCGGCCTGGCTCTCAGTCGCCGTTCCAATTCATCCCAAAGGTGTTTTGATGGGGTTGACTGGCTCTGTGCAGGCCAGTCATGTTATTCCACACCGATCAACAAACCATTTCTGTATGGCCTCGCTTTGTGCACTGGGGCATTGTTATGCGGAAACAGGAAAGGGCCTTCCCCAAACTGTTGCCACAAAGTTGGAAACACTGAATCATCTAGAATGTAATTGTATGCTGTAGCATTAAGATTTCCATTCACTGGAACTAAGTGGCCTAGCCCGAACCATAAAAAACAGCCCCAGACCATTATTTCTCCTCCACTAAACTTCACAGTTGGCACTATGCATTGGGGCAGGTAGAATTCTCCTGGCATCCGCCAAACCCAGATTAGTCCGTCGGACTGCCAGATGGTGAAGCGTGATTCAGAATTCCAGAGAACGCGTTTCCACTGCTCCAGAGTCCAATGGCGGTGAGCTTTACACCACACCAGCCGATGCTTGGCATTGCGCAAGGTGAGCTTAGGCTTGTGTGCGGCTGCTCGGTCATGGAAACCCATTTCATGAACCTCCTGACAAACAGTTATTGTGCTGACGTTGCTTCCAGAGGCAGTTTGGAACTCAGTAGTGAGCGTTGCAACCAAGGACAGAAAATATTTTTTTTGTGGTAGCACATTACCTTTAAAACTGGAAAGCCACTAAAGATCTGGCTTTTAACTGGTTATAGTAAGACATTGTTCCTATCAGTCAAATTTAACAGTTGATAAACGGAAGGTGGTGGTAAATGAGTAAAACCTTTGTTGTGTGTATGCACTAATGCACTTTACTCAATAAATCCTTAATTTTTCAACCCGACAGAGTTCATCTGACTTTTTAGTAATTCCTTGAAAGAATGAATGCAGAGGAGTGGTTCTTTTCAAAACTCAATTTATTGAAATGATAAATATATTCAAAATAGTATCACAAATCTTTATGGCTACTTATCTTATAGGACAGAAAATGCTGACATCCACATAGCAGCTCTCGTCAGGAATCCCATGCATAAATATACTTGGAAATGAGTGACTTGTTTCTCCAATATATAAGATGGATTTTCAACTCAACTCCTGAGATTAGCCAGTAACTTTCCTCCTGTCCTTGGTAACATCAACCCTTTCACAAGAATATAGAGTTCATCTAGTATCAGCTGTAGTATCAGCTGTCCTCATGTGACTGTAAGTAAACTGGCTGGCCTGCTTCCTCATGCGTTGCTGTGCTTTCAGCTTCCTGCCTTTCTGGGTTGCCAGTCCCATTATAAGCAGGTAGATCTGCAATGAAGGGTATGGAACCGAAATAAAGCCATGACATTAGATAATAGTGAAATCACACAATATCGCCCGAGATATATAAACATTTCTTCTGGTTTAGATGTCTGTCACTTACAAGTCTTGGATAGGGATTCCTGTAATAAAGACCTGCGAAACTTAGTAGGGAAAAACATCACTCAGATTCTCACATGAAAAGCATTTAAGTGTGAACTCTAAAACATGTCTGATTTGTCCGGAGATTATTACTAAATGAAAGAATTTGAAAATGTCAACCAGGCTTTTCTTGACACTCACCAATTTCTATCCTTGTCTCACATTCTGCTAAGCACTTCTTTATTGATTCCTGATCTGTCAACTGAAAGGGATACACAGAGCAACAGATTCATCAAACAGATACAGATGATACCGAGCTACACAGACAAACATAGGGTCTGTCTTTTTGACTGTTGGTTCTGTCTGAAGAGGGTCTGGGCCTCCTGGACAATGTACCTTCTGTCACTCACAGTGTCTTGTGGGAGTGTGGACTGCGCCCCAGGCGATCCAAAATACCCTAATATACAGTGACAGGACCTGATTACGTGTGGCTGTCGCCATTTGGTCTAAAAACAATACAAAGCAGGGAATAGAAAAAATATATGCAAGGAGTAACTTGCCCTATATACACTGCTCAAAAAAATAAAGGGAACACTAAAATAACACATCCTAGATCTGAATGAATGAAATATTCTTATTAAATACTTTTTTCTTTACATAGTTGAATGTGCTGACAACAAAATCACACAAAAGTTATCAATGGAAATCAAATTTATCAACCCATGGAGGTCTGGATTTGGAGTCACACTCAAAATTAAAGTGGAAAACCACACTACAGGCTGATCCAACTTTGATGTAATGTCCTTAAAACAAGTCAAAATGAGGCTCAGTAGTGTGTGTGGCCTCCACGTGCCTGTATGACCTCCCTACAATGCCTGGGCATGCTCCTGATGAGGTGGCGGATGGTCTCCTGAGGGAGCTCCTCCCAGACCTGGACTAAAGCATCCGCCAACTCCTGGACAGTCTGTGGTGCAACGTGGCATTGGTGGATGGAGCGAGACATGATGTCTCAGATGTGGTCAATTGGATTCAGGTCTGGGGAACGGGCGGGCCAGTCCATAGCATCAATGCAAACCTTCTTGCCACAGCTCGCATTGATGTGCCATCCTGGATGAGCTGCACTTCCTGAGCCACTTGTGTGGGTTGTAGACACCGTCTCATGCTACCACTAGAGTGAAAGCACCGCCAGCATTCAAAAGTGACCAAAACATCAGCCAGGAAGCATAGGAACTGAGAAGTGGTCTGTGGTCCCCACTTGCAGAACCACTCCTTTATTGGGGGTGTCTTGCTAATTGCCTATAATTTCCACCTGTTGTCTATTCCATTTGCACAACAGCATGTGAAATGTATTGTCAATCAGTGTTGCTTCCTAAGTGGACAGTTTGATTTCACAGAAGTCTGATTGACTTGGAGTTACATTGTGTTGTTTAAGTGTTCCCTTGATTTTTTTGAGCAGTGTAATTAACACCAGACTCGACCAAAGGATCCAGAGTACTGCAAAAGACTGGGGGCTCCGTTTGAATTGATATAATCTGTGATCAAACATCATTGAACAGGTGAAAACATATACATTTAGAATATATACGGCGGTTGGTGAAAGTAAATATTCCATTACATTGCTTTGAATGATTACTTAAACAGAGGTAGATTTAGTGCTGGACATGTGGGTAAAAAATACATGTACATACATGTTTCAATAAACCACTAGGTGGCAATATAACATCTGAAATTAAGTAATAGTAGCAGAGACTAGATAGTTCTTATTATAAAAAATTGACAGCCGTGGTATATCAGACCGTATGCCACGGGTATGACAAAACATTTATTTTTACTACTCTAATTCCGTTGGTAACCAGTTCATAATAGCAATAAGGCACCTCCTGGGTTTGTGATGTATGGCCAATATACCACGACTAAGGGCTGTATCCAGGCACTCCGTGTTGCGCATAAGAACAGCCCTTAGCCATGGTATATTGGCCATATACCACATCTCCTCTGGCCTTACTGCTTAATTATACCTCAGTGGACTAAATAGCTACTTGCTTATTCTACAACTACAGCCATTCACTGGTTTCCACAAATACAAAGTAAGGGAAGGGAAAGGGGGATACCTAGTCAGTTGTACAACTGAATGCATTCAGTTGAAATATGTCTTCCGCATTTAACCCAACCTTCTGAATCAGAGAGGTGCGGGGGCTGCCATAATCGACATCCAAGTCTTAAACATAGGCTACAACGTAAAAATGTATGAAAACAAAAATGTGCTTTTCGGTCTTAATTTAAGGTTAGTGTTAGGCTTAAGGTTAGCAGTGTGGTCAAGGTTATGGCTAGGTTTAAAATCACATTTTAAGAAGATGAATTGTAGGGTTTATGATTTTTGTGGCTGTGGTAACTAGTGACGACCCTTCCCCGGTGACTGGTTAAAAATCAAATCAAGTTTATTTATAAAGAGCTTTTAACATCAACAGATGTCACAAAGTGCGTATACAGAATCCCAAACTAAAACCCCAAATAGCAAGCAATACATGTAGAAGCTGTCTTATGTAGCCTAGAATTATGCTGCGTTCAAAACAACCGGGAACTCGGAATCTCCGACTTCAGTGTGTTCTAGACAACTGGAAACTCCGAAAAAAACAAGCTCCGACTATGAAAAATTGGTTTGAATTGGTTTGAACATCCATGTATTAATTCCAACTCGGGAACTCTGGCCTCTTTCTAGAGCTCCGACTTTCCTACCTGAAGATCACTGACGTCAAGATTTGACCTAGTATTTTTCAGAGTTCCCAGTTGTCTTGAAAGTACCATTCAACCTCAGGAGGCTGAAGAAATGTGGCTTGTCACCAAAAACTCCCACAAACCTTTACAGATGCACAATTGAGAGCATCCTGTTGGGCTGCATCACCGCCTGGTACGGCAACTGCATCATCCACAACCGCAGGGCTTTCCAGAGGGTGGTGCAGTCTGCACAGCGCATCACCGGGGAAAAACTACCTGCCCTCCAGGAAGGACAAAAAGATCATCAAGGACAACAACCACCCGAGCCACTGCCTGTTCACCCCGCTACCATCCAGAAGGCGAGGTCAGTACAGGTGCATCAAAGCTGGGACCTGAAAAATAGCTTCTATCTCAAGGCCATCAGACTGTTAAACAGCCATCACTAACACAGAGAGGCTGCTGCCTACATACAGACTTGAAATCATTGGCCTCTTTAATAAATGGATCACTAGTCACTTTAATAATGTTAACATTTCTTGCATTACTCATCTCATATGTATATACTGTATTTTATCCCATCTATTGCATCTTGCCTATGCCACTAGGTCATTGCTCATCCATATATTCTTATTCCATTCATTTACTTACATTTGTGTGTATTAGGTAGTTGTTGTGGAATTGTTAGATTACTTGTTAGATATTTCTGCACTGTCGGAACTAGAAGCACAAGCATTTCGCTACACTCGCAATAACATCTGCTAACCATGTGTAAGTGACCAATAAAATTAGATTTATAATGAGCTGATTAATGTTGAAAATTGTACTTTTCTAGAGTAATAAAATGAGGTCAAATATTGACTTAGTGATAGTGATCTTCAGGCCGGAGCTCTAGAAAGACCCCAGAGTTTGACCGTAAAAGCGCCTACTTTTATTTTCCCAAATACCTAATTGTCTTGAACGAACTTAAGTCAGAGATTTTCGAATTCCTAGTTGTTGTGAACGCGGTATATATAGCTAGTTCGTTATCTAATGCCATGTTCAAAACAACTGGGAGCTCGGAACTCCGAAATGTCCAACTTCAGTGCGTTCAAAACATCTGGGAAATACGAGCTCCGACTGAAAAAAATCGATGAACAGTCATCCATCTTTCTAGAACTCAGACATTCCAACTTGAAGTTCAATGACGTGATGATTTAGCACGTATTTTTCCGAGTTCCCAGTTGATTTGAACGCGGCATACTGGGGTCTGTGCGTCACACCTATGAATATGGGCTAACGTGAGCTATCACGGTAACAAGGCAAAGTAACTGGCTTATGACACGCTTATCGTTCATTTAATACGAAAGTCTAGGGTAGGAATATCTAACGCTGTATGTTTACATTGCAATAACACCATGCTGACTTATCGCATAGTAGTATTATCTGGCAATTATTACTTGACCTACCTGCTATGCTGTTAGCTTTTTGACATGTCGCATTGAAATGACGATTAAATTGACGTATGAGAGGTGTGTTCGCAGCGATTAGTGTTGTAAAGTCGCTTCGAAAAATTAAATAGTCATTTTTTTCATTCACTTTTCAAAGCCCTTCAAGTTAAACGATTTCACCAAATATTATGTTAATTCATGTTCGTTGGGTTTTAGCTGTATTAGTCAGGTTGCCAGCTACTACAATTTTGAACTAAATCTGAACAGGGGACCCCATCCACACAGATCAGTGGATGGTATAGTTGCTAGCTGTCTAACTGGTGCTCTGTTGGGAGGAAGTGATGCAGGGAAAATCCACTCAATGACTAAAGGGGATACACAAAGAAACTATAAGCCTTTCGTACTGGTTCATTCGACTTTTTTTTAGTAGTCAATTTAAAGTAAAAGACAGTCGTCTAGGGCGGTTGTTTGCAAACCAGGTGCGTTCTTATCAGGCAAAAGCCAACTTAAACGCTCGTTTTTGTTTATGGTGCTGACTAGCTTCCTACTAGCATTAGCTTAGCTGGCTAGCATTTTAGCTAAGTGGGGCTGATTGTGTCGTTGTGTCCTAAGTTCGCTATTTGTTTTACTGATGTTATTGGAGTGATGTACGTGATTTTCTCGACAATCAACTATTTCTAAGAGGTAACGTTACTTATCCTGTTTGTGGTCTAAAATAGTTTATATATTTATGGCATACTAGATTGCCAACTTTACAGATAACTAGCTAACGGTTAGCTACATGATGACGTGCTAGCTAGCCAGTCGGTAGCTAAGTATGATGATGGCGAAGTGTAACCAGCCACAAACGAGGCTATATTATTACCAGGGAACTTAGCTGCTGTAGTTGTTAGACAGTCGAGTTGATTAGGTTACCATGTTAGCTGGTCAAACAAAGAAACAGTTATGTTAGCCAACGTTCAGATGCAAACTAGAACTGCACAGCTGAGCTAGCTAACGTTACCAAGTTTAAAGATAATTGTTGGCAGTGTTATTTTCATAAAGGGGTTGCTAACTAAATAGGTAAATAGCTAGATATTCCCCACAGTATATACATGCCGATGTGTTCCTAGTCAGCTACCTACAACAATAAAGTATATCATATTAGAATGAGGTGAACGTGGTTGAAAGCACTGCAGTCTTTCCAGGAGGTGTTATGCCTGTACATGTCCACGGAAGTTTCATTCCTCATGAATAGTTTCAATAAATGTGATCAGGGGCTTTTCGCTTGTTGCTAAGTGTTTCATTAAATCATGAAAGACAGGAACAAAATAAAACACCAACTAGTTGAACAAGAATGGTAGTACAGTATTTGACTTATGAATCTTGCAACAGCTGGAAGCCATCATGAATTCCTCATTGGGTAACAGAATATTTAAAATGTAGGCCTATGTAATTAAAAGGTCGCTAACAAAGGAAAGGGCTAGGCATATTTATCTCTATAGTTTCCTGCTTTGTGGTTGAAAAAGTACCCAATTGGCATACCTTAGTAGAAAATGACTCAAAAGTGAGTCGGCCATTAAAATACTACTTGAGTGAAAGTATTTGGTTTTAAACATACTTAGTATCATAAGTAAATGTAATTGCTAAAATATACTTACGTTTCAAAAGTAAAAGTATACCTTTTCAAATTCCTCATATTAAGCAAACCAGCTGGCACCATTTACTTAGCATGTTTTTATTTACCAATAGCCAGGGACATGCTCCAACACTCAAACATCATTTACAAAAAAAGCATGTGTTTAGTGAGTCTGCCAGGTCAGAGGCCAGATACCCCAGAAAACTAAAGTAGTACTTTCAAGTATTTTTTACTTAAGTGCTTTACACCACTGTCTGCTTTCAATTAAAAGTAGTTCATCCTTGACTCAAGGCTGTGGAAATGCATGTTGTAAATGACTGCTTTCTCAATCTGAAATGACAAATTCACAGCAAGTTCATACACTGAATCTACATGTGGGCGAACGATACCCCTGTATCACATTATGCTTATGGTGACAAGATGCTGTGTGTCTTTCAGCATTACCGATGTTAAGGTCACCACGATGGAGCAGAAAAAGATGACACCTTCATCTAGAGTGATAAAGGCATTCTGAGGAAGTGTCTGTAAGTACTTATTATCAGAACCAACCCATTTCTTCGCTATCGCTGAGCAATTCTGGTAGCATATTGTGCAGGCTAGTAGTATGTATGATCCAGACAACTTACATTTCAATTTTAGTGTTTTATTTGGTGGTATCTTGTGGTTTTTAGTATTTTAGTCAGTTATATGGTAATCCATGCTGTATTAGGCTCTTCTCTATAAGTAGTTATTCAGCCCTCTAGTTTGATATGAACCCTCCTATACATGGTACAGTACCAGCTTCTATGGTAACTGGGCCAGGCTTAAAACTGCCTTCACCCTTTTGCGTTGGTGACGGTCTACTTGTATGGTCTTCATGTGATTTTCTTATTTTAGCATTTAGCAGTTGTCTTCTCTAGTAATTATTACCTCAGTGTTGTGGCTTTTGACCCTTTGTGACTAATGGCTTTGTTGATTCAATGACTCATTGTCACTGTAGTTGTTGACCCCATGTGACTGTGATGGACTCCTCCTCTGTTCCAGGGCCCAAGGGCATGTTGAGACGTCTCACCAGGCCAGAGCAGAGGCGTCTTGGTGGGGCAGACGGGGCCTGAAGGAGTGGAGGACAGACCGAGAGGACCAGAGAGAGAGATATGGGCCAGTGCGTCACCAAGTGTAAGAACCCATCGTCCTCGCTCGGCAGCAAGAGTGGCGACAAGGAGCAGGGGTCCAAGTCCCACCACAAGAAAGGCGGCGGGGGAGGAGGGCACAAAGAGGAGCCTGGCACTGTGTGCAGCAAGACCTCCAGTGACCACATGTTCAACGGCACCAAGACCGCCATGGAGGTTACCGTGGAGACCACGGTGATCCCTGCGTCAGCCATGCTGGGGGACCTGAGGAAGGAGGACCACTTGGTGGCGGATAGGGAGGGGCCGTCCTTGCTGCGCATCGAGGAGCTCTTCTGCTGCTACAAGGACCCGCATGAGGATGCCATCTTGGAGGAGGGCATGGAGGGGTTCTGCAACGACCTGTGCGTGGACCCCGCCGAGTTCCGCGTGCTGGTCCTTGCCTGGAAGTTCCAGGCGGCCACCATGTGCAAGTTTACAAGGTGAGAGACGGGTTGGGGATGAGATCGGAAGGAGTAAGGATGAGACAGTCGATGCTTCATCAATGTTTTTTAGCCTGATATTCAGAAAACATGTTCAGAGAAGATTCCTCAAGTAATTTATTGGTCCAAAAGAGACCATATTAGCCTGTAATATTGATTAGCATGGCTGATTCAATGGCTGATGTTAGACATCTGACCAAATTTCTAAAATGGCTACTGCTGTCCTGCACTGTATGTTTTAGGCTAGCTTCCCCTCTCACTGTGCTGTGTTTCATTTAACATTGGTCTGGCTGGCCACCCCACCCCCACTTCTCTCAGCTTTCAGCAGCACGGCAGCTCACTTGCTATTCTGACAGGTAGGGGGCACACAGGAAATCGAAACAGGCTCTGACACTGCACTCTGTAATGAGTAGGGATTAGACAGGGTCTTTCTCTGATTGTCTATTGCTCAGATGATTTTGTCCTCTTCATTTTCATGTAATCTTGTATCTAATCTGAAGATTGTACCTATTACCATCATTTGACCTATTAACAAATGTTCTCATCTGAGCTACCTAGAGCCAGAAACTTGAAAGGTTTACTGTTGCGTTGCTGTTCACACCAAGTCTAATTTCATGTCTGCTGTATAAAAGGGGGTGGAAAAGCAATGTATATCAGGGGACATATCTGGCCAGGGACTCATGCTGAAGTGACAGCAGAACAATGTGACAGGATGTGGTTGTGAGTCAAATCCAGTGTTATTCGTCACATGCTTCGTAAACAACAGGTGTGGACTTACAATGAAATGCTAATTTACAGGCCCTTCCCAACAATGCAGAGAGAAGGAAGATAGAGAAATAATAGAAACACAATGATAACGTGGCTATATACAAGGGGTACGAAGTAATTGAGATAGATATGTACGTATAACTAGGAATAAAGTGACAGATGGTAAAGAGTAGCAGCGGTGTAAGTGATGAGTCAAGAGTTAGTGCAAAAAGGATCAATGCAGATAACCAGGCTAACTATTAAACTTTTTAGCATTCTTATGGCTTGGGGGTAAAATATGTTAAGGGTCCTGTTGGTTCCAGACTTGGTGCGTGTGTACACATCCTATAGTAGGGACTGAATGGCTTACACTTAGACTCTGTGTGGACATCCTATAGTATAAATGGCTTACTGATTTTGTGTGTGTGTGAGCTCGCTTGTGTGTGTGTGTGTGTGATGGATGTGTGCACGTACAAGTGTAGACTTCCTAACACTAGCGTATTGACTTCCTATAGACACTGTATGAGGGCATAGGCTTCCTATAGACTATATATGCTAATTACGCTTGCTGTAACCTCTCCAACCCCTAACCTCTCTCTCCTTCCTTCTGTACTCTTCCAGCCGTTCTGGGTTGGTGTAAACTTTTTCTCTAAATTTTGTCAGCCTTCGCTAAAGATGTATTTTTGTCACTTGCTGACTGTCTGCAATTAAACAGGACATAAAGCAAAATATCAACAGTTAGCAAGTAATATTTAAATTAATAGTTAATTATATTTAAAAATATAGTCTGTATGATTCAATTCTCATTACTGAAACAGAAGTTCTCTCTACTGCAACTGGCAGCATTAAGTGAGAATGGTGTTGTGAAGGATGAGGAACCTTAGCATGTTTTGCTAACAATAGAGATACTTGATGACTAAGCAAATTTTTACTCAATGTACATAATTAGACATTAATGAAGTATATTTTCATTGAAATGTTTAAATCTAACGTTTTTCTAAATATCAAACTACCTGTATCGGTAATGATAATCAATACTGTCGTGTACGCAGTCTGCAAGAGAATGTTTAACTTTTAACTGGAGAAATATAAAGAGATCTGCTTACCTGCTTCATTCAAAATCAAACTTATTTTCAATTCTGTGTGTGTGTGTAAACAGTCCTTCAAAAATGTTGTGGAGGATGAGAACATCAGTCATGGACACTTCATTTTTCCAATATTTTTTCATTATTATTATACATGAATATTCAGTTAATAATTTTTCTGTCATTTGAAAACATCTAGTAGAACATCCATTTATTTTTTTCAGAATATTTTCATTTTACCCTGTTTAAATTACAACATAACATACATTCCGACAGAGCTGGACACGTTGTGGTAATGAGAATTTTAGCAGAAAATGCAATAAAATACACAAATAATGAATTCCTATGTTGAAATTACTTTTTGTGCAAGGTAGAGAACACTTATCTTTGATATTTTGTTATATTACTAAATTACATATTTTATATTTAAAATCATTACTGCCATGGTATTTTAAGGATTTCATGAGAATGACCCAATAGCGAAACAGTCCTGTAGTTTAGCATTTGCATCATTGGACCACTTCTATATTGAGCGTGTCACTGGTACTTCCTGTTTGAGTTTTTGCTTGTAAGTAGGAGTCAGGAGGATAGCGTTATGGCCAGATTTGCCTAAAAAAACGGTAAGAGAGCTTTGTATGCATCTCTGTGTGTGGCGTAAAGGTGATCTAGAGTTTTTTTAGTCTCTGGTTACACAGGTGACAAACGATTTCAGTTTTCCTCCATTATAATTACTGGGCACTAGGAGTGCCACCTGGGTGAGTATTTTCTTGTTTTCTTAAAGCCCTGTACAGCTCGTTGAGTGCGGTCTTAGTGCTAGCATCAGTTTGTGGTGGTAAATAGGCAGCTACGAAAGATGGATGAAAACTCACTTCATAAATAGTATGGTCTACAGCTAATGATGTATTCTAACTCAGGTGAGCAGAACCTTGACTTCCTTAGTATTAGAGATTGTGCACCAGCTGTAGTTAAGAGAACCCCCCCCCCCCCCCCTTGAGCTTACCCAAAGCTGCTGTTCTGTCCTGCCGATGCATAAAAAAACCAACAAGAATATTATCCATGCCCTTGTTCAGCCAAGTTTCCTTGAAGCATAGGATATTACAATTCTTCCGGCCCTGTTGATAGGATAGTCTTGATCGTAGCTCGTCCAGTTTGTCCTCCTGTGATTGTACATTCGCCAGTAGAACAGAGGGTAGAGGAAGCTTATTCACTCGCCGCCGTAATTTCATCAGGGTGCCCGCACGTCAGCCTCTAAATCGCCCCTCTCTTCCGCATGTCGGGGATTCAGGCCTGGCCCGGGGTGAGCAGGGGCCCGTATAATGGCCGCTATACATTCCAGCGCCATTCTCATCAAGGGGGCTTCTTGCCCTTTCTCTCCGTGTGCTGTAAAGCGTGCTCCTCTTTATCAGAGACTTTAAATGGCATAGTTATTTCTGTTTTTACTTTACCTGACTTCTTTATGTTGAGGCCCATGTGATGTTTATCAGAGTTAGCTTAGTTAGGAAACTTTGACCTATTAACCTTTCCAGCGCAGGCGCTAGCGTAACCCCTCGACAACATTCTGCTGAAAAGGCAGTGCTCGAAATTAAAAAATATTTGAAGAGAAATATCCACCATATTGGAGTCAACAGAAGTTAGAAATAACACCATAAATATTCACTTACCTTTGATGGTCTTCATCAGAAGGCACTCCCAGGAATCCCAGTCCGACAATAAATGACTGATTTGTTCCATAAAGTCCATCATTTATGTCCAAATGGCCACTTGATGTTAGCGTGTTCAGCCCACTAATTCATGAGGCGCAAGCACTTCGTCCAGACAAAAACTCGAAAAGTTCCGTTACAGGTCGTAGAAACAAGTCAAACGATGTATGGAATCAATCGTTAGGATGTTTTTAACATAAAACATCAATAATGTTCCAACCGGAGAATTCCTGTCTGAAGAAAAGCACTGGAACGAGAGGTAACTCTGTCTGGAGCGCGCATCACGAGCCTGAGACACTCTGCCAGACCACTGACTCAAACAAGTCTCATGAGCCCCTCCTTTATTGTAGAATCCTCAAACCAGTTTCTAAAGACAGTTGACATCTAGTGGAAGCCGTAGGAAGTGCAACTTTATCCATATCCCACTGTGTATTCGGTAGGCCAAGCTTTGAAAAACTACAAACCTCAGATGTCTCACTTCCTGGTTTGATTTTTCTCAGGTTTTCGCCTGCCATATGAGTTCTGTTATACTCACAGACATCATTCAAACAGTTTTATAAACTTCAGAATGTTTTCTATCCAATACTAATAATAATATGCATGTATTAGCATCTGGGACAGAGTAGGAGGCAGTTCACTCTGGGCACGCTATTCATCCAAAAGTGAAAATGCTGCCCCATATCCCAAAAAGGTTAACTACTTAAAATTGCCCAAGTTGTCTTTGTTGCCAAAAATGTTAAAAACGGACAGGTTTTTCCCCCTATTGCTCATTGCCCTGAGTCAAAGGTTGATATTATGTTGCGTTCTATAATGCAGCCTTGTTTCTCCCCTCCTGTCTGTAGGAAGGAGTTTGTGGATGGATGCAGGGCGATCCAGGCGGACAGTCTGGAGGGCATCTGCTCCCGGTTCTCCTGCATGCTGCTGGAGGCACAGGGCGAGGAGAGCTTCAAGGACCTGTACCGCTTCACCTTCCAGTTCGGCCTTGATGCCGAGGAGGGCCAGCGCTCTCTTCAGCGCGACATCGCCATCGCTCTGTGGCGCCTGGTCTTCACGCAGGACACGCCGGCTATCCTTGAGCACTGGCTGGACTTCCTCGGCGAGAACCCGTCGGGCGTGCGGGGCATCTCGCGGGACACCTGGAACATGTTCCTCAACTTCACACAGGCCATCGGGCCAGACCTGAGCAACTACAGCGAGGACGAGGCCTGGCCCAGCCTCTTCGACACCTTCGTGGAGTGGGAGATGGAGCGCAGGAAAAAGGAGGCGCGGGAGGAGCAGTTGAAGAGGGCAGAGGAGGAGGAGAGGGGATGCACTGAGACCGAGGACTCTCCCTCCAGCACAGACGGACTTGAAACAGAGAGCGGATGGGGCTCACAGACCTGGGTGGGCCACTGACTATGGAATTCTGGGAAGGGAGGAAGGTCGGGGTTGGTGGGTTCTGACCTATAAGTGAACTGTACATCTGTGAATCATTGGATGACAAATTAGTATTAACATTACCATTATTCCTCTCGCTCCTTTTCTGTTGCGGTGGGACAGGGTTTCCTTGCACCCTGCTTTATTTCTGGTTATTGAAAGGGCTCTAAGAACTGTATTGTTTTTAAGCACTTCTATTTAAGTTATTTGTTTTATTTGTCTTTAATGTGTTTGTTTTTTAAATAATTTGGACATGTGGTCCATTTGAATCTTTCCCAACTCACAAAGAAAGCTCAGTATATAGGGTTGCTTTAAAAACCAGGTGCCAGAAATCCATACCAGTTCCCAAGTCTCATTGACCTGGAAACACTGGTGACTGGACCTCTCACCCAAATACATAGGCTTATTAAATCCTCATATTGCATTAAGAAGAAGGGAAATTGGGACAATCTATTTGTCCTCAAATAACTCTTTATTACCAGAGACTGAGCTTTATCTTTATGGGGTCAGTGAAATCAACTTGATTGGAATTGTTTTATTTTGGAACAACATTTGAGTGTGGATGAATTGGCTTTCATTTTTGAAATGTGGACTATATAAAGGGTTATCTTCTTGGCTTAACTATTGCCTGTAGTTGTGATGGCCAACCAAGATTTGTTCAAGACGAGGTCGTACTCGAGTGTGCATAAAGTAAAAATTGAAGTGAAGCGACGGTGAAAATACCTTGTTACTATTTTTATTCTATTTATCTAAATAAAACATTTGTTGAAGCTATATTCCAATAAGTCCTTTTAAATTTCAAGTTGATTTCTTTGAAAATAATCACACCCTTTTTTTCTCTCTCTCTTCTGCATTGTAATTTATGAAAAGGTTGTTGAGTGCTCTAGACCGTGGTAGTGTCTTTAGCTTATTCTAACTACCAGGGCTTGGTTCCATTTTGGTCCCTAGCCCCTGTCCCTTTAGTGTTCACAGATTCCAAAGGACTGAACACATGTAAGCAATATGGTATTGGCCACCAAGCCATTCAATGGACTGTGGACTTCTACCTGAAGTTATAGCTTGCACATATGTAGTTAATTCAGATCTGTGAACAGGACAGAAGGTGACCTTACCTGGGCTACATTCAGGGCTGTTGTGTTAGGTCATTACAAAGCTTTTGTCCTTCCATGGAGGGCCGAGTATCTACGGGTTTTCGCTACTCTCTTGTACTTGATTGAATCGAGGTCACAAATTAGTAAAGAACAACCCTCACCTGGTTGTCTGGTTTTTCCTTTCAATTAAGACCTAAAAACCCACAGACACTAGGCCATCCATGGAATTAGTTTGACACCCTTGCTTTAGGGACTCTGTAGTTAGTTAGAATAAGCTAAGACCTTACCAAGTTTGCAACAATCTTACAACATTGGACAGCTATTCACTCTAATCTTGTGGGCATGTCAAGAATGTGTGTCGGCTGCTAGTGACTGTTGTGTTAAGTGCACAAAACACAATGGCCCTCCTAGTCACCATGCTTGTAATGCTCTCATTCATGCCTGCAGCTTCTAGACCATTCACAACTGTTGAATTATAATGAAACAGAGCCCAGGCCTTTTGGTGACAGTGGATCATTGTTAACCAGGTGCATGGCTCATTGAGTGTCTGCAACTGAGTCCAGTGTGGTCAGGGGGTGTCCTTGTGAGGTTTATGTTTTCCTTTGCCCTTTTTATATAAAATGCATTGATTTATAATGAATAAAACCATGTTCCAACTTTTGACAGTGGACCACAAAATACATATGGGGAGTTTAATTTTGTTTTGGTGGTGTCATTGTCCTGTTCTGATGGAGGGTTTGCAGTTTGGCTTTTGAGGACATTTGAACACGACTCGGGCATCTGATCGGATAAACCTGCTGTTTTCTAATGTCCCAGGATGCCCCTTGCCCTGGTTTCTACTTTTCAAACAAAATGTTTTTCTTTAGAAATATAACTTTTTTTATTGATACCCTGGTGAAGTTTGAGAAAATTGCTAAAATTGTAGCTCTAATATGGCCATAATAGAGTATAATCTATTATGGTTAGTAGGGGTTGCTGGGCAAAGTACAGTATTTCTCGCTCTGCTGTAGTGTATTTGCTGTAGGCAGGCAGGCAGTGTACACAAAACATGGTCCTCCTCCTCAGGGGGTGTGTCCAACACAGGGGCTTTCGCTATTGGTGGATGTTTCTCCTGGTAACCAGCATCCACTGTTATCAACAACACTGGACACATGAGAATCGGAAACTTCATCTGATATCGAGAAACGGCATTAAAATACCCGTGTAAATATTTCTGGATTGTGAGTATTTAAAACATTTAACCAAAGTGTATATTGTCTAAAAACAGGAAGTTGATAAAAAATGATGAGTGGTAAACTTCCTTAGCATAGTCATTCGTTAGCTTAGCTGGCTAGTTTAGCCACAGTTTATTCCTGCAGCCAGCAACATCAGCTAACATTAGCTAGCGCCGACTTGCTAGCTGCATAGCCTGCACAAATAAAGCTGATTATCTAGCTAGCTATGTTTCTTAATTCACCGAGTGAGCTAACTTCAACATGTGGAGTGCATTGTTGAAATGTATGTGAAATGCAAAAAAACTGCTGTTGTAACAATGACCAAGAATGTAGCTAGGGCCAGAATTTTAGCAGCGGCGTGCAGTTTTTGCTTATGCTGGAGAAAAAAATATATATTTCGGGTGCGGCAACATTGTTGTCGGACGGTCCTCATAAAAAGGTCATAATCTTGGTTCATTTCTATTTCCTTGCTACAGAGTTGAATTTAGAAAATCATCGTGGGTTGACATCCTCTCAAAATGTGGAATTAGGGTTATGTGAAAACCAGTGTCTGTGATCCCACAATGGATAAAGTGGTGAGTTCCGTTTTATTTTATATTCAAATAATTGGAGAACACAGTAGCTGAGGTCATGTGGATAGACGTTCACTACAAAACGGGATGGCTTTGCGTCTCACTGCCATGAAGCTTGATTTATGTGCCTACTGCCCAACTCTAAGGTGGGGGATATTGGTCAGAGGCAGAGAGATATCCTGCATATCCTGACAAATATTAAAAGGATGAATAAAACGTTTTTAGGTTTGTTAATGTCATGTCTGTGCCTCTTTACCACATTCTTTTTGTATGATTTGATTACCTACGTTGTGACAAGAAACTCGAGCACATTTAGTATTGTGGGTATTTTATTATGATCCCCATTACTTGGGCGGGGTACATTCTTGTAGCTTATGCTCGTTCCATAATGTGGTTTATGGATTTTAATTTATTCGATGTTTGGTGCATACAAGGATGCCAGTCTGCTGGAGTTTCTTTAAATAAGTATGATATGGATCTGGAATTACACAAGGTGTGCGAATAACCCTATTTTCAATAGATTGCCTACATGGTCACTTGCCAAAGTCAGTATTGCACCTGTTATAACATAGTCATATATGAACCAGAATCTGGCTTTATGGTGAATCTCCTTTTAAGCCCAGGAAGCAGCTATTCAATATGCCATTCACTAGCTTTTCAAGCTTATTAATGTTCAAATGCATTCATTACTCACCAAATGTGGAGTTTTGATTACCAACTATAGTCATGTGTTGCCACCACAGCGGGCATGTAGTTCCAAAAAAGGTTTAAATAAAAATGAACAAGCAACCAAAATAATACCTTTTTCAGCACCTCAAGCACAGCAATCTCTCACAACCCAAGGATCTCGGATTGCTACAACATCTTAACCAATACATTGGAGGTGTCGAAGAAGCTTTCTATTTCGGTTGCATGTAACTTTTTACTTGGACCTTTTATGGAAGTACGTACCATCCGTGACGGCAGTAAATTAGGATAGTTGCTAATCGAAACACCATATTTGGTCAGTAACAAACTTATTTTGACATTGTTATGCTTGAAAGGTGGTGAATGGCTGCTGCTTCCTGGGTTTAAAGGAGATTCGCCACATCAACGTCTCCTGCAAGACCAGATTCTGGTTCTCGTCATATAGTGCATCTATTCTGCTGTTCTCTTTTCTTCCTTCACCTTTCCCCCTCTTCCTCCAGTGCTCCTGCAGATGGTGAAGCATAGTTGGCTGCTAGACTTATGTAAGAGAGCTAGTGATTTCATCCCCTTTTCGGGTGATTCCATGCCAGCATAGGCCGAAAATATTTTTGGTATCTCGGATTGTTCTGGCAATTCTTACATCAACACTTCATTGGAAGGAAGTGTGTTCGACATGCTTTTTACATTTTGTATCACAAATCTGTGAACCATACATGATACAGACAACATATTGGTGTTGTTATACTCCTTAGAGTATGCTCTCAAATATGGAGTATGTCTATATTCTGAAAGGGAAAAAATTACATTAATTTATTCAACATAAAAAATAGGAATACTGTATCTTAGAAGTGCCCCTTTAGATTTTTCATATTTTTAGACATATTGTTAAGAACAATATAGGCTACTCTTAAAACATGTCAAATTTCCAGAGTGGGCTTTCTGGTAATTTTAATAGGTCATTAGGTCATTCACCTAAGGCAGCAGGTAGCCTGTGGTTAGAGTGTTGGACTAGTAACCGGAAGGTTTCAAGATCGAATCCCTGAGCTGACAAGGTAAAAATCTGTCATTCTGCCCCTGAACAACAACACTGTTCCCAGGCATTGAAAATAAGAATTTGTTCTTAACTGACTTGCCTAGTAAAATAAATCCCCCCAAAAATTAACCAGTCACAGCCCTCCTTTAGGATTGCAAATCACCAGCAGAGTTCTTTTTAATCAATTTTTCTATTCAGTGTGTTGATGGTGCTCATAAAATTGATCAAAACCTCAGAATGAGCAGAGAGCCCACTCTGGAAATGTGATGTTCTCTTTGGGTATATTGTTCCAAAAAATGTCTTTAAATTCTCAAAATCCAAAACGGTACTTTTGAGGGTAATATTGTTATTAATATTTATAATGTTGAATACATTTATGTGAAAATGTGTATTTCAGAATCTAGACATTCTCCATATTTGAGAACACACTATAAGGGGTATAATGAGACCACGAGGTTGTCTGTATCATGTACAGTTCAGAGATCATAAGGTCTTACAAGAGGCATGTATAGGTCTAAAATGGGCACAAAATGGTTTGTGAGACAAACATAAAAAGCATTTCAAACACCCCCCCGCAATGAAGTTTCTATGTGAGAATTGACAGAACAATCTAAAATAGCCCAAAATATTTTCTGCCTACGCTGGTGTGGAATCGCCCTTTCACTACCTGCACGAGCCTGTGAATTTGCTATGTCTTGCTATTGTCAATACTCAAACCAGAATACAATCCTCAGCCTATCCATTATCTTCATTTCAAAGATGCAGTCTGATGCTAAACATACTCCCATTCAAAATGGTTGGAAGTTATCTTATCCTTTGACACTATCTGTTTTTGTTTTTCTCATCACGTTTCAACTTCAGTAGACTGAGCGCATGACTATAGAGTTCACACTACATTTGCTACCAGAACATCCTTTCTGTCTTTCATTATTATGTCTATGGTAGGTAAACGGATTGCAGTATTTTAGTGTTTCTTGTGTAACGCATGAGTCTTACAATAAACCAATTGACTTTAGGGCCTGTCTCTTATTAATTAACTCCATGCAAATGATGAGTATAAAGTCAGTTGTATGGACTTTTAACCGAAATAAGAATTTGTGGATTTCCATATCGATAACCAAAGATTACGCCCACACTATTTGTCAAGATTTCAACGTGTCATCTCAACCCGGGGTCGTATTTACTCAATTTGAAGGCCGGTCACCTAGGCTATGACAATAAACAGGGTTAATGATTCAGCTGGTTTCAAGACTCTGCACCTCTTCTCAAAATTAATCACTGCAGCATGACCCTAGTGTATTGTGATACTGTACGTGTTCGCATGGCTTCTCTGTCTGACACTGCTTCCTGTTGTTGTCTACCTATCTGTGAAGGAGAACCAGAGGTGTCAGGGAGGCTTGGCTGCTGAAGAGATACTGGATGAATATTTAATCGCCCTTCAGCACAAAAACAGGTGAACTGTGAGGCAGACACGGGCCTTTGGGAGAGGCAGCTCCGGTTACGCTGAGAGGACACAGTAGCTGACTGTCAATAGGCTTATACTCACACACATAGGGTTGACTTTGGTTGCTTCCTCGTGCTGAGAGATTGAATGACACCAATGATGTACAGTGAGGGGGGGGGGAGTATTTGATCCCCTGCTGATTTTGTACGTTTGCCCACTGACAAAGAAATGATCAGTCTATACTTTTAATGGTAGGTTTATTTGAACAGTGAGAGACAGAATAACAACCAAAAAATCCAGAAAAACACATGTCAAAAATGTTATAAATTGATTTGCATTTTAATGAGGGAAATAAGTATTTGACCCCTCTGCAAAACATGACTTAGTACTTGGTGGCAAAACCCTTGTTGGCAATCACAGAGGTCAGACGTTTCTTGTAGTTGGCCACCAGGTTTGCACACATCTCAGGAGGGATTTTATCCCACTCCTCTTTGCAGATCTTCTCCAAGTCATTAAGGTTTCGAGGCTGACGTTTGGCAACTCGAACCTTCAGCTCCCTCAACAGATTTTCTATGGGATTAAGGTCTGGAGACTGGCTAGGCCACTCCAGGACCTTAATGTGCTTCTTCTTGAGCCACTCCTTTGTTGCCTTGGCCGTGTGTTTTGGGTCATTGTCATGCTGGAATACCCATCCACGACCCATTTTCAATGCCCTGGCTAAGGGAAGGAGGTTCTCACCCAAGATTTGACGGTACATGGCCCAGTCCATCGTTCCTTTGATGTGGTGAAGTTGTCCGGTCCCCTAAGCAGAAAAACACCCCCAAAGCATAATGTTTCCACCTCCATGTTTGACGGTGGGGATGGTGTTCTTGGGATCATAGGCAGCATTCCTCCTCCTCCAAACAAAGCGAGTTGAGTTGATGCCAAAGAGCTCCATTTTGGTCTCATCTGACCACAACACTTTCACCCAGTTGTCATCTGAATCATTCAGATGTTCATTTGCAAACTTCAGACGGGCATGTATATGTGCTTTCTTGAGCAGGGGGACCTTGCGGGCTCTGCAGGATTTCAGTCCTTCACGGCATAGTGTGTTACCAATTGTTTTCTTGGTGACTATGGTCCCAGCTGCCTTGATCATTGACAAGATCCTCCCGTGTAGTTCTGGGCTGATTCCTCACCGTTCTCATGATCATTGCAAGTCCACAAGGTGAGATCTTGCATGGAGCCCCAGGCCGAGGGAGATTGACAGTTCGTTTGTGTTTCTTCCATTTGCGAATAATCGCACCAACTGTTGTTACCTTCTCACCAAGCTGCTTGGCGATGGTTTTGTAGCTCATTCCAGCCTTGTGTAGGTCTACAATCTTGTCCCTGACATCCTTGGAGAGCTCTTTGGTCTTGGCCATGGTGGAGAGTTTGGAATCTGATTGATTGATTGCTTCTGTGCTTCAGTCTTTTATACAGGTAACAAGCTGAGATTAGGAGCACTCCCTTTAAGAGTGTGCTCCTAATCTCAGCTTGTTGTAACGACGTTCGTCTGTAGAAGGAGAAGCGGACCAAAAAGCAGCGTGGTGGTTACTCATGTTCATGTTACTCATGTTCAGGAAAATGAACGATACATGAAATAACTTAAATCTACAAAACAACAAACGGAACGTGAAAAACCTATACAGCCTATCCTGTGACAACAAACACAGTGACAGGAACAATCACCCACAAACACACAGTGAAACCCAGGCTACCTAAGTATGATTCTCAATCAGAGACAACTAATGACGTCTGCCTCTGATTGAGAACCATACTAGGCCGAAAACATAGAAATGCCCCAAAACATAGAAAAACAAACATAGACTGCCCACCCAACTCACGCCCTGACCATACTAAATAAATACAAAACCACGGAAATAGAGGTCAGAACGTGACACTTGTTACCTGTATAAAAGACACCTGGGAGCCAGAAATCTTTCTGATTGAGAGGGGGTCAAATGCTTATTTCCCTCATTAAAATGCAAATCAATTTATAACATTTTTGACATGTGTTTTTCTGGATTTTAGTTGTTGTTGTTATTCTGTCTCTCACTGTTCAAATAAACCTACCATTTAAAATTATAGACGGATCATTTCTTTGTCAGTGGACAAACGTACAAAATCAGCAGGGGATCAAATACTTTTTTCCCTCATTGTATGAGTGATACCGACATGCAAACTGTGTGAGGACAATTTTGTTTCCATGGAGTAGGCTTCGCTCGTTTGACCTGCTTGCATATATAATATAATGCTCTCACATGCATACAAAAACCATGAAAACAGACTTATGTTTTTTCATCTCATTTTCAAGTGTAGATTCATAAACCACTTTTATATGAAAATGTGTGTATTTTCTAGTGATGAGTTGACCTTTGACCCATAGGATCTTAAAGAGACTGAAAACTAAAGAGCCCAAGGAGATCGAGCTAGAGCGTCTGGAGCAGGGCTTCTCCATCTATCTGAACGGCGCTAATGCTAGCAAGCAGACCAAGAGACCCTGCCAGAAGTCCGTCACCTCGCCACCGCCGGCTCTGAGAGCTACACACACGGCTGGTACGCAGCATGCAGGACTAAAATAGATCCGCCAAGAACTTAGCACTAAAATACATTATTTCAGTGTCCCATCAGCAACTGAGTATAGACTACAATCCATCTCTGCTACAGTACTACGTCCTTGTTAGGCTATTGTAGATTATGTCCCTGTTTGTTACTACTTTATGACTAAGCTAATGTTTGTAGCATCCCGGAACACCAACCCCGTCCCTCATTTAGCATAGTATAATCCTATGCCCACAGCCGTTGAACAAATGATAATAAGTGACAGTCGTAAAACCAGCGCCCATTTTCCCCTCCTCTGTTTGTTATGGAACCATCTGTGTCTGGTTCTCCTCTTCCTCTGAGGGCGGACTTGACTGCTCATGTGCAGTGTCTGTGTTCTCGCTTTCTCTGACTCATCACCAGATGCCTCCAGAAGGGGTTTGCAGCTTGCAGAGGAGGAGACCTACAATCTGGAGGTGAACGGCAGCAAGAGGAGCCACACCGCCCCGGGAGAAGTGCAGAGGAGAGAATGGGTTCAGGTACTGCCATTCTAGTTAGTCTACACCTTTTGAAAGAGAATGTCTAGTCATTCTATTTCTATAGTATCTGGTCATTCTACGTCTAATGGATGACGCCAACAACCCTGTTGTGGTTGAATAGATTTAGTGAACGAATCGACGATCACAGACATGGGTTGTCACAAATGGAATAGAATGTAGTGTATGTGTTTTGAATAGTGTTCTATTTTCGTCTGTGCAGAAGTCGGTCAATATTCGAACAGAACAAGGACCCTGTTTGCGGATCTCTCCAGAGAGACGGTACTCTGAAGACTTTGAACCCTACGACAGTATAGAGATGGAGGTACAGTAGGAAGAGAACAACGGTCCTTTGTAGCTCAGCTGCATAGCGCTTGTAACATTCAATTCCCGGGACCAACATATGTAAAATGTATGACCCCATGACTGTAAGTGGCTTTGGATAAAAGCGTCTACTAAATGGTATATATTATATGATATAAAATTCCTGTGTGTGTGCGTGTTGTGTGCACTGTTCTTCAGCATTTTTCGATGGTGTGTGTCAGCATCTGTATATGTCAAATACAGCAGTCAGTCTGAGTTTGCATGATTTGCATCTCACTCGGCTCTGTCTTCACCCTGTGCCTCTCCAGCGGTCGAGTCCCCGTTCTCCTCGTAGCCCCCCGCGAGACTCCTGTAAGGTGCCACGTTCGTTTGGCTCCAGGGCAGATGGCCGAGGAGGTAGCCAGGCGGAGCCTGAATATCAAAGCGAAAGGGTTCTACTCAACATCGACGAGGTCAAGGTGAGATGTCAACTGTTTTTCTCTCCCTCCTCCGTGGCCCTCTTCTCTCTCTCTCTCTCCCTCTTCTCGCTTTCCTTTTTCTCCTCTTCTCACTTCAACCTGCGTTATAGCTCAGTGTTAACCTTGTTTGTGTTACATATGGTGGAGTGGCGTGAGGGTGAGAGCTGAGTAGTTTTCATTTTGGTCCCAAACGGGGTGAAAACATTTTTGAAACTGGGGAGGAAAAGCCCGCGGTCGTCTGATAAGAAGACCAGTTTCATTTCCATTTCAACTCAATTGAACATACCCTTGGTGTTTTTTTTGGTGATCAGGTGCTTCGACGGAGCCTGGAGGTGAGCGTGCTGAGGAGCGGAAGGGGGTCGGCGGGGGAGGAGTCGGACGAGGAGTGGGTGGAGGAGCAGATCGAGAGGGAGGAGAGCACGGAGAGCCTGGAGGAGCTAGGCCTGCCTCCCTCCTCCTCCAACAAAACATCTGCTGACACGAGTCATCCGCGAGTAACTGGGCCCAAAGGCTGCCTTCGCGACCCTGCAGAGCTCATGGTGTTGGACTTTGGGCCCTCTCCTAAAGGTACTCCCAGCAATACGGATGACAGTATATTAATGTTATTCAACCAGGGATGCATCTTAACATTCAACTATAGTGGCTTCCTTTCCTGGTCCCCACCCTTCATTTGCACTGATATTAAATGATAGGATAGGTGAAAGCAATATGTTGGATGCCCACTTACCCATCCAGATGTTTGATGTCATTGCAGTTGAAGGGAAGGAGACATGTAGAAGACGCCTGTTAAGAGATTTTATTGAGATGAAGCCCGGAATTTGCTTCAGGTTGTCTCTATTCCTTTACCTTTCGTAGACCGTTTCTTCCATTATGTTGCAGGCCGTAAGATCGAGCGTTCGCTGTCGGCCAAGAGGAAAGACAACATGGAAGCCTACGTCCCCACCAAGCCTCTGCCGGTGAAGAGCAGAACTCTGGACAGGCCCTCTTCAAAGGAGTGCAGGGATGGCAGTGATCCTCAACGTATGTTCTGTTCTTCCCTGTCATTCATAAAACTAAGAGGCCTCAAGAGTGTGACTCGCCCCCCCTCTCTCTTTCTCTCTCTCTCTTCCCCCACCCTCTCTCTCTCAGGGCCAAGGAGTCGCGTAGAGCGCCCCTTGTCTGCAGCGAGGAAGGCCTCCCAAGAGGAGCGCGACTCGGAGGAGACGGCGTGCAGGGTGCTCCAGGCCCTGCAGATCGAGAACAGCCCACTGCAGAGCCCCGAGCCCAGGGCCTTCAGCCGCACCCCGGTAGGATAGATAACAGCCATAGAATGTAATTCTAGATCTGTAGGCACAATCAGGGGTGTGCTGTTTTGGGTCCTCTAGTTGGTTGTGTTGTATTCTTCTAATCTGTCTGCTGTAATGATTCATGTTTTACATCCTAGCCTATCCCCATCTCTCTTATTTTCTCATCTTTTCGACCTTTAGTTGAACCTGGTTGGGCTACCGCCCTGTCTTAAGTCGAACTCCGTTGTGCTCCTTCATTCTAAATCCACAGGGGAGAGGACACCAGATGACGAACGGCTCGCTGCGTGACGACGATGACGACAAAGATGACAGTGGGGTGACCAGAGCCATGCAGAGAATTACCCTCATGGGTCCCAGGTAGTGTATTGCAACGTTACACGCCAGTGTCATTGCACACTTTTGTTTTGGTGATTCTTAGCGACCTGGAAAGAGGGTAGAGATTTTATAAATGTAAGTCCAATATAATTTCTACACGGTTTGGTTTGAGTCCTTTTTAATGTAGACTGATGTTTGTTTTTAAACTCAAACCACCCGCAGGCCGCATTGAATGGGCTCGCGGTCCATATCTGGGTCGATACTAATCCCTTGACTATCACAAAGGGAAAAAAACATTGAATGGCTATGTCCCAATAGTGTCCACACTATCATACTACAGAGAAAGAAACCATCTATGAGGTATGGGTATCGGGATGTGGCCAAATGTAGTCTTGTCTGGTGACCGTTTAGAATGACACTGGCATCGCTAACTCCCTCTTGCCTGTGTACTATGTTCTTTCCCTTGCTGGGATGAGAACGCCGTGTACAGACTCTGCAGTACAGTAACAGAAAACGTGTGGTAATGCAGTACGTCCTGGACGGCCGGCGCAGGAGCACCAGTAACTGTATACCTTCCGACCGAGGCTCTCTAACAATCCGAAACGTGTCGGTGGTAACCTAACCTCTCTGACCTTGAAGCGGTTTTAGTCAACCGAGCCGTAGGGAGTCTTCAATAACTGTCAGTGACCGTGCGTACATTTCCGTAGATGATCACCAAGAGCAAGGTCAAAGACTATTGATGTGGTGAAAAACACAATACAATTGATGACTAATCATTTTCTTCCAGGCAACAGCAGAGACTACTGAAGGCGTTGGAGAAACTGGAGGCAGGCACAAACTTTGACAGCCCTCAGACAGTGAAGACCGACAATAGCAAACCACCGGTGAGTCGCTCCATCAAATACCAGGGCTAGGAATGACTAAGCGTAAAACAGCTAGGTGAGACAAACAGTGAGGCTAAACATAGAGCGAAAGAGACACACACACACAAAGAGAGATCTACCAGCATTCTAATTTTATTTTTTACGATGCTAAGAATACACTGTATGAAGTGACGGCTTGACTCGACTCGTGAAGTTCTGTTGTTGTCATGGTGGCAGAAGAGGCGCGTCTCGGCCGAGGCACCGCCCACCGTATACGTCACCATGGAGATCCTGAGTAACTGGGGGAACAGGGGCCAGGTGGGGCTGACGGAGATGCAGTTCTTCGGCCCAGGGAACAGGAAGCTGTACGTGTCGCCACACGACCTGGACATCCGGAACGCCGACCACCCTGGGAACCTTGGAGCACTGGTCAACGGGAAACCTAAGGTGAGTTGAGCTCTGCCCCCCAAGCCTTTCTGATAACACTAATTGAACTATTTGGAAAGGTTTTGGTGCATTGCATTTACTATTCTTGCATCATTTTAGAGGGATTTTTGGTGACACTTCCTATAAGTAGATACCCTCTTCATAATCCACTATAAAGGCATTAGAACACATAAGGAATCATGAGACAGGCTAATAACAGTTTATAAGCTATGTCGTGCATGACAAAGCATTTTGCATTGGTGCTATAAATACGCTTTATACCCATTTAAGCGCTGATCATAGTCCAAAATGTGTATGTCCACACGGAGATGTTCTAGAATATTGGACCGTTGCCTTTCATGCTTTCCGAACTCTCAGTGCGGCTCAAGCTATTTCTCCAACCGTGACCCCGTTCAAATGAATAGAAGGCGCGTACGAGGAGCCACGCGAACGGTGTCTCAGTAGCTACAAACAAGGTTAAATAAAATAAAAAAGAAATAGCTATGTCACAATGGGCCGCCGGACTATCGTGGCTTGGGACTCTGAATTATACTTTGGGAAGAGGGTCTTCAAAGTGTTGCCAGATTATATTGGATCTCTGGTCATTTAAAGGGAAGGTATTCATCTATTTTCTGACTTAAACGGACTGCTTTTCTCTCCATGTTGTTTTGACCGCCAGACCACGAAGGAGCGTCATATGTGGACCTGTCCTTTCCATCCTCCGGTCCAGCTCTACTTCATCATCAGGAACACGGAGCGCTCTCCGGACTTTCAGATATCCCGGATCAAGATCTGGAACTACAACAAGAGCATCAATGTAAGAGACCAGACTGACAGGTTGAGTATGAAACGACACCCTATTTCTCCTTATGTCGTGCACTACTTTTGGCCCGAGCCTTTGCGATAGAGGTTGCCGGTAGGTTGCCAGTTCTAGTGAAAAGGGTTGCGTTTAGTGAAGATTCGAATGGAATCTGATAGAAATTGTACTTAAGTTGTTAGCACGTACTATGTGTGCAACCCTTACATATGCAGCCTCTGATTGGTTCATCACGCCAGTCCTAGTTCAGGGGTTACCAAAATGCACTCCATCAATTGTTAACAGTTGCTCATAAATCCAGCTTGCTTCAGCCGGCCCCAGTCATTCTAGAGGGTGACCACCATATTGGCAGCAGGCTTTAGGAGGGAGGGAAGTTGTGTTTAACCGGTTGCTGCGTGAGCTGCCAGTCAGTCCATATGTGGAACAGTGAGAGATTAACCCTGGGGGATTAGTGAAGGGACTCCCGGGTTACTGCTTCTGCCTCCCGCCCTGCTGCTGTCACAAACGGGACTGACGGGGCACAAAGCCCAGGCAACCAGCGCTCTGTCTGGAACGATGGATGTTATGGGTTGATATTAACAGCGTCTCTGTTCATTGAGTCCGTTGTTAGGGTACTGGTGGTGTGTTTTAAGCTGCGAGGTAAGGAGCAGTGTGATGCAGTGTGATCCAGTGGGTGGAGATGCACTGATTTAATGAGCAGGGATTGGGGAGATTGGAGTCTGGTTTTAGCCATCCACTATGTCTGTCTGTGTGTTGGTACGGAGGCTACTTACGGTTAGCTTTACAGTTGACTATGTCTGCAAGGTTAGCTTAATTTCTCCCAGGTATGTATGAACATTGGGTCTTACAACTAGGAAGCTCCTTGGTTAAAAGTACGGTATCACATTCAGTTTCAATGTTGATCTAGCGATGTCATGGTAACTAGAATATTCTAGTAGCTCTTTGACATTTCCCTTTTCACCTCTGCATTTAAAAAAAAAAATGTAAATATATTTGACTTGGAGTTCGTTTTAATGTTTATTTTCTGACATGGTCTACCAATATCAATGCATTAACTTAATATTGCCCTGCGTAGAGCCTGAAATAGCCGTACTGTTCTTTTTCAGGACCTGGACATTGGCGCCCGGCATGTGAATCTTTACCTCAACAGCACACTGGTGTTCGAAGGCGAGCTGGACAAGGGCTGTGGCAACCAGGTTTTTGACTATAGCACCAGCATTGCCCTCCAGGCACTCCAAGTTCCAGAATCTTTCTCTCCCAGCCCCATGGCATCCGGACACGGTCTCTGTGGCGCCAGCCCACAGCGCCATTATGACAGGAGCGTGGAGGGGAACAACGGAGGGCACCATCGTGACCCCAACCACGGACTCTCTCTCGCTGAGGGGCTAGCCCAGGTCAGAATAGACTTGCAGGATAAAACGCACAACCCCGTCGCCCCCACGCCTACACACCGTCCCCTACAGAAGAACTCCTTTGACGTGGACCCACTGGAACTGGACCTCCCCGACCCCCCTCTGAAACAGCAGCTGGAGCAGTCGGGTCAACCCACAGAGCGCACAGTCACCACCCAGCCTTCCTCCTCCAGGACTCCCCAGTGGCTACAGCCCCTGGCCCGGAGCGCCCCCGAGGGCTGCGAGGCTGGGAGGGAGAGGCCCCTCTGGCTAGTTCCCCAGCAATCTGTGGAGTCCAAACCTCCCCTCCCCCAATCCTCCTCGGTGCTCCCGGAGCTGGGCTGTAACCCGGGGAGGGTGTGTCAGGGGTTGGAGAGGACGGTGAACGGGGGCCAGGGGAGTGCAGACTCTCTGGACCTGGGAGGTGACCTTCTGGAGGAGCTGAGTGACCAGCAGCGCCAGGACCAGCCTGTTAGTGGACGTAGGAGCGCAGCCAGGCACAATAACACTAGTAGTACCAGCAGCAAACCAGCAGTGGAGCACCAGCATGGAGCCATTGGACTGTCCATAGGTAGCTAACCCAGTGTGTGTGCTATGTGCTCGTACCTGTTGTGAGACATTCCATACCTTTCCATACTTTTGCAGCTCTTTTATCTACTCTGCATACCGGCTGTGCAGGAAAGAGGCCAGACGTTCATTTGATTTCATTTAACCGTCTTAAGGTCAGAGACAGAATGATCTCTAGTGGGAGACTGTTTGTCTACTTGCCTTAGTTTTGCAACTCACTAATGACCCCCCCCTTCGGGATCTGGCATTAGTTTCCCAATGTTCTTGTCAACGGCAGACCAGACATATCTTTGTTTGTCCCTAAATAAGATTATAGAGCAGACAGATTTCTGCATCACAACAAATCTACATCCTATAATAATCTCTCTTTATCTCCCTGACAACAGACTCCCAGCCAGACCCTCTAGTTATGGGTCGTCGTCCCCCCCCCGATCTGGAAACACACAAGGCACATGCCAGCTGGCTCTGACAATATCTATTGTGGACATATCACCCTGAAGTGGGTTAAAGACTCTTTGACTAGCATCACACCAGCTGTCGGAGCTGGGCTATTCAGTGTGAAAATCACATCAACATTACCATGACTTTTATCTTCTACACTCCTGAAATATGTTAACCATTATTAAATTATATATATTTTTATTGCGAGCCATAACTTTAGTAGTGTAAATCCTACTCTGAAAATTATATAGAGTAGTACTACAATGTATAAAACGAGCCCAAAATTACCTTGCTTTCTTCCCTATTGCTCTTAACTACATTTTTATTATGTACTCTGCACTGCCTTTGAGGTAACATGAGAGTGTGTGTGTTGATTCCACAGAGGAGCCAGGTTCAGTATCGGGCAGCAGCAACCGGAGGCAGCAGCGTACCCCCCGGGCCCATCTCCGCAGCCAGCAGGACCATGACGACACCCTCATGGAGTCCTGGGACTCCCTCACCAAGTTCAACCAGTGCCAGCGTGGTCGCATCTCCAACATGAGCTTCGAGGGCGACATCTTTGACGAATTCCTCCAGCGTTCCTCCAGAGCCGCCACTATTGCTATAATCCCCTCCTCCGGCCCAGGAGCCTCCTCCTGCAGCCCCGTCCCCCACTCCTCCCACCTCTCCTCCCCCGCCCCTCAAGGCGGCCTCTGCGATGACCCAGAGGATGACCTTTCCGCAGAGCCGGAGCGCGAGGAGGAGTTTGAAATTCCGGTCCTCCCACGTGGTCAACGTCTGGTCATTAACATCTTGTCCACGTGGGGCGATCGCCACTACGTGGGCCTCAACGGTCTCGAAGTCTTCAGCTCCAGCGGTCAGCCCCTCCTTCCCACCCGGATCCGCGCCGACCCGCCTGATATTAACGTGCTGCCTGCCTACGGAAAGGACCCGCGTGTGGTCACCAACCTGATCGATGGTGTCAACCTCACACAGGACGACATGCACCTGTGGTTGGCACCTTTCACCCAGGGGAGGAGTCACGTGATCTACTTGGAGTTCGCCGGGCCGTGTCAGGTGGCCATGATAAGAGTGTGGAACTACAACAAGTCCAGGATCCACTCGTTCAGGGGGGTGAAGGAAGCTGAAATGCTGCTGGACGGGAGGTGCATCTTCAGGGGAGAGATCGCCAAAGCATCAGGGACTCTGTCTGGAGGTAGGGGAGCATTAGTGAGGGACAGGTTCTCTCCTATGACACCCAAATGGGTAGTTCTATTTCATTTCAGCAAGCTATGTCACCCACCATCTCAAATTGTTCTGAAATGGTTTCGGATAAGATAAGCACTCTTGCAACATTACATCTGAACTCTGAGAAATTCAACTAATTGATCACACCCACATTGGCCATTTCAATTTATAGGATTCATATAATATTCAATAAATATAGTAACCAACGTCCAATTTGGACCAAATCTCTTAACAATGATTAAGCCATCCACTGACCCCCCAACCCCACACCAAGCCCACCCCAACATCCAGTATACAGCATAAATTCCCTATGTTTGACAAGTAGTATGAAGCTGTGGCTTGGAGTATTGTTTATTCATACTGTGTAATGTATTCTCAGTAAATTTGGTGGTATTTTTTTCCCCTGTTTAGAGAAACTATATGTTGAAGTCGCTTGCATTTCCCCCCATAAATGTATGTTAAAATACCAGGTTTTGCCCACTAGATGCCACTGTTTCTTCTACTGCCACACCCTTTTATCAATGTTGCTGGTCTCTTGTATTTATAAAGTGGATCACAACATTGTCTTTGCAATTTTGGGTAGAAAATAGCTTTTGCTCATGATGAAAATAAGTGGTGTGGTGATCCGCACAATTCAAGCCAGTCCTCCATGAAAGCAATTCAATTTGTCCTTCCATTAGTCATAATCTGTGTCCAGGAAAGGACCCCTCTGTGTGTAGTTCATTCCCTTCAAAAAAGGTCTGTATTCCTGGTGAACTGGATTGCTTTCATGGAGGACTGGCTTGACTTGTGAGGATGACCACACAATTAATTTAAATCACCAATCTGGGAATAACAAGAACATTAGAACTATTATATTAGATTATAGAACTAGAGCATTTGTTTTGTGACAAAATTGGTTTAGTGTCATTTGTTTGCCTCTAACATACTGAATTCTACCTCCACTAGGGATTGTTCATGCCTATCCTTAACCTCCACTAGGGATTATTCATGCCTATCCTTAACCTCCACGGCTCTCATCTTAGGTCTGGACCAGTTCGGGGACACCATCTTGTTCACCACAGACGATGAGATCCTGGAGGCCATGTCGCGCTACGACGAGACGTTCTGCGGGGAGGCAAAGGGTTCCGAGGGTCTGGTTGGACACGAGGAGGAGCTGCAGAGGCCCCGCACGGCCGACGGAGAGGGGGAGGAGAGACCTTTCACCCAGGCTGGCTTCAGACCCGAGGACGACCTCACTGTGAGTTTGACCGGACTGACCTGGACTATACAGTGTAAACCTGGAACGCCTTGATTGATCCAGGGCATGCAGGTTTTGTTCCAGCCAACACTAACATTTCTGATTTCTATTCACTGCCATTTTTCAGTTAAACCTCCATCTGAACCCTACTGTTGGTCAGTCTGAGACCCTGGAGCAGATCCCTGGAATGTACAATGGAAAGTGTGAGTGCTCTCTTCTAAATTTAGTGTTATTCATGATCATTTCACACATTTTACACACAGTACTGTCTTTTTATGTCTGTAAAATATAGCTAGCTCAGCTTGTTCCACGCTGACTCTCCTCTCTCTCTCTCCACCGTCCCTCTCTCCAGGCCTTAGGATAGAGTTGAGTATGACATGGGGGGACTCCCACTACGTGGGCCTGACGGGGTTAGAGGTGGTGGGGAAGGAGGGGGACAGCCTGCCTCTGGACCTGACCATGTTGGACGCCTCGCCACGGGACCTCAACGACCTGCCTGAGTACGGCCAGGACACACGCACCCTCGACAAGTCAGTAGTGTGTGTGTGTGTGTGTGTGTGTGTGTGTGCGTGTGTGTGTCTGACCTCACAACGCTGACAATATAGATGGATCTAACTGCGTACCCTCTGAGGATGTATTTTAAGACATGAAACGCCAAAGTGATCCAGTTAACTTGTCAATGACAACAGCGTTGCAAGGGATTTTATTCATCTGACTCCAACTCTTATGTGTCTATCATGTCAATGTTTATTACAGCTTTGTTTCGATATATAGCAGTGGTCGTCCTCCCTTCCGTGGTAAGCAGGCACACCTTAGACAGTCAGTAAAACACTCATGGGTGGCTGGTAGGTCAGCAGGTCAGGTAGAGGCAGGTGATAACCGCGTCCTGCAGCTGGTGCTCCGTACCCACCTCAGAGGAGACTAGAGGTCGACCGATTATGATCTTTCAATACCGATTATTGGAGGACAAAAAAAGCCGATACCGATTAATCGGACGATTTTTACAATTTATTTGTAATAATTACAATTACAACAATACTGAATGAACACTTATTTTAACTTAATATAATACATCAATAAAATGTATTTAGCCTCAAATAAATAATGAAACATGTTCGCTCAGTCAGACTGCTCTATCAAATCATAGACTTAATTATAACATAATAACACACAGAAATGCGAGCCTTAGGTCATTAATATGGTCGAATCTGAAAACTGTCATCTCGAAAAGAAGAGGTTTAGTCTTTCAGTGAACTACGGAACCGTTCCGTATTTTATCTAACAGGTGACATCCATAAGTCTAAATATTGCTGTTACATTGCACAACCTTCAATGTTATGTCATAATTACGTAAAATTCTGGCAAATTAGTTCGCAATGAGCCAGGCGGCCCAAACTGTTGCATATACCCTGACTCTGCGTGCAAAGAAGTGACACAATTTCACCTGGTTAATATTGTCTGCTAACCTGGATTTTTTTTAACCAGGTGAAGGTCGAGAGCCATGCGTCCTCCGAAACACAACCCAACCAAGCCGCACTGTTTCTTGACACAATGCACATCCATCCCGGAAGCCAGCCGCACCAATGTGTCGGAGGAAACGCCATACACCTGGCGACCTGGTCAGTGTGCACTGTGCAAGGATATCCCTGCCGGGCCAGTGCCTTAAGTGTAGCTTTTTTTAGTAGCCATAAAATAAAATAAAAATTTCTGGTTGCTTACCAAAGTTGATTCTGCTTTGTAGTATACCCCTCTGTAGGCGCAACAACAGTGCACAACAAAACCGCCACTGAAAAACGTAAACAATGTCACATGGCGTTTGAAGCAGCAGCAGCAATGCACCATCATGTATTTCAGATATCATGCTATAGCCTTGCATGGAACAATTGTGTATTTGAAAAAATATATATATATTTTTTCTAAAATGCACATTGTAAAAACAAAAAACAAAAAAGGTTAACTTTACACAGAAAGGATAGGAAGCAGTCTAAAGCAGTTATACTGCAAGGATAGGAAGCAGTCTAAAGCAGTTATACTGCAAGGATAGGAAGCAGTCTAAAGCAGTTATACTGCAAGGATAGGAAGCAGTCTAAAGCAGTTATACTGCAAGGATAGGAAGCAGTCTAAAGCAGTTATACTGCAAGGATAGGAAGCAGTCTAAAGTGTCCCAAGTATAACAAAGTGTCTCATAAATACTAGGTTTTCATGTCCGTTATGCTGCAGAATGACATGTACATAACCAGTGAGGTGTCTCTCTCTCCTCTGTCCAGACTCATTGACGGCCACAACATCACCACTGAAGACCAGCACATGTGGCTGATCCCGTTCTTCTGTGGCCAGCACCACACCCTGACAGTCAACTTTGACCAGGCCCAGACGGTGGCTGGCCTCCGTATCTGGAACTACAACAAGACCCCAGAGGACTCCTACAGAGGGGTGAGGGAGAGTCATTTGTTTAATCACTGCGATGGAGAACTTCCTGCCTTTTTAGTATTCTGGTGGAAGTGTCAAATGAAATAATAGAAATATCTGGGCCCTGTAGGTTGCCATTGTATTTCGGAGTTGTCGTTAAATGTGTTGTAGTTGTACAAATCTATGCGATGCCCCATAAGAGTGCATATACAACATATGCAATAACTGCCATAGGTTTTTTAAATAGCTCTGAATTGACTGGGAATGTTGTTTTAAGGGGTGAATCCCTATTCCCCACAAAAAATACAATTCTAACCATGATCCACATTTTGTTAAGATACCCATGTATTGTTCCTGTTCCTGTGTTCTCTAGGTGAAGGTGATCCATGTGTCTCTGGACAATAGGCTCATCTCTCCAGCAGAGGGCTTCCTCATCAGGAAGGGACCAGGGAACTGTCACTTTGACTTTGCTCAGGAGATTCTCTTCATCGACTTCCTCCAGAACCCCACCACTGGCCTGGTCAACAGCAAGACTACAGCAGAGGACTTGGCCTACACACTGAAGTGAGTACTTGTAGGCTAGTCTGATCCCAGATCTGTTTGTTTCTGTCTTGCCAATGACCAAAAGAGATGCCAAAACAGCATAAACAGACCTAGGACCAGGCTAGTTGTAGGCCACCTCCCAATAGGAAGGTGTTTAAAGTAATGGCTCTGTTGTTGTAAGACGTCTGTTTTAAGACGTCTGCCAGCTTCCCAGCCAAAACAGTCTGGTAGAGTTGGTGCATATACTATGATGACATTTTGTGACGTTTTTGTTCGTTTTGGACTCCGGTGAGGTTTTTTTCGGCTGTTCGGGCACACAAACAATTCTCTGGAGGCGAGCTGAAGTTCGGAGCCGAAGTCTACGCCCCTTCGTCTGTGATTGGTTAACAGTGGAGATTCTAAAATAAAGTCTTTGTAGTCATTCAACGAGAGACGACTCATTTTAAACATTTTTATTGAAAAATATCTGACAGATTTCTTGAGTTATCATAGATGATTTGAGACTATTTTGAGGAAGTGTATACTGGCTAGGGCGCCTCAAAATGGACAAACAGTACTATTGACACTTTTTTTTTACTAGTTTTTGAAGCGAAGGTCTTTCAAGGGAGTATTCAAGCACACTCGTTCTGTTCGGCCCAGCCGGACTGAAGCGTCCTGATGCCTTTAGCGTCTCGTAAAATAGCATTCTGCCCATTATCTGCACTGTGCCAAACACTTAGTCATGCATCCAAAGTATGACGAATTCATATGATAATTCATATAGAGTGGCTACAGATACAGGGTTTCTGTATCCTAATTTGCCCAGGCTAAAAATACAGATGTTTTTTTTACGGAGCTGAGTGCCCACTCTGGTGCCTACGTAGCTGCTGTGGTGAGTGCTTCGCTGCCACTCCCCCCTCCTCGATCGCTTTTGTCTGGTCACTGGTGCAGTGGCAATTTTAGCATGTAAATCTTGGTGGGGCAAAAAAAAACTAACTTAATTCAGCCTCATGTAGTTCCTTTTAAAAAAAACATAGCTGATATGGCACACTTGCTTAAACAAATGTGGTTTCTACTGATAACTGAGCTGTGCAAACTATGGCATAAAGGAAACAATGAGTGGTTGAGGCAACTCCTAATTTCGATTGCGACATTAATGAGTGCGCTAAGACGGGCGTTTTCAGTATAACTATTTGTTCAGCACTTTTGAAATGTGGAGAGACAGAATTCAGAACACGGGTCGTTCTTACAGTATTCTCCCTGTACACCAAGTCAGAACCGTAGGATAGATAAAGGGGGCAGGCATATAAGCAGACAATGAAAGCTCCTACAATATTCAATGATGACATTTCTCAAAAACAGCCTACATGTGCACCACCAAGTCAGAACAGTAGGCTAAGTTATGAGGGGGAAAGGCAAAAAATTATTAGGGTGAGACATTATTAACTTCTTACTACACAACATACACTTAGTATTACTTTCTTAGCTACAGTCTACATATCTCCCTGGCATATTACATAATTTATGCAGCAGCATACAATAAATTTTTGGACTCACCTTGTTGTGCTGCGCTCACATGAACAGGAAGATGTCGCAGCGGTCCTTCTTGTCGGCAAATTTTGTCATCAAACTTTTTCATCAAAGTCTGGCATTCTCTGGATTTATGGGGCATTCAAGACAAGTGGGGGGAAAAAACAAGGTTGAATCGTGACGTCAGTGATCTTCAGGTCAGACCTCTAGAAAGAGGCCCTAGTTCCAGACTTGGAAATCCCGTTCATAACGTATTTTCCCAGTCGGAGGTCGTTTTTTTCAGAGTTCCCAGTTGTCTTGAACTCACTGAAGAGTTTCCAGTTCTTTTGAACACAGAATAAGTCATGCTGGATTGATAGCCTGGCCAATGTATTCAACCTTTTCTGGCCCATGGTGTTTCATGTGAATGTTTATCCTTTTAAGATTGCAAAATTGACCCTTAAACCCAGACTTGGACCACACACCCTCTCCACTGAATTGCAGGCTAGTGATTGCTTTGCAAAGCTTGCAGTTAGCCACTGATTCCTTTCAAACCACTCATTATTGAATTTGCATTTCCAACTTGTTGTGTAATGTTTATGTCCAATGGCCGGTGAGCACCAATACGTTTTATCTATAGTTTTTCTTCATATGACAAGGATTGAAAAGGATTTGCCAGTAGATTGTCGATTTGATTCATGATGATGACTGCTTGTAGAGCGTGCTAGCTAAGATTTTGAAAGTATGATGTTGACATGATCAGTCCATTCAAAGCTACTGTAGATATAACGTGATTTGACGTCATTTTATCTGTGGCCAATGACCTTGAGCCTTCTTGGGTGGGCACTTCTAATGTAAATCTATGGCAGCACCCAAGGGGCTTGAATTCTCGAGCTCTCTGCGTTGATTTTGCGGTTACATAGTGTTCCCTTGAGTGACAGAACACTGAGCCAATCACAGCGCAACTAGAGAACATTACCAACCCCTATGCTCTGTATGTTCCGCTGGCTGCCCCTCTATCACAGAAAGCACTGAGCTAGGCTGAAACACCTGCATTTTGGAGTTGCCTTACTCAAGAAAGCAAAAAATACACCATGTTTGTATGCAGCATTATTAACTCAATGACTTTTTTTTCCAATTCCATTTGCCATACCAGGAGGTTATGCAACCGTTCAGGATGCTCTCGATGGTGCAGCTGTCGAACCTTTTGAGGATCTGGTGACCCATGCCAAATCTTTTCAGTCTCCTGAGGGGGAAAAGGTTGTCTTAGTATGTTTGGTCCCTGATAGTTTGTTGGTGATGTGGACACCAAGGAACTTGAAGCTCTCGACTCAGCTATTTTCATGTTTTATACACAATACATTATGGACATGTTTGTACAAACTTTGTCGTCAGTATTGCATACATAAGCACAACACAGACAGGCAGTCTAGTAGTAGTACTCTCGCCACGATATCAACTATGGCACCGGATGACACAAAATGTGTCCAAAGTGTAGGGACTGAGTCCTGCTTGTGCAACTGCGATATCTGTTACAAAAGACTGACAGAGAAGATTGTAACTTTCATAATATATATGTTCGTTCAAATCTCCTCCGGGTTTTTACTTCAGCTGTTCAGAAATACGAGGCAGAGATATCGGCTTCATCATCATCATCACGAAACGTGAAGGGGGGGGGGAGCAGCAGCTACGTTAGAAAAACCAATGTGTGCATAAAATAACACATGGGCAGAACGTGATCCGGATCCTTACCTTTAAAAAATACGTTTCCTGGAGGAGCGGGTCGGGCGTGGGCGAAAACTCTGTTTCCGTAGCCACGGCCTATTTCATATTCTCAACTACGCTACTGCTATAAAATATGAGATATAATCTTAAGGTTTGTGTCTTGTGTGGTTTTCAGAGCTGGTTCCAAAAGACAGGAGCATGCCAGCATGGACTACGAGGCCCCCATCATGCCTTGTGGATGTATCCTTTCTCCTGCTGCTCACAAGAAATAGTCCCACAGAATACAGTATGCCTTTACTAACATAACATGTCACCTTACATAGTCCCCTTACATGGACATGTAGAAATAATGCGACCAGTGGATAGAATTGACCCCAACAATAAATAAATCACCTTATAGTGGATAAAATTGACAAATATATATTATTATTGTTTCGCTTTTCGTAAATGTCATTCCAACCAGTTTTGCCTGCTGGGATACTGTGATCTGGACAATCACTAAATTACTTGTTGACTGCCAAAGTCCTGAGTGTGTACATGGCTCCACGTCTCTCTTCCTTAACCCTTGACCCACCAGTCATCTTCCAGCTGCAGCTGCTGACCACCTGGGGTGACCCCTACTACATCGGTATGAATGGCCTGGAGTTCTATGACCAGAACGGCGAGAAGATCCCCCTCAGTGACAACAGTATCCTACCTACAATGTAAACACCACACACACACACACACACACACACACACACACACACACACACACACACATATATATATATAGGTCGCTAGTCTCACTAGACCTGACTGGCTGAGCTTCACTATATACAAAAGTATGTGGACACCCCTTCAAATTAGTGGATTTGGCTATTTCAGCCACACCCGTTTCTGACAGGTATATAAAATCGAGCACACAGCCATGCAATCTCCACAGACAAACATTGGTAGTAGAATGGCCTTACTGAAGACCTCTGTGACATTCAACGGGGCACCGTCATAGGATGCCACCTTTCCAACAAGTCAGTTCGTTAAATTTCTGCCTTGGTGCTGTGAAGTGGAAAGGTCTAGGAGTAACAGCGGCTCAGCCGCAAAGTGGTAGGCCACACAAGCACACAGAACGGGAACACCGTGTGCAGAAGCACTTAAAAACCGTCTGTCCTCGGTTGCAACACTCACTACCGAGTTCCAAACTGCCTCTGGAAGCAACGTCAGCACAAGAACTGTTCGTCGGGAGCTTCATGAAATGGGTTTCCATGGCCAAGCAGCCGCACATAATCCTAAAATCACCATGCGCAATGCCAAGCGTCCGCTGCAGTGGTGTAAAGATCGCCGCCATTGGACTATGGAGCAGTGGAAACGCGTTCTCTGGAGTGATAAATCACGCTTCACCATCTGACAGTCCGACGGACAAATCTGTCTGGGTTTGGAGGATGCCAGGGTAACGCTACCTGCCCCAATGGATAGTGTCAACTGTAAAGTTTGGTGGATAAGGAATAATGGTCTGGCGTTGTTTTTCATGGTTCGGGCTAGGCCCCTTAGTTCCAGTGAAGGGAAATCTTAATGATGCAGCATACAATGACATTCTAGACGATTCTGTGCTTCCAACTTTGTGGCAACAATTTGGGGAAGGCCCTTTCCTGTTTCAGTGTTACAATGCCCTCATGGACAGCGCGAGGCCCATACAGAAATTATTTGTTGAGATCGGTGTGGAAGAACTTGACTTGCCTGTACAGAGCCCTGACCACAACTCCAACGAACACCTTTGGGATGAATTGGAACGCAGACTGCGAGTCAGGCCTAATCGCCCAACATCAGTGTCCGACCTCACTAACGCTCTTATGGCTGAATGGAAGCAAGTCCATTCAGGTGTCCACATACTTTTGGTCATGTAGGGTAGCTAGCGTGATACCTCGAGTCTGGCCTGAGACTGGTCACCAACCCTGGTCCTGGAAATCCACAGGGTGTATAAGGTTTTGTTAAAGCCCAGCATTAAAACACCTGATTAGTTGAATCCGGTTTGTTTAGTGCTAGGGTGGAACGAAAGCTTGCTGTCCCTGTACTGTCATCACTATCTGGCCAACTTGCAAAGTCAAAAACCCTGCCTAGTTCTACAATTTATCTTCTTAAATTCTGATTTTAGGCCTAGCCTTAACCACACTGATAATCTCACGCTTAACCTTAACCTTAAATGAACACCAAAAAGAGATTTTTTTTCTCCATTTTTTTTTTTCATAAATGTCTACAATATAGGCAATTTTGATTTTGCAGCTTGGCCATAAAGTAGGAACCCAAACCGGGACCAAGTTTGGTGAAATCCCAAACATAAAATATACCCTGAAACCATTAAAGGGGGTCCTCTAGTGGAGGAAATAGAAACGGCAGGAGTAAAGCCATAGTAGTCAACACAAATTGGCTGAGTCCATTCTTTAACAGTGCTTCTCCTAGATATTGCTGCGTTCCCAGACAGTGTGAATGTCCTGGACAGTGTGAACGGTGATGTGAGGACTCCAGATAAGCTGGTAGATGGCACTCATGATGGCAGACACATGTGGCTAGCACCGGTGCTCCCCGGACTGGTGAATCGCGTGTATCTCATATTTGACCAGCCGGTGACCGTGTCCATGATCAAACTGTGGAACTACTCCAAGACACCACAGAGGGGGGTAAAGGAGTTTGGGGTAAGTCAGTCTTCTGTTCTCTCTCTCCTCCTTAGTACGGTAACACTGACCATGTCCATCAGTGAGACCCAGGATTTAGGACTTGGGAACAGAGCAGAATAAGAATCATTTCTGACAACAATGGACTAATAAAGTACTATTATTATTATTACTATAAACTCTTCTTAAACAATAATATGTTGTCTGTTTAACTTTCTGGGTGAAAATCAAAGCGAATAAATGAATGACTTACTGTTAGAACCAATAGGAACGTCTGTCCTTGAAAAGACACGAGAGTTCCTCCACTATGCTTCCCACAGTCTCCTGTGGGTAGCGTAATGGACGCCTGTTAGCCTTCCTTGTGTCTTCCTTTGTGTCTTCCTTTGTGTAGCTGTTAGTCGATGACCTCTTGGTTTATAACGGCGTCTTGGACAGCGTGAGCCAGGCGGCGCGGGGCATCCTGCCCACCTGTGATCCGGTGTTGCCCTACCACACTATCCTCTTCACCGACAACGCCCGCATCGCCCACCGTGAAAGGAACACTATAATCAGGTAACCCAGCATGGGATTGGCTGCTGTAGCCTGATATAAGCAAATGATTTGCTCTGCTGCCTGTCCATCAAAATTCACACAGGTGCAGATTGGTTTGGCTGCTTGGCCAACAATTTGCACACATGCTTATTGGTTCTTCTGTCCAGCTGCTGTCAACGTGTTCATAGTGGCAGAGTATGTGAAGTAATTTACCATATTTAAATGTTGTTTACGAAGCATGTGATAAATACAAACTCAAAAATGAGTTGTTTCAAATGGAAGGAGACTGTGTAGGATAGTGGAGGAGCTGTCATGTCTTTACAAGGACAGACATTCCTATTAGCTCTATCAGTGAATGATTGGCCCTGAAGTCTTTTTCTTTGTTAAACGGAGATGTGCTCTCTCTACTCCAGCCCCCGCAGTAGTAGCAGACATCACGATCTGAAACAGTGAGTAACAGAGTCCCAGATTGGCCTTGTGTCAGTCAGCCCTCCCTCGGGTTGCGTTCATATCCCCAAGTCACCCCAGTCATCCCAACCTCCAACCCACAGCTTAGCTTGTGATGCCAAGTCCTTCAAGTTCCAACAGACCTCCTGGTCCCTTGTCCACCTCTCTGTAGCTTCTTTGTAGGACATAAGACTTGGAGCTTCAAGCTTGCTTGTCTGTCCGTCCTCCATTTTGTGTCCTCCGCGGCTCCTGTGCTCCTGCCTTTCAAATACCTGGCCAGATAATGCACGGGTAGAAATGAAACTGTTTTGTTTTCGCCTCCTTGTTTTGTTTTGCAGCAACTATGTGGAGGACCAAGATGTGAAGATGACCAATGAGAATCAGATAGTCCATCACAACAAGAAGAAAGAAACCGCTGATCCAGGTAGCCAATGCAATTCAGTCAGAATTTCTTTCTTCAGTAAATATACATTTTAAAATACCACGTGTAATACAATAAACAGTGAGAAGCAAATTAAACAAAAAGCTGTAACTACCTTGTTACATTATCAGTGTTGTTAGAGGTGATATTTCTACACTATTATTGACCCAGATGTTTCGGTGTCTTTTTAAACATACCAAATGCAACAAAACATCTGTGTGAATGTCCCCCCTGCCTGCTGAAATGCAAGGGGAGAAAATACTTTTTTTTTTTAAACAAACTTGGAATTTCTGATGTTTTATCTATTTTTGTGTCTGAACAACCCTTAACTTTTTTGGACACTATAATTAACCAAAACCATATTTGGTTTCCCATCTTGCAGCGCTTCGGCCTAAAACCTGCATGACAGACACTGGAAAGCTGGGGAAAAGGAGGTACTGACAGACGGACTGACAGGCAGACGATCAGAAAGAGAGATGGTGGTTGGTGTCTCACTGGTTAATTGTAGGGAACAGTAATGAAGGGATGAGGGTTTACTGACTATCTGCACTATCCCCGTCTGGGGACTTTTAACTCAAGCCTTGACCAGCCGAAAAGAAAACAACTACCATTGTCTTCCATCAGTCATTGAACTATAGTGTTGCCTAGTGACAGCGCTTGTGTGTGGGGTGGGTCTACTTTTGAAGAGGCTTGTACAGAACACATTGGGTTTGTATCCATCCGCCCACAGGATTGGCCTTCCACTTTCTGGTTGGATTGGTTCTCTTGTCACTCCGATCTCTCTAGACTCCTACAGATGCATAGTACCTGTGTAATACTATATCAGATGCATAGTACCTGTGTAATACTATATCAGATGCATAGTACTTGTGTAGTGCTAACGTTACATCCGATTAGTAGTCCCTGTGTAGTAGTACTACATCGCATAATAACTGTGTAGTACTACACCATATGTATAGTACGTGTGTAGTACTACGTCAGTACTGCGTCACACACGTAGGACCTTTTTTGTAGTAACTCCAGTTGTGATTGTCCTTTTCACAGTGTCAGAGTGAACCTATATTAGGCTGCTATGTCGGCCATCTTTGTGCCTGGTGATGTTACTACTCCTGTCTGTCGCTGCCCCTCTTGATGTTGTGCTGCGTTCTCCTGCCGCTCGTGGTGCAGAGCTACTCAAAGATGAACTCCGTGGCAACAAGTACGCTCTTAATAGATGGGATCCGGATCCTACATTTTATGAATGAGTTGTGTTGATGAAAAGCCTAGTTTTAATAGCCACTAGCCTAGCGGCATAACACAAGACAATTGAGTAATGCAACTGCAATGTGCACCATCCCTGTCTGAATGCTATGCAGTAAACCAGTTCATATTTTCTCTCGTCTAATATCTCACAGTCGAATGATTTTTCTAGGTGTCTGTGGTGTCGGATGGAGGTTTAACCTTTGAAAGATTTACAACGCAGGGTGGATAATTTAACTGGCTGTCTGTTTCATAAAGTAGAATCAGGCGTCGGTACTGAGTATTGGGTCACATTGAAGCAATAGGTCGGATACAGGTTTAAGGCATCCTAGGCCGCTGCATTTGCTTAACACAAAAACAGTACACTTGCTTAGATATGCATTTTGCAATCTCGAATATATTAATATATCATATTTTTGATGAAGTAATATATCGGTGAAAACTATAGACGTTCAACACTATGTATTACTAAGACATGTTTGCAAACTAAGTGACCTTTTATTGAAGTTGTGTGATATGAAGAGTTATTTGAGACACCCACTTGTAGCGATGGTTGTAGGCTAATATAATGTTATTTCCATAAGTTTAGATATATTATCAAGATATAGATTGTTGTGTAAACAACATTTTGGCCTTTAGTTGAAAAACACCTAAGAATATGTAACCATATGTAACCAGAAATATTGAATATGCAAACACTGTAAAACATACCTCAAATAGGTCAAATGTGATCTTTACAAAGGGAGGGATCTTTGCAGAAATCTTGTTTTATCTTGAATGTTTGAGTATAATCTATAGTTGGCGTGGTATACCTTATACCCAGTAGTATTTTGTTGCATGGACAAGTTAACCACAGTTGTGGCTTCGGTTACAAATGTAAAAAAAGTAGACCCTTGTATTTTTTTAATAATTTGCTGCTTCATTGAGCCACAATATAGCCTATTTCTTACTAAATACTCTTGTATATGATAGAGGAGTTACATGTTTGTTTTTTTAAATGTAGTTTTATGTATTTGATTTAGTCTGTGGGTATAGGCTTCACACTGCACCTCCGTCATGCTTTGAGTGACGGCGTTATTACTGTTAAGTGGGACATTCCGCGTTTAAAATATTTTTATTCTTTTTTTAAAATCTTGTTCAAATAAGTGTATTTTATTTGAATAAATCAAATGAAATCCTTTTAAAACAAGTGACAGAGTGAGTCTTGGTGTCATGATGTCATGTAATGCTGCTTCTCTTCAATGCCCCCCCCCCCAAAAAAAAATATATGGACTCTTCAGTTTGATAAACATCGCCCAAGACACTTTAATGCAGAATCTGCAACACAATTATTCTCTATGATAAGGAATGACTACGGTGTTCAGTTATACTCTGCTCACATTCCAGAGGAGTAGTGGACGACCGACCAGGAGTCCTACTCATACAAACATATTGCCATGAAGTACACTTCTTTGGAGATGCCATTCAAATTTTCCCTGGGAAGGTCCCCGCCTCCCTCTGGTCGTCCCATTTCTGGATCTGGGGGACAAACGGGTAAAATAAACATTTACTTGACAGACCAGACCAGTTAAAACCCCTACATGTTGACGTAGTTGTAACAGACCAATTATCCTGCATGACTTTTTATTAGATTTGGATTGGGTATAGTAATACAGTATCTCATTTTGCAAAAGGTCAATGAACTCTGAGAGGAATCACATGTTTGAATATTAACTCTGCTGACTAAAGAGTTTTCCTTTTTATGGCCACTATTTGCTTGACTTGATAAGGCCGGAGTCATGTATAGCTCAGAATAGGGCTAATTGAATAAGGCCAGAGCTTTTTCCTACAATAATGCTTACTGTCTGTTGTACCAGCAATAGTTGAAGACAGACCCCCTTCAAATGATGTCTATAACCCTTTGAACCCAGTAACCTCTTTAATAAAAAATAAAAAATACTTTCTTGAAATTCAGTTAAGTGTAGCAAATCACACTATGTACCATAATAGCCTGTTGCTTTGCTTTTTAACTCTGAAACAGGATGAACAATGGACACATGACCTCAAATGACCTCAATGTACTTATAGACCAGTCAGTCAACCCACAGTATGTGTCATCAATACTGTAGGTCTACTTCAGAAATCCTTTCTAATTCACTTAAGGACTTTTAGCTAATGAAAAATAATATCTTAAAAGCATTACCCAGGAAATGGGGCACAGTGATTTGTAGACCCTCTTATACCAGTCACACGGGGCAGTGTCGACTCCTTTGGCGTCCAGGGATTTTTGGCAGCGATGATAATCTATAAATATAGCAACAACAATGGGGATGTTGGGAAAAAATGTGCACGTCAATGAGTTCGGGGCAAGGGTTGTGGTCTTGTCACTGGTCTTGTGTAAATATACAAAATTGGATTGCAGTCCTCTAAAAAGGTTAAGGTCAGGGTCTTTTAATTTTAACCCTTATTTTACCAGGTGAGTTAATCACCGTTTTGACACACATTCTAAAATAGAAGTTTTCCACAAGGACATGGTTCTGTCCCACATAATTAATTGGCACACACTAAACACATTCACAATTAAGAAAGGCACTGGATAAATTAAAGATTGATCTGTACTTGCCTACGTGACTGGTATGACTACAGAACCAGAGTCCTAGACTTTGACCTTGGAGTCTAGACTTACCCAGATAGTTGTAGAAGCAGTTCCTTGTCTGATTTTGATTGGGGAATCTGGCATCGAAGGGAGCAGTGCGGTAGTTCTGGAGCTTAGTCGCAATATCCTCTGCCATTTTTAGTTCTGTCGGGAAAACATGCTTGAATGAGGAGGATGCAAGAAAATGGAATAACCTCTGTCCAAAGCCTACAATGACGCTATCAATTGAAAGCAGGGCCGACCCCAGGCATAAGCGACATAAGCAGTTGCTCAGGGCTCCCGCCAGCTAGAGGGCCCGACCAAAAAATATATATGTATGTATGTACGTACACACACACACTATATATTATACGTGTGTGTGTGTTATACATTTTTGGCAACTCAGTCATGTTCTCACCTTACTGAGAGTAAGAATAATAGAATACACCAGGTGCAATTTCAAAAAGTGGTTGTGCATCAGCACTTTTTCTCTTGCTATGTCAGTCACTAACAGTCACTCAATTAGCCTTGTCAGCTGACAATTTTTTGATTGGTAGTTAGTTTAGCCAGCTGTCTAAACTTATTATAATCATGGCCGAAAACCGACCGGATACGCAGAGCACGTGTCCATGGGCCCTAACCTCCAGGGGGCCCATTTTAATTTTGTTCATCATTCTCACTATTAACATTGCAAAATGTTTGGAATTGCAGGAAATTAGCTTTAAAACGGCAAAAAGTTATCTCCACCCCATGGCAAAATAGGTAGGATTGCAGGAAATTAGCTAAAACTAAAGAACAAAATGTCTCTGCCCAATGGCAAAATGAGTAGAATTGCATGAATTGTGTTATAAAATTGAAAAATGTTCTCTCCGCCCCATGGCAAAATGTGTAAAATTTCAGGAAATTTGCTGTAAAACTGCAAAATGTTTCTCTCTGCCCCGTGGCAAAATTAGTAGAATTGAAATTCAGTAGAATTGCATGAAATATGTTATACAATTGCAAAATGTTCCCTCCGCCCCATGGCAAAATGTGTAGAATTGCAGGAAATGTACTTTAAAACTTAAATGTTTCACTTTATCGTCAAGAGGGTGGGCCACTAACATGTTTTTTCACGAGGTGCCCCCTAACCAAATTTCGTTTAGGGCCCCCAAAAGGCTAGGGCCGGCCCTGAGTGAAGGTGATTTAGGAAAAATCTCCTTAGCAGGTATGATGAGATGAGGCTATGTTTAGGCTACACCACAGACAAAATACTCTAATTTCAATTGTCTACGACCTAAGTGTCGATTTTTAAGGAAAAGTACCAATAAACATTTCTGTGGTTACAGACCAAATGTTGCCACTGAGGATGGAAGTGGGGCGCCACAAGTCTAATACAATGGCCACTTTTCTACATTACAGAACTTAATTAGACGAATTGGTATTTAAGTACAATAATACAGAAATACAATAGACTAATAGGAACGCCAATACAATGTTCTTAAACATAATCACCAATATCGAAGAAGTAGACTTCTTAATCAATATGAATTAGTCCTAATTACGTTATTTTGTCTGTTAATGGAGAGTGTTGTATACGATAAATAAGTCACTCGTAAGCAAATGAGGAAATAAAATAACTAGGCTAATGATCGACTTGGTTTCATTTTCAGAAGCTTCCCACCTTAATTAAAACACTATATTCGTGTTGCATAAAATATGGTGTAGATCTAATATAGGCAGATTTTTATTTAGGCTTATACTACAAATGTAACATATTTACCTTTGTGGCAAGTGCTGCGTTGTTCAAAGTGACTATTGTACTAAAGATGATGATACCCGAACACCACGCTTAGGCTCCCTCATCAGACTGAAGTGCGCCCTTGCGCGCGCGCTGGTCTTGTGGCTGTTGTAGCCGTGCAGTCCTATCAAAACGGTATGGCGGACGCAGGTCACATTGGAATGACTGAGATAGTTTAATCATGTGCAAGATCGATCACATACAACTAAGGATAAATCACTGGAAACCTTTCGTTTTACCAAAAATATGGTAATTGCCATAATTTGTGTGATATTATAGGTAGGTGTATGGCAAAACATGATAGCCTACATTTTGCAGTTGAGGAAGTGGCATTTTAACAGGAATTCTGTCCGCCTGTTACTAGTAGATAATTGATATAGGTTTGGCCTAATGCCAAAATAGGTTAGATAAGACAGAAAAAAGTTTGTATTTGTAAATAATAACTGTAATCTGTACCGTATGCTACACTGATAACTTTTAGTGAATGAATTTAATAAAGATAGGCTAGGTTGAATGAGTTGAATTTTTATTTTATTTTGTAAGAACAATAGCCAGCTGTATTTGGGTACCATTTTGGGACACGGAATGGATGCAAATCCATTGCCAAGTTAAAGTCACAATTCATGCTATCCAGATACGCCTATTGATCAATCGATGGATATAGATGGACAGACATCCATCAACACATGCACGCTATCATATGTCTGAGCTGGTTTAATCGCTCTGTCAGTTTGTAAAACAATAACCCTTCCCTACACTATAAAGATAATTTTCAAATGACCCCGAACAAACGCCGAGACAACCGTCACTGCGCAACAGTCTCCACCTCTTCGGACATTGAACTTTCCCTTTTCTATACGAGCCTGCCTCTCAATGCAAGAAGAGTCACTGCAGGCCCTGGTTCGAATCCAGGCTGCATCACATCCGGCCGTGATTGGGAGTCCCATAGGGCGGCGCACAATTGGCCCAGCGTCGTCCGGGGTAGGCCGTTATTGTAAATAAGAATTTGTTGTTAACTGACTTGCCTGGTTAATTAAAGGTAAAAATGATAAATAGAATGCAACATAATGTCGAACAGCTTCGCTCTTTGCCACCCATTTAGGACTCGGTCTAAAACTCCGCGAGGAAAGATGTGGGCTCCAGTTACATTCTCCTCCTCAAAAAGGATCGGAAACTATAGCCTAGGTATATCATTGGGCGCGTTTGAGTGGTAAACCGAAAATAGCCGACTGTAAAACGGAATTCGAGGAGTAAATTTGGGGGAGGTACATATGCAACGAAAGCAAGTCAGACAGCTTCTGCTGTTCTAAGAAACGTGACAATTGCAGACATGGCAATCACCTTTGTTATTGTGGAAGATGTCAAAATTCCACTTCTCCTACATGAAGCTGAACATGATCAACAGGAAGTTAACTTATTTTGTATTTTTGTGATGGTTTTCTCAATATATAACCAGGTGGGGAATGCATAGGCTACTTGAATGAGAACATATGTGTTTTTGCAGCATATGGGATATGCTCGGTTGATTGCCATTATTTCATGCCATTATTTGTACCCTCCTCATTAGTATTTGTGAATTGTAACAGGTCGGATTAGATGGGAGTCCATAAAGATTCTTAGTGTGTGGTAATTGATTGCATGTCAGCATTACTACAGGCTGGAGTGTAGTTCTTTAATTCTGAACGTTTATGTTGCTTTTGTCAGTAAGCATGTAAATAACATACTTTCATTCAATCACATGGACAAAACACTCACTGTACAGAAACAGATTAGACTATACATGTACATCAGCTCTCATACTGGCTAAACAATATGAAAAGGATTAGACTATATGTATATCAGTTCACATAAATGACTGGGTAAACAATATGCCAAGCAGACAAATGCACTTGGTATTGTGGTGTCTGAGGTGTCTGAGGTACTTATGGGGCTCATTAAGGACCAGTTTCCCTCACACAGATGTAAGCCTCTAAAATTGCTAGTGTAGAAATCCCCTACAATAATCCATGTCTAGTCTACAATATGTTTACTGAACAAAAATATAAACACAACATGCAACAATTTCAAAGATTTTACTGAGTTACAGTTCATATATGGAAATCAGTCAATTTAAATAAATTCATTAGGCCCTAATCTATGGATTTCCCATGACTGGGCAGGTGTGCAGCGATGGGTGGGCCTTGGAGGGAATAGGCCCACCACACTTGGCAGCCAGGCTCACCCACTGGGTAGCCAGGCCCAGCCAATTGGAATTAGTTGTTTCCCACAATATGGCATGATTACAGATAGAAATACTCCTCAGCACCCCACCCCACTCGGGTGATCCCGCAGGTGAAGAACCTGGAGGTGGAGGTCCTGGGTTGGCGTGGTTACATGTGGTCTGCGGTTGTGAGGCCGGTTGGACGTACTGACAAATTCTCTAAAACAATGTTGGAGACAGCTTATGGTAGAGAAATGAACATTAAATTATCTGGCAACAGCTCTGGTGGACATTCCTGCAGTCAGCATGCCAATTGCATGCTTCTTCAAAACTTGAATCATCTGTGGCATTGTGTTATGTGACTCAATTTCACATTTTTGAGTGGCATTTTATTTTCCCCAGCACAAGGTGCACCTGTGTAATGATCATGTTTAATCAGCTTCTTGATATGCCACACCTGTCAGGTGGATTATCTTGGCAAAGGAGAAATGCTCACTAACGGGGATGTAAACAAATTTGTGCACAACATGAGAGAAATATACTTTTTGTGTGTATGGAAAATGTTTGAGATTTTTTATTTCAGCTCATGTAACATGGGACCAACACTTTACATGTTGTGTTCATATTTTTGTTCAGTGTATTCCATTTTATTAACACACTTCAGACGATCAAGACATTTGAATTTGTTTGGTGAAAGCAATATTGCGGACAAGACAAATTGTAGACTATAACATTGGGCAACATTACAGTAACATCTAGGTAAATACATTAGGTATATTTAATTTATTTATGCTAGAAATTTGGATCACATGTATATGCCTATGTAATTTAAATGCTAAATAGTCATCCACCCAGAAAAGTAAACATGCATTGATAATAACCAATGATAGGTGGCCACATCAACCATTTATGAGCATGTAATGCCTTATGCTTCCAAGAAAACAGAAAAAGGTTATCTCACAAAGCTTTGGTTCTGCAGAGAAACTGCAGATATTTACAGTCGACTGCAGTCGAAAGTGCATGACGTTTGATCACTTGGTTGTTGTAGTCGCAAGTCTGACCATTTTTATACCCATAATGCAGCACACTTTGAAAGCCTTGACAAAAGTGATCCACCGCGAATGAGCCCATTGATTAAGTAATAAAGCTGGTCCTAGTGAGATGTAACCGAACCCTAGTCAACCCATGTAGATTAGTGGATTTGCTGTAACAATTCCGTACTGTCCCTTTCTTTAACATGCATTTTTATATTGTTAGTAAATTATTATGCTATAGACCAAACTATACACTGTCATTGTGTATAGTTACTACTAATATTTATCCTATATTCAAACTCGTTAAGCTTGCCAGCATAACACAGCTTCATTCATTCAGTATTTTTTTCTAATTCAATTTATAATATTTGAAATGACAACATAATTTAGGCCTAGATTCAAATCAGATCAAGCATTAACCGGCAATAGCAGACACCCCAATATATTATGTTTTGATGGTGTAACGGAGCTGGAGATTTCAAATCCGTCTGCAGGTTCTTGTGATTTGTCATGAAGCCAAAACCATCCCACTCGTGTCAAAGGTACAATATGCAGAAATGACTCCGCCATTTCCTAGTTGCTAAAATTCTTAATTCACCTAAAGCCTCATTTTAGTTCATGTAACAAAATAAGAAAGTACAGTGTGTAGAATCATTGCATCATCTAAACCGCGGTGAAATATATTTTCAATTGTTTGAAGCTGGTGTACAACACCAAAAGTAGAACACGCAAAAACGAAATTTAAGAACAGGAAGCATAGAAATATCGCATATAGAATGAATCTACTGCTTCTTAGACTTGCTTTCATTGAGGATGACAGATGACCAAATTAATAGAAAGGTGAGTTGTGTCACCCAAAAAGCTACATATTGCAGCTTTAAAAGTTCCGAACAACAGAGAGTCTATATATAGAAATTATGCTAAAATTGAAAATCATTCAACAAAATATTGAGGATTCATTAGCCTAATCAAGGTGTAAGTTACAAATCACACTCCAGTGTTCGAACTGGCAAACAATGCTGCATGGGATTTGTTTTAATGCGACTCCCTTTCCCTGCAGCCAATGGAGTACCACAGTATGAGTCACAATACCCATAAAACCTAGTGGTCAACACATTATAATGACTAGAAGACACATACCGGGAGACGCGTTGGTTGAGCATTGTGGGGAGGTGCTCGTTCGAGCGTACGTCCCCCGCGGTTGGTGGTGTCAGAGACATGTTACAATGGGAAGCAGGACTATCGCGTCCTTGCGTCTGTGGACTATGATTTATGCTTTCGCCAATGTCCGCTATAGGAATATGTTGCGTTCAGAACAACTTGGAACTCTCCGTCCTCCGAGCGTCCAAGACAACTGGGAACTCACATTTTTTTTGTTGCTCTGACTGGGAAAAATTGTTTTGAACGGTCATCCAACTCGGAATTTCAAGTCGGGAACTCGGGCCCCTTTCTAGAGGGCTGACTTTACGACCTGAAGATCACCGACATCCAGTGGTGTAAAGTAACTAAATAAAAAATACTTTGAAGTACTACATTAGTCATTTTTGGGGGCTCTCTTTTACTTCACTACATTCCTAAAGAAAATATGTACTTTTTCTCATACATTTTCCCAGACACCCAAAAGTAGCCTACTCTTTACATTGAGAATGCTCATGCTGTACAGCATTATGGTCCAATTCAAGCACCTATCAATACAATGCATTGTCATCCCTACTGCCTCTGATCTGGCGAACTCACTAAACACAAATACTGCATTTGTAAATTATGAGTGTTGGAGTGTTCCCCTGATTGTACATAATTTAAAAAACAAGAAATTGTGATATCGGGTTTGCTTAATATAAAAAAATTGATGTACAACTTTTACTTATGACAATTGAGTACTTTTTCAACTACTGTACATTTAAAACCAGATACTTTTACTGAAGTAGTATTTTACTGGGTGACTCACTTTTACTTGAGTCATTTTCTATTAAGGTATCTTAACTTTTATTCAAGTATGACAATTGAGCACCTTTTCCACCACTGCAGACATCAAGATTTGACCTCGTATTTTTCCAGAGTTCCCATGCTGCGTTCAAAACAACTGGGAACTTGGAAAAATAAGAGGTCAAATCATGACTTCAGTGATCTTTAGGTCGGAAAGTCAGAGCTCTAGAATGAGGCCAGAGTACCCGAGTTGGAATTCAGAGCTGAATGACCATTCAAATCAATTTTCCCCCAGTCGGAGCTTTTTTTTTTTTTTACACGAGTTCAGTTGTTTTGAATACACTGAAGTTGGACATTTCCAAGTTCCCAGTTGTTTTGAACGTGGCACCAGTTATGCTTGGAGCAGCTTGCGGATTTGACAGCTCATGCAATTCCACCTAGTCTGGCTGATACGCAACTACACAGCAAATTGTGTCTAAAATCAGGGACTTCGAAAGCTGGGGGGGGGGGGGGGGTAATACTACAAAATAGGATCAATGAGTTAGCCAGCTAACTTGGCTAAATATTCTGATGTAACTTTTTTTTGAAAGATAAGCTTGAAATGGGCATGGTCTAATTTATCAAACCAACAAAAACATATCTAAGTTTAGCTCTTTTAACGAACCAGAAAACCAATAGCTATTTCTGGTTGCAGATTCAGCGATAGAAATGTAAAAGGTCATTTCCAATTGGGCCGACATGTAGCGTTTACCGTGAATGCGGTTGCCGCTAAAGCGCGAACATGCCTTTGCATTTCAATCACACTACAAAGCTGAACTTCGGTGATACGGGTTGAATAGAGCCCCAAGTTCCTCCTCCAACACTGCAAAAACAACAGCTATGCGGGTGTCGGCTCGCTCAGATCTGAAAAATGTTTTTAGAGATCAATAGATAAGTAAAAAGAAGGTAAAATCATCTCAAAAAGAAGGTTCAATATATTCATGTATAAGGCAAACTATAAAACCCTCATTCCCATTCAAGATCACTTTAAAGCATTTTTTTTAAGAGATGGGGGGGGGGGGGGGGCATAAGAATTTTCTCAAGCTTTCCCTTTATCTTTTGCCTGATTTGAACATCAACACACAGATCACCAGAAACGTTCAACTTTCAAGGCTTGAGTCCCTCATACAGGGCCTACAGCTATGTCAATGTGCATGTAAATTATACCCTAATTTACAGCAACTTGGAATAGTACAGTACCTGCTACTAGTTTCATCTGATTGTCATCTACCACAGTACCTCTGGCTACAATATAAGGCTATGACTTGTAATTTTATATGGAAGCAGTACCCTTAAGATATTTCCACTAACCACAGGGTTGCCCATGCAGCTCTTTGGGGCTTTTAGTGCCTCTTTTTGTTGCATAACATAAACGCTTAGTCACTTTAGCCACCTTTACAGAGGCTGAAGTTGCTACAGCAAAGGTATCTAAAAACTATCCCACACGGTAGCCTACTAGTTGTGCATAAATGAATTCAGATACAGTACCTGATAATACCATATTGCCTGGTTGGTATGCCCTGGCAGTCTTCTGTGATTAGTGCAGTTATTGGTTGCATCGACCCAAAGCCAAGTCTGCCTCTACCTTGCCTATTTCCACCCTAAGAAAACTGAGCTAAATTAATCTGATTGTCATGATGGGACAGTTGGAATACAAGGTCAGCAGAAGAAGGTTTAGTAGTCAGCTTTAAGGTAACCATAGCTACACAGTTGGTTGATTGTCAGCAGTAACGGTTGTCATATCTATTGTAACACAGTTTCGATATCAGCAGCAATGTTGTCATGGTAACAGTGGCCTGTCACTCATCGCTGAAACGCAGTCTCTGGAAGGCCTCTTTGATGTCCTCGTTAGTGTCTTTGCTGCTTAGGGAGCCCAGGCGGAGGACCCGGCTGTCGGTGACGTCCTGTTTCAGTTTGCGCTTGCTAAGGTCCACCGTCCCCTCGGCCCCCTCCCCCTCGGGCCCCGTCAACATGATGTAGCAGGCGTGGCGCCCCCGCTCCAACAGAGTGGCTAGGACAGGCAGAAAACACATGGACAACAAGTCATTTAGGCTTAGAGAATAGTCATTATCCTCAAGTACAGTAGACTAGGGCTGTCTGAAAACGTTACTAGACGTCAAATCCTTGCATCCCAAGTCCTTTTCCCCCTCAATTCCTCACCTTCCTCTCAAAGCGCATTGGAGGAAAGATCCAAGGTCCCTCCTCCTCCCTGAGAGGGCGGTGCGGTAATAACGTTTTTAGACAGCTGAGCTATTGAGACGGTTCACCGGTCGCGCATAATGACATTGTTTCGCTCAATCGTGTAGCTCACCTTTAAACGCGATGATGTGGTCCATGACGTTGCTCTTCTCCAGGAGAACTGAGGAGTAGTGGGGATACAGCATGTAGGAGCGCCGCTCCTCACTCAAATCCCTCTGGTAGGAAAGCATTCCTTTAGAAACAGGTCAGCGTGTCTAAAGAGCACCACTATGACAGATGTGAATTGGATCGACCCAGGTTCGAACCCGGGTATTCTGCATGCCACAAGCCTGTGTTAGCCCACTGAGCTGAATCCTAGGCATTAACTCGGGAAGCTAACGCAAGCCTTCAGATTCTCAGGCTAAGGTTCCGTGAACACAGAGGGAGATGAAGATCAGTGAATGATCCGTTCTCATAGAGTCACTGTACTCACAGTAGTGTTGGCCTCGGAGGGCATCAGCCCCCAGAACATGAACACAGAGAAGGAGTTGATGGTGTTGACTGAGGCTGGCTTGGGTGAGTTGGGGCTGGCCAGTAGGTTGACCTCCCACACTGTGCCTCCAGTGTTTCCGTCCAGGATCACCACCTACAATGCACACAGAGCAGGGACAGATGTCGCATTCAATGCAAATGCAGCTAGGAGTGGAAAAACAAAAAGGGATGAAATACCAAGCAGGTAAGTTGAGTCTCTTCTATTGCTTCCAAGCTGGTCCCCACATACCCTTTTAATGCGGTTGCCAATGTCCTCCTCGATCACTATGTCGAGTGTGCCATCTTTGTTGAAGTGGCCAAAAGAAGGCTCGCTGAGGGGAGAGGAAAAACGTACAGTACCAGTCAAAAGTTTGGACACACCTACTCATTCAAGGGTTTTTCTTGATTTTCTACATTGTAGAATAATAGTGAAAACGATGAAATAACACATATGGAATCATGTAGTAACCAAAAAAGTGTTAAACAAATCAAAATATATTTTATATTCTTCAAAGTAGCCACCCTTTGCCTTGATGACAGCTTTGAAAACTCTTGGCATTCTCTCAACCAGCTTCACGAGGTAGTGACCTGGAATGCACGTGACTGTTAATTGAAATGCATTCCAGGTAACTACTTCATGAAGCTGGTTGAGAGAATGCCAAGCATGTGCAAAGCTGTCATCAAGGCTAAAGGTGGCATCTTTGAAGAATATCAAATACATTTAGATTTGTTTAACACTTTTTTGGTTACTACATGATTCCAAATGTGTTATTTCATAGCTTTGATGTTTTCACTATTATTCTACAACGTAGAAAATAGTAAAAATAAAGAAAAACCCTTGAATGAGTAGGTGTGTCCAAACTTTTGACTGGTACTGTACTTAAAACCCAGTCAGTACACGACATTGGCCCAAATACCTGGTTATCATAGTTGTCGACACACACACACACACACACACACACACACACACGGAATTCATAGCGTGGCAATTTATTACAAATGTTAAGGAATACGAGGTTGTTAGTCCTGATATGACCATTCAAAACTGTGAATTGAGTAAGCTACATGACAATGTTAACTAACTAATCAGTGTTTAGGGTGATGACGTTTTTTTTAACCTGAGGACTGTGCTGGTGTTGACTCTCCACAGTAAGTTCAGACTGTCACCATCTATCAGCACCACACTGCCCCCAGTGACCAATAGTAGGTTGGAGGGACCCTCTGCCTTCCCTGTCCTTAACACGTATCTCAATGTCCCAGACCTGCAGGGGAGGAACGGCCGTCAAAAGGAAAGACTCCATGTTAGCATTAGCAATTCATTTCAGTCTATGGTCCAGGTTACTGAACATAAGACATGAGAAATCATCATTTAACCACTAGACGTTTGGTATATTGGTGTTGTGTTTTGCCCCCAAGCTGTGACATTTTGAGGCATTGTGAGAATTGTGTATTAGCGTCTAGCTGCTGCTCCATCTTACTCATAGATTGATACAAGGCCAGAGGAGTCATTGGCTTTGCGCTCCCAGTGCTTGTCCTTCTTGAGGCCTTTTTCCATGCCTGCCTTAGCCTGGGCTGCAATCCTCCACAGGGCCAGGCCATACAATCCCGAGTCTGGGGAGAGGGGACAAAGGGCAGTGACAACAGTCATATAACATTACACTGACATCAATATGCTGTGGGCTGTAGCCAACTGGCCATATAGGACCCTTGAATCAATGTACTGGGATAGTTCACTGACCATTGGACAAGGTCACATACAGTAGGACTGAAATCAATGTGTTCTATCACATAGAATGTTATGAGATCAATAGTTTGGTCAGTGAATTATTGACAACAGATCTATAAATGAGCTCACTAGCAGGCTTTGGCTTGCTCACCTTTCTGGAGCAGTACATAGTTGGAGCCTTTCCCTGTGGAGTGGAGGAGATGCATGGCACACTCAGCGGTGTCAAGAACCACCTCTGAGCCAATCTGGACACCGGTCTTCCCTGAGAGGATCGCCAGCTGTGTCTAGAGCGCAACGGATAACAACAGAACAAACTGTCTTGAGGTCTTCTGTTGAAAGGTACTGGCACAGAGGTTGCCATTTCATGTGTGAAGCACACATTTTCTCATGCATTATTGTCCTGTGTTTTAAAGCGGTGTTTTAAAGAGGTATAAAACGCAAACAGTGAAAATCCTACAATATCGCATCCTCTAGTCTGAGCGGTCGTCATGCGGAACACAGCTGGTGAGTGTGACTAAACTGAGACATCGAGGACGCCTCTGAGGTTTACCTGCGTTGGGCTGGGCGCCACCAGAGCCACGTCGCTTACCCCGTCCCCATCCAGGTCTGAGACACTGAGGACCGGTAAGGTACTCCTCAGGTTGGGAGGCTGGAGCCGCGCCCACGTCACCACTCCTGTACAGAAATACCAAGTATTCAGAATGCACTCACAGCTACAACCCCCCTCCATCAGAAATCATGAACGTTTTCTTTGAAGTGAGTCATGTTACAAAATAGTGGCGAGACACAGACCAAACTATCATACATTAGAGGGATAAGCAGGCACATACTTGCGATTTATGAAAGGCGTGAGGAGAGAAAGCAAGACTACTTGAAGTGTGACGTTCAACCACCATTGTGGTGGAAAAGGTGTGAAAACATGACTATAAGTTCCTGATCAGGTGTTGTTTGTGAGATCTTAGAGAGAGAGGTGAGTATAAACAAGAGAGTCATGAATCGGAGTCACTCACCAGTGTATTTGTTGATGGCAGTGAGCTGGTTGGAGTGAGACAGCAGGCAGCCCCTGTCGGTTTCTCCAAGGCCGTCCAGACCACACTGGGCCCAGTGGAACTCAGGGGCCAAGGGCCGCTCCCACAGAGTCTCCCCGTTGGTCCCTGCTACCGCCGACACAAACACACAAGGTGTGTCCAGACCTGGAAGTCATACAGCACACGTGAATCTCACAGACACTGCCAAGCTACAGATTTTACAACGACACAGCAGACAATATATTGTTAGAACAATTACAGTAGGAATTATTAAACAGTATCTCTGTATTGAGGGGACTTTAGCTTGTCTTCTGGGAATCTTTGGCTGGTAGCCTCTACTTTTACTGGAATCTCAATGAAACCATTCTACAAAAGCAGCTACATACTCCTCATTATTATGCTTAAATGCCCAATGCAACCATTTTTAATGTAACCATTTTTAAGTAACAATTAGGTACCAAACTGTTATAGATTTCCATTCAAATGTGCAAAAATATTTTTTTTTAACAAAAAACGTTCTCAGGCAAGAATTCTGAAAGGACTTTCTGGGAGTGAACAGAATGTTTTATTTTATTTAACTAGAATAGGGATGTCACCATGGAAAGCTGAAACTCCCAACCATGCAAACCTGCTGATTAGAAGGTCCTGTGTAGATTGTATTTTAAACCAGAAGCTATCAGGAAATAACAATAATATTTGTTCAACCTTTTACAGTGTTAGTATCATCAGCTATCTACAATATAATACTTACACACAGGGAAAACATAACTTTGACTGCAATGGGCCTTTAGCAAGACAAAGCATGAAGCATTTGCTGTAAGATCTGTATTACTAGTACCTTCAGCCAAACAACTAACGTTCTGACTGCCCTCCTGCGCCTTCAGGACAAACAACACGTCCATCACTTTGTCTTTGCTTGCATCCTCAATGGCCAGGAAATCATAGGTGGCTGTGAGAGAAAGGAAAGGAAGTAAGTTGAACCTTTTGGGTAAAGAAACAAACAGTACATATAGGGCTGTTTTCCCAGACAGTTCAAGCCTGGTCCTGTACTAAATGATATTTTCATGGAGATTGAGACTTTTTCATCCAGTCCATAGTGGAAAACAACACAGGGTTTAAATCATTTCTTAACTGGCCTTCTCTGGTCTATTGTGTCACTGTACATCTTCCCCACCTGCTTGGGGGAAGGTGCGGTTCCAGAAGGTGAGGTATTGCGGACGGACGGGACAGGGGATGATGAAAGAGAAGGCGAAGACGATGATGAGGCAGAGGAAGAGGGAGAGGAAGAAGGCAGCCGTCCTCCAGTGGGACAACTTGGCCAGACCCAAACTCTTCTTCTTGGTCTGCGCTGGTGGTGCCGTTCCACCACCCTCAACCCCATCCTCCTCCCTCTTCAGGGGGTCGGCTTCTGTGGCATGGTCTGTTGGCTCCATTATCTCTTCAGCAATGTGTCATAGCCCGAACAGACCTAAACACAGAGAAAATGTGGTGCAAAGGACACAAACCTATACCGCCCCCTCAGCACTGACACAGTACCAAATGTATTCCTGTCTGCCTGTGGGACTCCAGCCATTTCCACACTCGCACCATCTCACTCCAAACATTTTCAAGTTTGCCTCCAGAAATTTCTGAACAAAACAATAACATGCATAACCCATGACCTTAGCTAGCAAGCTACCATGTAACAGCATGCACTGATTATATCCTGAGGTACACTGTCAGTGTTTAATTCTAGCTATACACCCGGACTCCGTTTGGGTTCTGGATTCACCACTTCCGTAAACAAAGAACCAACTAATCTCTCATAAACATATTGTCGTGGACAGATGAAACAGTAAAATAAACTTTCGCGAGAGAATTGTACTTCTGGGTAACCGAGATTAAGAATTAGCTAGCGTTATTTGGCTGCGGTAATAATGCATAACATGTCAATTTAGCGAGTTCATTTCATTGAAAGCCTGGTCAAGATACCACAACTTCTGGTTTAGATTACTAGCTAGTTAACGTTAGCATAGCTAGCCATAGTAGCTACCGTTACATAACGCGTTACAGACTCAAAACGTATTCGTTGGCATTCTCTCAGACTAGACTAGTTAGCTAACTATCTAGATAGTTTCGCCATTCAATTTCGAGCCCTTAAATGTCTCATTTATCTCAAGTAGTTGATTTATTTTTGTATCTTACTTTAGAAGCTACTTCTGTCCGTGTCTTTGTTTGATCGATAACTGTCAATCCAACTTCACCTGCGTAAACAATTCACACCTTAAAGCACCTACTAGCTATCGTGAAATAGTCATTGCAATCTGGGATCATTTGAACGACCCAACCTTACCCGTTTTACGTTTCAGCTTCAATGGGGATAGGGACATCCCAAGGATCCCTGATTGCGTGCACCATCGTGAAACGAGCTAACTTGAGCTCAAGTGGCTGTGATTGGTTCGTTACCAAGCCACTCCAATTGGCCATTTCTAGCATAGAGGAAGTGTCGTCATTTCCTTAGCAAATAAAGAAGGGGCTGACGAGATCGTTGAAGAAGCTTGTCCGAATAATAAACATATTGCATTAATAAAATAGGATACCATAGATCGTGGAACCTTCTGTTTTGTGTGAAGCTTTCAAGAATTAATCCACAGCAATGTCGGCCCAAGCTCAAATGAGAGCTTTGCTCGATCAACTAATGGGGACAGCGAGGGATGGTGAGTAGCAAAACGGCGGTGACTAGCTTGTTAGCTACGTTAGCTTGCTAGCTAAAAGATGGAGCCATTCAGAGACTTTTCTACGGCTGCGTTTACACAGGCAGGCCAATTCTGATGTTTTTTCCACTAATTTGTCTTTTTACCAATCACATGAGATCTTTTCACATCAGATTGTTTTCAGAGCTGATATGATTGTTCAAAATACGAATGAATTAATTAGGGGGGAAAAAAATCTGAATTTGTCTGCCTGTCTGAACGCAGCCTCATGTGTGAGCCAGTGGCTTGCACTTAGCCTTCTAGCTAGCTAGTTTACTATCTAGCTAACTAGTTTTTGTGGCGTGTTTCAGTTGGACATACCTTGAATGAATGGCGTACAAGAGGACGGCTGTGTGACATAAAAGCAGCTCAATCATGATCTGTCGCCGGCCTAATTGTTGTTTCGCGATTTAATGTTTGTATCCATAGCTAATTACGTCCACTCTAGCATTCATTGTTGATAGACCAGCTGGCTAGATAAGTAATGATCATCTGGACGCCCCCTGGGGGACCCTGAGTTTAAGTGGTCCCTGAAAAAGCGGGGATAAAACTCATGTTATAACTAATACATTTCAATCTAATGTATTTTTACAACACAGATCCACGTTCTTATGTTGTTCAGTTAGATACATAGCTAGCCAGGGTTGGGGTCAATTCCAGTAAATTCAGGAAGTACACATTCCATTCCAATTCTCTTAAATACTTTTCAATTAGAAAAAATGTGAATTACAATTTGGTTTACTTTCTGAATTGACTCTAATTGAAACTGAATTGACCCCAACCCTGAAGCTAATTATATTTAGCAAGGCCTACATGCAGTATAGGATAACAAAGATAGCCGGCCTTGTAAATACTAAATAGTCAGTAAGGATATCTAGAGAGTCTGCAAGTCCTTGACAGGAGGTTAAAACAGTTAGTCATACTGTGCACAGTATCTAGTATTGTGTAGCATTTGCACAAGCACCACTTCCATAGTAAATTACGTATCTGGCTACAAGGATACTAGACCTACGAAGCTTGCTGTCACATATACAGTAAGTACAGTTATTTTAACAGTAGCCTTCTGTCTTAGTGCATTCTACAGTAACAGCTTGTGAGATATGCACCCGGCCCATTGCTCTACCTGTATTTAGCAGCATGTGTCCCACGTTGGACGGTATCCGTAGACGGTTCTGATAAAAACGCTGTTTGCATCACCGAGCAGTGTCCAAGAAAGTACTACATCCAATTGTTTGATGCTACTTTCACCCCCTCCAATCTAATTCAAAGATGGATTCACGCTCTTGGATGTAATACTTTCTTGGTCACCCCTCTACTGTCTACAACTTTTACGGGCAAGGTCCAAAACAGGTACAGCAATATCTCTCAAGCTGTCGCTATAGAATGCCATTTAGTCCCGGCTTATTAATAAATGAAGAGATTAATAAAGGTGTCAAATTAGGCTACAAGGATACAAACATTGAAAACATAACAGCTGCCATTTAGTAAGGATGTCATGTCTACAATGGTGACATGTAAAGTCGGATAAACTGACCTCAGTCCATGATTCTTTTTTGGGCTTAATCAGCCTAACAATGTGAGTTTGTGTCGAGTGAGTTTGTGTGTGTGTGTTGAGATGAATACAAATTCTTCCCGTACATATGTTGCATACAAACTGAACAATTGTGGCCCCTTTATTTTATTCATAAAGGTTCAGTGTATCTTTGCCAGCCTACATCAATCTGCAAAGGAGTTGCAGAAAAGCCTCATGTTCATCGAGCCGTGAGTCACACATGATTTTTAAAGCTGTTATGAATAATAATAATCCAAACAATTGTTTTCTTTCCGGAAGTTGTATCTTTTTTTTAGCATCACAACAATGGATATTAAAATCTTGGAAGTAGTTGCAGCTTGAATTAAGACGTTGCCTGGTTGCGTTGAAAGCCACGTTTATTGTCAAGCAGAGACAATATTAGCCATCGAAAAGCTCTGCACAGATCTTTACAATCTTACTTGTGTATCATTCCACACTTCCTTACTACAGGTTTGAGCAAGAACTGTTCCCATTTATACTTTCCTACAGCGGGTTTAAAATTCTGCAGCTGAGGTCTTGGAGAATGCAGATGGGTACAGTATGTTGCAGCTCGCAGTGTGTATAAAGCTAACATTTTTCTTGGGTTTTCTTTCAATGTTCCATTTGTGTCAGGGACTTCGTTGGCGCCAACTATAGCCTAGGCCTGAATCTATTTTAAATGGTCTCATTTTGTTGAAGTTAGGAGATCTAGCTGATGCCGTAACAGCTGTTGCAGTGACACAGCACTGTTAAGCTGAGTGACAATGTCATGAGACCAAGGGATCGTCATGGGCCTGTCCCTGTCAATCACTAAAAACACCCATACAGTAGGCTTACAACCATTTGGCTGTTGATTTTTCTATAGGCCTATATTCTTCAGTTGAACAGGTGCTTTCAGAATGCCATGACGAGAGTGTCAAGTCAGTCTTAGCACAACCATATTCTTAATGTAGTATCGAGGCTCTGGTAAGGTAAGCCTCTAGGTTACATCAGAAAATACAGCAAGCCTTAAGGGACACACCACTCTTATCCCAATGCAGGCCCCATTGTTTACTGACTGGTAAACCTGGGTCCGGTTTAAGCACGTGTTTTTACAAAGCCACATTTTGGGATATCTTAAGACAAAGTGGATGTCGTTGAGTACTGTCCAAAGGCACACATTCTGTCACTTGATGCATTCTAGCGGAATATATCTATGTTCATTTCACCCCAATAAAGAGAATACCAAGATGCAATTGTAACAAAAAAAAGGTCAAATCTTTGCCCCTTTACCCTAATATGGGTATAAAGCGTTGGATACCTCGCTCTAGTGGACCAATAGCTATGTGAGCTATTTCTGACTGTTGCTTTTTGCATGTTTCAGGGGACGAGACGCGGCAGAGGGTCAAGTTCACTGATGAGCGGGTCTGCAAAAGCCATCTCCTGAACTGCTGTCCCCACGACATCCTCTCTGGAACTGTAAGCAGACTAAGCACCGCGTCCTCCCATATGATTTATTGCCGTTCAAGTCTAGTCAGTAATATTGGTTGATTGATTCTGAATATTTTAATGCAGTGACCGTAAACTACTTTCTAAAGTAGTTTGCCGCAGATTATGCAGGAACTATGGCTGTGTCTTGACTAGCTGACTGACTTAATCGACAGCGTATGGATCTGGGAGACTGTGCGAAGACCCACGACCTGGCGCTCCGGGCCGACTACGAAATCGCCTCCAAGGCGAGGGAACTCTTCTTTGAGCTTGACGTAAGTGATGTCCACAGTCAGCTCAATGAAATACAACTTCGTTCATCCCTTCCGTGCCGAGTAATTTGCACTTGTTCTGTACTGAACAAATATGTAAATGCAACATTGCAACAATTTCAAAGATTTTACTGAGTTAATTCATTTAAGGAAATCAGTCCATTGGAATACATTTGTTAGGCCCTAATCTATGGATTTCATATGACCGGGAATACAGATATGCATCTGTTGGTCACAGATACCTTAAAGGTAGGGGCGTAGATCAGAAATCAGTCAGTATCATTTTCCTCATGCAGCGCGACACATCTCCTTCGCATGGAGTTGTTCAGGCTGTTGATTGTGGCCTGTTGAGTGTTGTCCCACTCCTCTTCAATGGCTGTGCAAAGTTGCTGGATATTGGCGGGCCATGGCAGAACTGGGACTTTTTCAGCTTCCAGGAATTGTGTACAGATTCTTGCGACATGGTGTGTGTTGTCATGCTGAAACATGATGTGATGGTGATTGATGAATGGCACGACAATGGGCCTCAGGATCTCGTTACGGTATCTCTGTGCATTCAAATGGCCATTGTTGGCCGTAGCTTATGCTTGTCCATACCACAACCCCACCACCACCATGGGGCACTCTGTTCGCAACGTTGGCATCATCAAACAGCTCGCCCACACAACGCCATACATGTGGTATGCGGTTGTGAGGCCGTTTGGACATACTCTGCTTATTGTCGAGAAATTAACATTAAATTCTCTGGCAACAGCCCTGTTGGACATTCTTGCAGTTAGCATGCCAATTGCACGCTCCTTCAAAACTTGAGACATCTGTGGCATTGTGTTTTGTGACAAAACTTCACATTTTAGTGGCCTTTTATTAACCCCAGCACAAAGTGCACCTATGTAATCATGCTGTTTAATTAGCTTCTTGATATGCCACATCTGTCAGGTGGATGAATTATATTAGCAAAGGAGAAATGCTCACGGACAGGGACGCAAACAAATTATGATGCTTTTTGTGCGTATGGGAACATTTCTGGAATCTTCTATTTCAGTCCATAAAACATGGGACCAATAATTTGCATGTTGCGTTTTTATATTTTGAGTCAGTGTTGTTCATTTTACCTGTGCACCAGTCCGTGTTCCATTGACTTGTATGGCATTGACTTTTCTGTGGTTGACTGTAGGCTGTGGATCACCTGGAGTCTTTCATCGCTGATTGCGACCGTAGAACAGAGTTGGCCAAGAAACGACTGGTGGAGACTCAGGATGAGATCAGTGCGGAGGTGGCTGCAAAGGTAAGAAAGCAAGATGAACTTATTGTGGAATGTAAGGACATGTTGTTGGAAACGTTCTAATCCAGACTGATTGTGTGTGTGTGTGTGACTCTCCAGGCAGAGACTGTCCACGAGCTGAACGAAGAGATCGGGAAGCTCCTGGCCAAGGCAGAGCAGCTGGGAGCCGAGGGGAACGTAGATGAAGCCCAGCTGATCCTACAGGAAGTGGAGAAGGTCCGCAGCAGGAAGAGGGATGCCGAGGTGAGGGGTTGTTTTCCTCACAACAAATCTAGTTTTCATTTAACTCATCCTGACTATAAACCTGGGCTGTGTTCATCAGGGCACACCTTAGCAAAAACATTTTGCAATTGGAAATTCAAATAGCCTTCTTATTGGACAAGTTTAGGGGGAACCGTCCGGTTTCACTTAATTTTCACCATAATTAACTCGACCCCATTCTTTCCGTTGCGGACTAATTTTCTTTCATATTTTCTGTTCTCTGCTTCTCAGGAGGAGTACAGAAACTCCATGCCTGCCTCCAGTTTCCAGCAGCAGAAGCTCCGTGTCTGCGAGGTATGCTCGGCCTACCTGGGTCTCCACGACAACGACCGTCGCCTGGCCGACCACTTTGGTGGGAAGCTGCACTTGGGATTCATCCAGATCAGGGAGAAACTGGAAGCCCTGAAGGTAATCTCTGAACCACCTCAGATCACACAGGTTGCTAAATACACCTGCTGAGTTTTATTTTTTTCTTTTTAAACTGATTTCCCATTTTGAAGATTATACAAGGATATTGTTTGGGATTAAAAGCACTGCCCGACGTCTGTATTTTCGATACCTTTGAATTTTGCAGTAAGGACTTTTTGACGTTACATTTTTTCTTGTGTTATTAAATTCTATGTTAAGACTTCGGCTAATGCCATTGCTCATCATTTTTTTAAATCAGAAAACAGTCATTGACAAGCAGGAGAAGAGGAACCAGGACCGTCTCAAGAGGCGAGAAGAGCGAGAGATGGAAGAGCGGATGAAGACGAGGTGGGTACAGGACTTGACTTTTCAGAAATAATTAAATTGACATGGGCACATGGTTTATAAACATGTTGGTGGTGATGGCAGAACTTCTTTGGGGGAAAAAAATATAGATTTATGTACTGTATGTGGGGGCAAATTAAGATTTTCACAGGCATTTTAATTATTGTCTTGTTTTTATAGGACCAAATCACGGAGCAGGGAACAGAGCAGGGAACATAGGTTAGTATGGGCCCCCAGCCATCTGCTGCCATATGAACTATATTAGATACACAATATCATTGTTTATTACTGTATATAGAACTTTTCTGTGTCTGTGCTGCAGGTCCCGCTCTCGCGAACGTAGGAGACGGCGTTCCCGTTCCTCGTCTCGGGAGAAGCGGCGTTCCTCCCGCTCCCGCTCCAGGGACCGGGAGAGGAGGAGACGCCACCGCAGCCACTCCCGATCCTGCAGCAAGGGCCACCGCCACGAGCCCAGCACCAGACACAAGTAGGAGAGAACACACACACATACTCCCATTACTCAGACATGTACACAACAATAAAAGTTATTCTCATAATAAATGTACGTTAGATGTGTGTGTAACAAGACCGTGTGGAACGATTCCAGGTCGTCCAGGGATCGAGAGCGCTCCTCCAGAGACCATTCACGGGAGCGAAGCAGGAAGAGGGGATCCTCCGAGCGGCGGCAAGACAGCAGGGATCAGAACGGGAGGACTGACTCCCGCCGGGCGCAGGACAGGGACAGAGACACCGGGGACCTCTGAGGACTCTCGCTATCTATCCATCCTCAAAACACAACCTCCTTTTCTCTCTTTCATACCTGTCCATATATCTATAAGGACTCTCTTAACAGCAATGTCCAGAGACGTTTTGATTTGACAGATATTCCAGCCAACCCACTGTGTCCCAAATAAATAGAGCTTATATGACCACAGGTTTGTGTGTGTGTGTATGTATCGTATATTGCGCAAATATATACAGTACCAGTCAAGTTTAGACACACCTACTCATTCAAGGGTTTTTCTTTATTTTTACTGTTTTCTACATTGTAGAACATTAGTGAAGACATCAAAACTATGAAATGACACGTATGGAATCATGTAGTAACCAAGAAAAGTGTTAAACAAATCAAAATATATTTTATATTTGAGATTCTTCAAAGTAGCCACCCTTTGCCTAGACAACAGTTTTGCACACACTTGGCATTCTCTCAACCAGCTTTATGAGGTAGTCACCTGGAATGCATTTCAATTAACAGGTGTGCCTTTAAGTTAATTTGTATTTCTCTCCTTAATACGTTTGATCCAATTAGTAGTTGTGGCTTTTTGACTGGTACTGTATATATTTCAAGCATTCAAATATATCGGTAGTTGTTGAATGTTGTGGGTGTGCACAAAGTCCTGCCAGCATATGTTTTAAGTGATGGCTGTTGATTGCAATTCATTTGATTTTATATACATATTCTATGACACAATCCTAAATATATACAATTATAGTGGTAGCTATAGAAAGGATAAATGAATGACCATTGAATGAACCATAAACTTAAAGAATAGAGCATTTAAATGTTTCTTTGTTTTGATACTGTTATTTTTAAACTGTCAGGATTGCTGTGCGATTGAGACACTGCTTAATCATACTTCCTGCATACTGTCCTGGGTCATGTTCATTAGGCACCAAACTGAAGAAACCGGACTGAAACAGGGAGGGGTCGTCTGGATTTGTCCAATAAGAAAAGCACATTTTTGCTCTCCCGTTAAAAACGTAGCAAAAGGTTTTCAATTAGTGCCCTAATGAACACAACTCGGCATACTGCCTTAGATTGGCTTCACTCTTCGAGGCTTCCTTCCCTTCCTAGAGGCTATTTCACTATGCTGGTCGCAGTAATTTGCCATTTAAAGTTGCAAAACATATTTAACATACCAGTAACCATAGTTCAGATATGTGCAGAACAGATTATAAGATTGATCAACTCAGACATATTGTTGTTTGACTGGATCAGGACATTTGGAAATACAAAAGGAATTTGGTCAGTTGTGAACAGTGAGCTCATTTCTGTCAGCTTGTGAAATACCCTTTGCTTCTATAGTTGTGGCCTAGACTGACTGACGGGACATTTATGTCATAATACGGACAGGATTTTCTCACGCTTTAGATTTTATTGTCCTTTGTGTTCACAAATGGAGTCTCTTTTTTTTTTAAATAGAATTTTACAAGTTTGTTCCAAGTTTTCATGTCATGTGAAGTCTATGTTTGTGTAGTAGACATGATGGACTTTGCATGTCTCCAATGGATTGAGTAGGAAATGCTGTTTTGGATTGAGAATGACTGTATGTGACCCTAGAAGTCAGCTATGTTACCCAGCAAGTCAGCTACGTTACCCAGGTAGTCAGTTACGTTACCCTGGTTTTGGACTATGACACCTGGTGCTGGTAACAATATCCTAAGTACCCGCTTATGTTCATTTTACTTTCCAGTATTTTGATGCTGAATCCGCAGCTTGTACATCTTCTGAATATGTTGGTTCATGTATGTCAGTCACTTGAAATTGGATGCAAACACATATAAAGGAATGCATAACTTTTCCTAATGGGTGCCAGCTCTAGTATTGGTTTGGTCTGTTTGCATTATTTTGCTAGAAGATGATTTTCTCTGAAGCCTGAATAAAAATCCCAGAATTGTATTAATCTATTTGCCTGAGATCATTGCTCAGGCCTAAGTGTAATTGTACATTGGCTTAACAGAGGACAATTTATCCTAAAAAGTTTTAACCGAAGCAAGCATTTGCAACAAAAAAACAAAGCCTTGATTCAAGACTGCACAGCCTGGCTTGAAGAGCAACCATAAAATGAATATTTGCATAATGTTACATCTGACAGTTTTTGAATGTTTGTTAGATAGAATCAAGCCAGTGGTGCGGGCTTTTTTCTCTTTAAGTTGGAGTCTTCCTTATGGGGGAGTGACACATGATGTCTGAAACGTGGGTCTTATAGTGTGCTACTCTCCAGCTTCAGATCCATCTTCATCTTCTGTTTTTCCATCACTGCCTCCAGCTCAGTGGCCTTCCGGGCGTCCTGGGAGAACAGAACTTCAAATTAGTTCAAAACATGGAAAGACGACACAACAGGGACATTATGGATTTAAAACTGCGTACGACTGGAGTAAAACTGTTGGGAAATGTATTAGTCTTATGCGTAAGTCAATACTGAGGAACACTGCAATCATCATAGGTTGCCTACTAAAGAATTCCAATGTGTATTAACCAACAAAAGGTGAAGCAGTACCTCCAACAGTGCTTTCTGCACAGTAAGCTGGCTGTACACTCTGGCGCCCTCGTCTGGTAGGACTTGTCGTAGGTCCTCTTTGTTCAGAGAGAAGAGCAGGGCTCCTGTCAGCTTTCCCAGTAATGTCACCGTCCTAAGCAGGGAAGGCACACAGCTAGTCAGTAACCTTACTCAGACATTACCCTTCATTTACCTGTCACATTCAATCATCCATGAGCAACTCAGTCATCTCTGTACAGGAACTAGACAGATCGACTTAGTCGCAAGGTTACTGAGTCCAGATCTTAAGGACTATTTCAGGTTCAACCAATTACAATTGATTTGGTAGAAATGTATTGAATATCTGTATATTGTGACAAATTCCTTTGAACAGATCAGTAAGCAATACATAAGCAGTACCTACATCTTGGAGTTACTATAAGTCCACTATGCACGAGAAGTACCCATGACCAGAATAGGTCCCTGATTGGAATGTGATCAGTTTTGAGTTTGAGGTTGTTGGGGGTCACGTCAAACTCACGTCTCACTGAAGCCCTTGCCCCTGAGCCACTGCTCCACCTCCTCGGGGGGTGAGTTGTAGTCCAGGGGGACCAAGGTGTCCGACGAGCGAGGGATGACCAGTGGCTTGTTCAGGTTGGCCTTCCCATTGGTCAGTCTCTGGAGCAGTTCGTCATTCACCATCATGACTGAGGAGAGTTTTTACAATGCGTTAAAGTGTTTTCTAGGTCTTTGTTTGGTTTATCTTGCTAAAACAGAGCAGTCAGAAAACTTTCTTGTCATAAGAATGTAACCAAAAGGTTGCAGGTTCAAATCCCCGAGCTGACTTGGTGAAAAATCTGTCGATGTGCCCTTGAGCAAGCCCTTTGACCCTAGTTGTTCTGGATAAGAGTGTCTTCTAAATGACTAAATGCTTTTCTGCCATTTACACAGTGCAAACAAACAAACACTTTCCCCCCTCTCTGGAGCCTCCCTCATACACAATTGCGCGTGGACACAGACACAAACACACATTCACATAGCAGAGCAAAGACCAAGAGCGTCTCTGTGTAGTGCAGTGCCTGAGTCTCTCCTCTGACATACACAGACACAGACAAACACACACAGTGCAGAAATATACTGTTAATCCTCTCAGTATAGTGTGATACCTTTGTCTGCGTCATCTCCGGCTGGAATGTGTTGGCTGTATTGGTTGTATGATAGTGGGCGAGGGCGGTGGTGCGCTGAGGGGCTAGGAGTCAAGGAGCTAGGGTTAAAGGCTGGAGGGCTGGGTGGAATGTGAGTCTTGGTCAGGGCAGGTGAGACCGGAGGCTGGACCAGAACAGAGGGGAAAGGAACGAGAGAGGGAACAACATTGAAAACACTGATATGGAATATCGAATCACTGAAATGAATACCTGTACCAGTATCTGGGTGTGGGTAAAGGAACGTGTGTTGTTTCTGTGTCTTTGTTTTACATTGGGCTGTTACCTTAGGTTCTCTCATGGTGACAGGGCTGTCTATGTGAGCCATTGGCTCCAGGATGTTGAATGGGACAAAGCCAACCTCGTTGAAGCGATTACGACACTTCCACCAGCGTTTGGAAGACTCCACGACCTGACACAGTAAAGGAGAGGAGCCAATGTTTTTACAGAGAATAATTAAGGAGGAATAAAACAAGTGATATATTTAATCGTGTAGTATTACACAACTCACAATCTCTAGAAGTGATAGCTGTTGCCAAGGTAACAACCAGTGTGTACAGTTGAAGTCGGAAGTTTACATACACTTAGGTTGGAGTCATTAAAACTAGTTTTTCAACCACTCCACAAATTTCTTGTTAACAAACTATAGTTTTGGCAAGTCGGTTAGGACGTCTGCTTTGTGCATGACAGAAGTCATTTTTTCAACAATTGTTTAATGACAGATTATTTCACTTATAATTCACTGTGTCACAATTCCAGTGGGTCAGAAGTTTACATACACTAAGTTGACTGTTTCTCTAAATAGCTTGGAAAATTCCAGAAAATGATGTCATGGCTTTAGAAGCTTCTGATAGGCTAATTGACATCATTTGGGTCAATTGGAGATGTACCTGTGGATGTATTTCAAGGCCTACATTCAAACTCAGTGCCTCTTTGCTTGACATCATGGGGAAATCAAGAGAAATCAGCCAAGACCTCAGAAAGAAAATTGTAGACCTCCACAAGTCTGGTTCATCCTTGGAAGCAATTTCCAAACATCTGAAGGTACCACGTTCATCTGTACAAACAATAGTACGCAAGTATAAACAATATGGGACCACGCAGCCATCATACCGCTCAGGAAGGAGACGTGTTCTGTCTCCTAGAGATGAACGTACTTTGGTGCGAAAAGTGCAAATCAATCCCAGAACAACAGCAAAGGACCTTGTGAAGATGCTGGAGGAAACAGGTACAAAAGTATCTATATTCACAGTAAAACGAGTCCTATAGTGACATAACCTGAAAGGCCGCTCAGCAAGGAAGAAGCCACTGCTCCAAAACTGCCATAAAAAAGCCAGACTACGGTTTGCAACTGCACATGGGGACAAAGATCATACTTTTGGGAGAAATGTCCTCTGGTCTGATGAAACAAAAATAGAACTGTTTGGCCATAATGACCATCGCTATGTATGGAGGAAAAAGGGGGATGCTTGCAAGCCAAAGAACACCATCCCAACCGTGAAACACGGGGTGGCAGCATCATGTTGTGGGGGTGCTTTGCTGCAGGAGGGACTGGAGCACTTCACAAAATAGATGGCATCATGAGGATGGAAAATTATGTGGATATATTGAAGCGACATCTCAAGACATCAGTCAGGAAGTTAAAGCTTGGTCGCAAATGGGTCTTCCAAATGGACAATGACCCCAAGCATACTTCCAAAGTTGTGGCAAAATGGCTTAAGGACAACAAAGTCAAGGCATTGGAGTGGCCATCACAATCCTATAGAAAATGTGTGGGCAGAACTGAAAAAGCATTATGTGAGGAAGGAGGCCCACAAACCTGACTCAGTTACACCAGCTCTGTCAGGAGGAATGGGCCAAAATTCACCAAACTTGTTGTGGGAAGCTTGTGGAAGGCTACCCGAAATGTTTGACCCAAATTAAACAATTTAAAGCCAATGCTACCAAATACTAATTGAGTGTATGTAAATTCTGACCCACTGGGAATGTGATGAAAGAAATAAAAGCTGAAATAAATCATTCTCTCTACTATTATTCTGACATTTCACATTCTTAAAATAACGTGGTGATCCTAACTGACCTAAGACAGGGAATTTTTACGTGGATTAAATGTCAGGAATTGTGAAAAACTGAGTTTAAATGTATTTGGCCAAAGTGTATGTAAACCTCCGACTTCAACTGTATGTACAGTATGCCTAGAATCTGGCAAGGACAAAGTGTACCTGTGCTATGCATCAATATTTATTTCCTAGGTTTTTTAACTCTGGCATTACTAATGCTTGATTGAGGATACATTTATTTTAGAACTTGATTTTGTACAGTATCACCAATATAGCCAGATTGTGTACTGGATTTTTCTAATTTACAGATGTAGGATCTTAATTCGATCACCCTGTTGCAGGAGAACTTTCCTGCAATGCAGGAAATGTAAAACGTGTAGTGTATTTGAGGTTTAAAAAGGCTTCTGATTATAATCAACATAATCATTCACATTTCCTGTTGCTGCAGGATTATTTTCCTGCTCAAGCAAACTGGCTCAAATTAACCTCCTACATCTGTACCAACCATGTGTCTTACCATTAAAAGAGAGCCAAGCCCTTGAAGACTAGCTACCAGGCGTGTGTTGTTCAAGAACGCTCCTGAATGTGTCTGTTGTGTAATATTACCTAATGTCACTTAATGACTTTTCAGATGTTTACCTCCAGTGTATCTCCCTGTTGTACTGACAGCTCACTGTTGTTGCGGGCCACAAAGTCATAGCTGCAACTGTACATCCTCTCTCCCTCGGGGGGTAGGACACTGCTATCCCTGAGAGGAAATTAGTGTATTATTGATATAACTGCTAAATAAAAGTCAACAATACAAAAATACCAAAAAAAATATGTTTGATTTGAAAACTTACATTTCATTGCTCTTAGGGGTGACTGGAGGTCCAACTGGCTGAGTAGGCTGCAACTGAATTAGAGAGAGAGAGAGAGAGAGAGAGAGAGAAAAAGGGAGGGGGTTGAGGAAGAGGTCAGGACAGTAAAGGGCACATTCATATGATGTTACAATCTTTGTCAACTCCTCAATGTACATGATGTACATGAATGTACATCTCTCTTATTACAAACCTCTTGTTTTTCTCTCAGGGCTTCATGTTTGTGTTGTGACTCAACTGGATCCTCATAAACCTGCCTGTCTGCCCTGGAGGCCTCTGGCTTCCACCCGTCCAGAAATACCGGTGTATATGCGGCCACTGGCCCTTTGAGCTGGGAACTGAGAGGAGAGAGAGAAATTGCTGACCTTAACAAACAAATATTCTAACGAATAGTATAGCCAGTGTAGACATAGCCTAGAAAGGAATTTGATCATCTCTCTCCACAGTTGAAATACTGTACTATTTCCGTGGCTGCCTGAATAAACATTGACATTGACATGTCATGCTGTGTCATCATGTCATGTTGCTCCAACGTCACAGACCATAAGCCACAGAGTCAAAGAAGAGCCTTATGAGTCTGGCACACTGGCACATGACCTGAGACAACCGACTGCCACACTCAATGCCCCAATCAAACGGGTCTATGGGGGCATCAACTGTTCTGTAGTTGTCAATACTGACCGTGGGAGTGTCCAGTGGGGCCCCAGAGCCGTCCATAGCAGCCTCTCCTCCTCAGACAGGTTGTCTTGAAGCAGGGTTACGGCTGAGTTGGTCAGGGCAGGACTGGTCACTGAGGCCCCTAGGGCAGGGCCCCCGGTAGTCCTCACCAGCTGAGGCCACAGAGTAAACAGACCACAGTTTAGATCAGGATCATTGGAAATAATGGGTTGACTGAACAATTGGCAACAGTAGATTAATTTTGAAGGGCAATCTAGGCCTAATGAACTCTAAAGGTTGGTTTTCCCAGACACAGATTAAAGTACTGGACTAAAAATAATATTCAATTGAGATTGAAAAGCTCTTTTCAATCCAGGACTAGGCTTAATCTGTGTCCGGGGAAACAGGCCTTATAATATATTGCCAATCACTGACTGGTATTACCCAACATGTGAATGTTATTACATGTCATTAGATATCACCATAGTGAAAAGATTGTTCAATGTGGGTCATGTGCGGTTTCACCCTCTCATCCCTCTCAGCAGACAGAAGTCTACAGATCAACAAGCCGTTACACCTCTCTTGGTTTCTCCCTGTTTCCATGAAGGTGTGCCAGGATACACACACCTAAGCTGCCTGTTTTTTTCCAATTCCACCCTCTATTCTTTCATGTAGTGATACAATAGTTTTATAGGCAGGCTGTTCTTACACTGTGCCAACCCTCTCTGAGTACCTGGCACACCTGAACATATTTCCTGTGCTTATCTTTACCATCTTCCATACCACTTGAATTTAAACACTTTTACCTCACAGTTGTATGACACTATTGGGTTAAATTGTGTCTTAATGAGTCCGTTTATAATGTTTTTGCTAACAAATACGACATTATTTATGTGACCAAAGTCAAAATATGTGATAACACACTGGGCACTACCTTGTGCAAATATTGAACAGCACTCAAAATATATAACGTTTTTTTTTTCTTCCAGTAACACTACCTCCCCTCTGTGTCGAAAACCATTCAATTGTTTCAACACAGTACATACTTGGGTAGCAATACACACTATATACGGGCAAACACACTGTATGTACAAATAGACAGAGCCTGCATATAGTCTACATACAATAGTCTAGTAAGTATACGACAAAAGGAAGTCACAAATCAACATGACATCATTATAAGAGTACACAGCCATTCAGGACAGATTGTTCTTCAACAATCTAATTCCATAATTGAGTAGACATAACAAGGATACTTATTATTATGTCAAAAGATACTAGCTACTTTTATTCTGCCCCTTCCAGTTATAAATATCTAATCCTGTGTTGACGGCAATAGCAACGTGTGTCGTCCCCGTAGTTCTCTCCCTCCAAGGCCTCTCATAACCAGCGCGTAAGCAATGGTTATAAAGGTTATCAATGTTGACTCACCATATCCAGAGGTTTGAACACATGGTGGAGCAGCTCCTCTGAGGATGGGTTGGAGATGGAAGACTTGAGACGAGCCTGGGAAGAGGATGAGAGATGATGAGTGGGGTACACAATATCTCAACTGTTTTGTTGACATAACAAAAGCTTGAAAGAAGTGTGGAGTAGTCATGGCAATGCTCCCTTTACTCACCAGTAGGCTGAAGCAGTATTTCAATTTTTGGAAGATGTCCATGAATTCTTCTTCAGGTGGAGGGCGAGCTTTTGCAGTAAGCAAGTCCTCTGTATTTGAGAGAAAAGACACAGAGACAAAAAGAATACACCCGAAAAAGATCAGCGATTTCAGCTTTGAACGGCATCTCGAGTTGAGCCAGTTTAGGAGGTCACTTGGCCAGCAAACCTATTGTTGCTCAAGTAAACTTTCTTAACGTTGAGCCCTACAGGGTGTGTGAGTTGCTTATCCCTCTTACCCTCTGCTGTTTGCTTGCGACTTTTCTTCTTCTTCTTCCTCTGGCTTAAAACTGAGGCAGCTTCTGCAGTCTGCTGGAGCTTTGCCATGAAGACCTCAATGTCATCGAAACAGTGATTAAGGATCCCCTGGAATTTAGACGCATGAGAAAAGAGTTAACCCTACAGTGGAATTGTGATTAAAACATTTTGAAGCATTTAATGGTATCGTTACGTACCACTTCTTTCTCAGCTCGTAGAAAAGAGCTATCAGGTGGTTGCCCGCTGTTGACGCCATTCGCTGTTGAGGACATAGAAGAAGAGTCAGAGCGTCCATTTCCATTCCTTACCTTGGTTGGAATTTCCTGCATTTAGAATTCCTGCCCCCCTCTAACTCCGGACACACCTTCCCCCAACACACACAATGCAACCTCTATACTCATGAGAACCTTTCACCTTAAAGGGGCAATCTGCAGTTCTACATTCTTTTTTGGAATGATAAATGTATGATATGTATTCATTGATTTGATGTCATGGAGGGTCAGTCCTTGCATCCATAGCTCTGTCTATGAATTTGAGAGAGGTTACATTTCTCCAGCCCCATCCCTTTCTACTGAAAGGCAGGGAGTTCGCTTTGTTATTTTTTCAACTGTTGATTGCCGGTTGAAATACCCCTACCGGTGCTTCATTTCCCCCCCTATCTCCCTCACTCTCGCTCATCCTCTCTTTTCCCCACTCTTCCCCTCCTAGACAATTGGTTTCAGAGCATTTCATTGACTTGGCAAACACGTAAATTGCCAGAGCATGCACAAACAAGATGGTTCCTGTCTTCTTGCCTCTGATTCCTGGGTAGGGTGGAGGGTTGGCAGGCGGGGCATTGGGAGCATGTGGAATGGGGGGACTCGGAATTCCGTAGGGGTCCATCATCGCTGCTTTGGTATTTTGAGGAAGAACAGGGTCTATCGGAGGAAGTCTGTAGGAAAAGGAGAGAGATTTTTCAGAAATCAAGACACATGCTATATCATGCAACTTTCTACCTTCCAGGATCGTTTTTGTAAAGCAACTTTGTCATTTGACTTCATGGTTGGAATTCACCTGATAGAACACAAATTAAGCTGTAGTCAGTAAGGTCAATATCCTAACTTGCAACAAAGGCCTGTCATTATCATGAATATGATTCATGCAAAAATGTCAACGCTGTTCTTAGGTCATCCTGACTGTTGCTGATAACAACCATTCATTCAACCCCATAAGAAACGCCCTTCACGAAAGGCATATGAAACATATTGAATCTCCCTGGTAAAGAATTATCGACATATGGAGTCAAATGTGCAGAATACAGTATCAATAGGTCATTTTCTGATCATCTGATTAACTGAAAAGAAAGCACAAACAATCTCTATCTGTGCTAATCTAGCGAAAATAAACTTTTTTAAACATAAAATGTCAGATTTAACAAGCAGAGGTCCTCAGATTAGTTCTCATATCAATATCAACGTAGGCCCGCTGTGACTAACATATGTCAACTCACATATACAACTTTCTATAGCTAAAATTACAAACTTTAGTCAGAATTGGCACAAAAGATTTAGACAGACATAGAGTTCTGTCACATTTGTCACATTTGTAGGTTGAGGCATTGTTTGACATTGGTCTGTTTGCTAACCCTCGAAGACAAACATACTGTACACAAAGTAACACCTACTCAACAGTATGCATTTCAATGCGATTCGGCAATTCAGAAATATACCCCAGGTAGCATCTTAATTATAGCCTACCTTTTCTGTGTGTCCTTTAAATGTCATTTAACTGTGTGTTTCAAAGCATTTCTGAGTTTAGGCCTGCATCAGTGAACCAGCACCATTCGCTCTCTCCCGTCCTCCATACCACAATGGCCTTGTTCTCTCTGTCACACCTTCTTAAGTTATGTAGAAACCAGTCAAACAAGTCTGTCCTCCCTCGTTCTCAGCTGCTCATTCTCTCTCTCTCTCTCTCTCTCTCTCTCTCTCTCTCTCTCTCTCTCTCTCTCTCTCTCTCTCTCTCTCTCTCTCTCTCTCACTCATATAGAAACTCAGTGGACGGTACACTCTTAGAAAAAAGGGTTCCAAAAGGGTTCTTTGGCTGTCCCTATAGGAGAACCCTTTTAGGTTCCAGGGTGAACACCTTTGGGTTCCATGTAGAACCCTCTGTAGAAAGGGTTCTACCTGGAACCCAAAGCGTTCTACCTGCCACCAAAAATGCTTCTTCAAAGGGTTCTCCTATGGGGACAGCCGACGTTCTAGATAGCAGCTTTTTTTTGTGTAAACAACATAAGTCAGTCATGGCCGTGGGACCTTCCTACATCTTTTAAATCTCTCTCTGTGCCCCTCTCGCTCTCACTCTCTCCGCCATGAAGGACAATAACAATCCCAGTACCTGAGGGCCTCTGGGCGCTTCTTGGACCTCGATGAGTAACCTGACACTGCCCTTGTGATGTCGTCACGAATTTGCTCTGCCTGCGAACACAACCATCAATAAGAGACATCACTGTTGTCCGGTTGAACCTGAACTACAGTGACAGTTCATTTCCATTTAGAATGCGTACCATATCAGGTAATCACAGGACAGGCTCATATAGTTTAAGAAAGCATATTATTCAGATGTAGAATTTTATTTGGACCATCCTGCATTGAGGTTTAAAAAGGCTTCTGAAGTATGTAATTAAGTATGTATTTAAGTATGTAATTTCCACTTTAACATTTCAGACTTGTTTTTCCCTTATGATTTTTTTTTGCAATCCCCACAAAAGTGTCCATTAATTATAATAAACATATTAATTCACATTTCCTGTTGCTGCAGGATTATTTTCCTGCTGTAGAAAACTGACTCAAATTAAGATCCTACATCTGTAACTAGGGTCAGGAGTTTTGCCTGGCCTGATCTCCCAGGACCCAGAGTTTTCGGAAGCATCCATAAAACACCCATACTGCTGCACTCACCCTTACGGTCTCACAGTTGAAGAAGAGAACGTCAGGCTTTATCTGAGGTGCGCTTTGGCAAACGAGTAACAGGAGGGATGGAAATCGTTTCTCAGTGAGGATGGCGTCACAGCGATGGATAGATGCAACTGGATACTTCTCCAACTCATCCTGCATGAATACAATACAATCACCATTTCAAATGACTGGAACTGCAGCGCCTCACATATAACCTAAGCTAATGTCAATTAGAAAACAAGGTCTGAAGACTAGAGAGCTTTTAAATCAGTGGCATCATGAAGGTCATATGTACAAGCCTTAACCGAAATGTAACTTGCCTTTGTTAATTAATAAGGCATTGTCCTACTGTTCACGCATCTCATATAAAGCAAATGTTTAATTGTGACCCCCCCCCCCCCCATGTTGGAGTTCTCTGTTCCTCTGTCCACAGTCCCTACATATATATCATGCCACATGTATTGGTAGGGAGATGTGCAAAGCATTATGGGTACTGTAGTAGATCATGCTACACAACCCACCTGGCTCTGTGTGTCTCTGAGTCGGAGGGCCTCAGGGCTAATCTCCAGAACTATCTGCTGGCTCCACAGCTTCTCCGCCCGGGCCAGTCGGGACAGACGAGACTGGGCCTCATCCACACTATTCACCTCCCCATCCTGCAGGGAGAACGTCACCAGGTGCTGCACAGGGAAGTGAAATAAAGAAAAAAGATCTTCCTAGGTCTGTATGTTAATTACATGGGTATAACACTTGAAAAGTTCTGATATAATACAACTTAAATAATGTTCAGAACACTTACATTGATAAGATATCGTGAGACGTCTGTCATCATGCGACTGTTACTTGACAGATATCTGGGTTTTCCTGGAGGCAGAGTAAACCGGTCTGAGGAAAATTCTTACTTGGTAATGATGAAGATCATTGTAAGAATGATGACACTACAGAGCCTCTCATTCATAAACGATTTAGAACTGTGTAACAGAGGGTGGAGTCAAAAGAACTTTGGTCTATGATGGGTGTAGTTCATTTGGTATTGTCAGTTATCAATGAGTCTTAGAAACCAACTGCTTTGATTTGAGCAATTAACTGTCCTGAATATACTGTCCTCTCACCATAGATGATGTCACCCGGATGACCCAAGAGGAAACTGAAAGTCCTCACCTGGAGTTTCTCCCTGTGTCAGTGTCATGCTCTCCCTCACCCACTGACCTGTGATTTACCCACCCAACCAGTTTGACCACAGTACTATAGTGCCACATGTTACATCTCAGTCATTGATCTGCCTGATAGCCCAAGCGACTCCCCCAATCACATTCCGGGAAAAGTCTAAGTAACTCACATGCATAAAATCCATTCATACTTGATGACTTTTTTTATGTTCCGTAAAAATCTTTTAACATCCCAAGTCTGTTCCCATCAGCAGTCAGGAATATAATAATAATAATAATGTGGTCTTATTTCACATGTAAGACTACATAACGACCACGAGCATTCCGTTTCTCTGCACATGTTTTCATACCAAAATGTCATTAGCATATATCGTAGTAATAGTAAATATATGGCCTAAGACCTGATGTTGAAATGTACAGCAGGTGCCATGATGTACAGATCTCACATATTGTCAAGAGCATTTCTGAAATCAATACCACCGCAGTGAAATTTCATACAATATTTACGTAGCTACCAGAGCATCTTATTTCCTCCTCGTCAATGTTGGGGTTAATCTCGTTGTGAGAGTGCATGACAATGCTTCCGAAGAGAGAATAAATACATTTGTTTTACAGCATAATGATTGTTGTATTGAATCTGGGAATGCATGTTATGTGCGTTCTAATCCCTTACCTCCAACCCTTGACCCGAAATCCACTGGTTCACCAAACAAAAGGTAAACAAACAAAATCAGGAAAAAGTTAGTGGCCTCTGATTTAGCCTTCTATTAGATATATGTGTTATTTTAGTAAATCAAAAAGTCCAACATATTTATACCAAAGTTGAGAAATGTGTCTCGTTCAGTGTGGCAGCAGCTTTCTTGATCCTGTTCCTGCTCTCTCTGTCACTCTCTGTAAGGCAAGGATTTCCAGTGGTGCGTCACCTAACCCAGGCAAGCCCAGCCCAGCCCAGCCCACTCCGCCTTAAACATTTACACACACACACACACGGAATGCTATTTATGTCTAGGTACATTTAAGGTGGGCCTTTTTGGATAGTCAACAAAGTGAGGGAGCGCCTCTTTACTGGAGTTTCAGGTAACAGAATATTGAGGACCCTTACAGAAAAAATGTCACATGTGATCATGTGATTTTATGTGAGGGGTTTTGGGGGACATGAGATGTGATCACATGAGATGTGATCACATGAGATGTGTTCACGTGAAATTCATGTGGTATTTCAGTGGGCACTTTTTGCGTAGTAACACAACTGTTGTTATTTTAGTGGTGTGATAACACACATGTTGTTATTTTATGGGAATTTTTTGTAACACTTCACATTTGTTAAATTTCATGTGAAATCATGTGCAAGTGAAAATTCACATGTGAAAACATGTGCAAACATGTCTTTGGATAGCTTCACATGAGATTTTGTGGGAATTTGATTATCAGGTCTGGGATGCTCCAGTGGGAGGAGTTTGAACTGGGTGAATAGTGATTGCATTTGTTTTGGGACCAGGCTGCCTACTGGGCGTGAGCCCGGTGCCCCGTTCAAAGCCCACGGCAAGGCTCGGCTCCAAACAAAACCCTATGCTGCTTTGTTTACATGACCTCATTCACGTCACAGGGCATAGGTGGGTAAACCTCGGCTCAGGTTATTAGAACTCCCTCTATGTTTTCACACGTGCTCACATGTCGTCACGTTTAGTTTCATGTTGTCATATGTTGCTTTATATGTTGTCACATGTTATCACATGAACTTCCCATGTTATCACATTTAACTTCACACGTTATCACATTAACTTCACACATTATCACATTAACTTCACATGAGATCAGGTTCAATTCCTGTGTTATTTCCGTAATGGTGAGGACCATGCTAGGTTTTTTGTAAGATGTTCTCAAGACATTTGTTTTACCAGTTGCCAGGACGTCAGTTGATCGTCCCAGATGGTCCCAAACACATGAGGTTGGTGACACCTTAATTGGGGTTGATGTTTCCATGTGTTTATACCATTCTTTTAGCTCCATTCCTGACATTATTATAATCCGTCCTCCACTCAGCAGCCTCCAATGGTCCCAAACCATAACAAACCATTGTAGTTAAAGTAATGGCATGGTGGTTTTTAAGTAAGTAGTATGCGGTTCAGCAAAAAAAAAAGTTTTACCCCACATCCTCACCTGGGATTTGAACTCAAAACCTCTGGATTTGAAGTGTGCTGCGCTTTCCATTGTACCACACTCATTTCATATAATGCAGCTCTACACTTAGTGGGTCATTTGTCATATGCACTGCTATTTCAGCTATCAGTTAATCTGACTTTTCTCACATCATTGATTTCATTTACTTATTTCAGCAATTTGAGGGTTTTCTGGTATAGTTTCCTAATGTTGGTAGGGCATGTTGTTTTGTTTCAATGTTACTCCTGAATCACTTTGATAGATAACATTGTTTTTCATTCATGTATTTTTAACAAAGCTGAGATTTACTCTGGAAGTCCAAAGTGTAGAATTACATGTGAAATCAGCCATTGACATAGAGGTGATAGCGTAGCAGAAAGAACATTGTGAACCAGGAGGTTGTGAGTTCAAATCCCAGGAGAGGACAAGTTGAATAAGAAGGACTGTATAAACATATGTAATGTATGTCAAAGTCTAATGAATATGTATCTTGAAATAGCTTTGTGTTAAAAGCACTGTGTGTGTATTGTAACCACTCATTTTTGTTGTCCCGTGAAGTGCTCCAAAAACACGTTTTCACATATTCCCCTTGAGTCCAACAGATATCAAATACTATTTGAAGCTGAATATGTCATAAGATACATTTGTGCGTTTGTTTTTCTTTTTTGCTGGTGGCTCACTCTCTGATGATTAGCCTAGTGTTGATCTACAAATGTCTACAGGATTAAATACTATAGCCATGATAATTCAGAGGCATCACTGACACTATTGCCAAAAGCTTGCCAGCCATGTCTGTCAATGAGCTTGGGGATTTGGCTAAGTTCCAAGTTATGGCCCATGGTTAAATTCACAACATTTTCTGACTGGAAGCGAATGCAAAAGGAAATAAGAGAAGTAAAGTGGTAGTGAAAACCTGTAAAAACTAGTAAGTCTTTCTTGGTTGGAATAAGGCTTTTGGATCAATGTTGTTACATTACTTTTTCCACATTTTATACCCCATAATGAAAAGCAAAAACTGCTTTTTAATTTTTTTGCAAAAAAAAAATAAAAAACTTTGCCATGAGACTCGAATTTGAGCTCAGGTGCATACTGTTTCATCCTTTATACAACTTGATTGGAGTCCACCTGTGGTAAATTCAATTGATTGGACATGATTTGAAAAGGCAGAGACCTGTCTAAATAAGGTCCCACAGTTGACAGTGCATGTCAGAGCAAAAACCAAGCCATAAGGTCGAAAGAATTGTCTGTAAAGCTCTGAGATAGGATTGTGTTGAGGCACAGATCTGGGGATGGGTACCAAAAAATGTCTGCATCATTGAAGGTCCCCAAGAACACAGTGGCCTCCATCATTCTTGAATGGGAGTTTGGCACCACCAAGAATCTTCCTAGAGCTGGCCGCCCGGTCAAACTGAGCAATCGGGGAAGAAGGGCCTTGGTCAAGGAGGTGACCAAAAATCCAATTGTCACTCTGACAGAGGTAGAGAGTTCTATCTCTGCAGTACTCCACCAATCAGGCCTTTATGGTAGAGTGGCCAGACAGAAGCCACTCCTCAGTAAAAGGCACATGACAGCCCGCTTGGAGTTTGCCAAAAGGTACCTAAAGACTCTCAGACCATGAGAAACAAGAGTCTTTGGTCTGATGAAAGCAAGATTGAACTTTTATGGCCTGAATGCCAATCGTCAGGTCTGGAGAAAACCTGGCACCATCCCGATGGTGAAGCATGGTGGTGGCAGCATCATGATGTGGGGATGTTTTTCAGCGGCAGGGACCAGGAGACTAGTCAGGTTCGAGAGAAAGATGCACAGAGCAAAGTACAGAGAGATCCTTGATGAAAACCTGCTCCAGAGTGTTCAGGACCTCAGACTGGGGCAAAGGTTCACCTTCCAACAGAACAACAACCCTAAGCACACAGCCAAGACAATGCAGGAGTGGCTTCGGGACAAGTCTCTGAATGTCCTTGAGTGGCCCAGCCAGAGCCCGGACTTGAACCCAATCAAACATCTCTGGATAGACCTGAAAATAGCTGTGCAGTGACGCTCCCCATCCAACCTGACAGAGCTTGAGAGGATCTGCAGAGAAGAAAGGAAGAAATTCCCCAAATACAGGTGTGCAAAGCTTGTAGAGTCATACCCAGCAGACTCAAGGCTGTAATCACTGTCAAAAGAAACTACAACAAAGTACTGAGTAAATGGTCTTAATACATATGAATTTGATATTTCTATTTTTTATTATTACATTTGCAAACATTTCTAAAAACCTGTTTTTGCTTTGTCATTATGGGGTATTGTGTGTAGGTTGAGGGAAATAAACAATTTAATACATTTTAGAATAACGTTGAAACGTAACAAAATGTGAAAAAAATCAAGGGGTCTGAATACTTTCCGAATGCACTGAAAAGTAGTGCACAGTACGTGAAGAATTGGATCAAGTGGTTGGTGCACAATGACCGATCCGCATGGTGGATGGAGCGCGGAAGTCCACTCAATCCATTCAATTGTTTTTTTGATAGTCTCTCCCTTCTCACGTATATTTGGGTTATGAGATTCCCTGTGAGAGCCTTCGAGCCCAAACCCATGCAGTGTGCTAAATTATATATATTTTTTTTAAGTGTATGTAGACGGGAGGAGTATCATATGCCAGCTGGTCCTGTGGCTCAGCGTTTCTTAAAGTATGGGTCGCGGACCTGTTAATGGTGGGTCACGACGTTAATGTATAATTATTTAATTAATTACTGGGATTGTTTTGGCCAAGTGCAACTGCGCTCTCTGGTTATCAGGGGTCTCTGCTCAGTTTGGCAGCAGCGCGAGAGGGAGATGCCCATGTGTTTCGCTGTTTACCGGATCCTTTTTTTGCAGTTTTGTTGAAGATCACTCCGCGACCCACACGCTGCAGCGCTGTCGTTCAAGCCACTGACTTGTTATCACAGCTCGCCATCTCACACCGATGTCATGAAATGGACTAATGCTAGCCAAAGTTTTGACTGAGCTCAATCGGCATGAAACGCAAATAGTGATTACGTTTGGTCTCTTTCATAGAAACTTTGAGGAATAACGAGGCGCGCTCACAATGTGTGTTGTGAGGGGGAAGTGCTTAAGTCATGAGTCTCAAAATGAACAAATTAATAAAACTACACGCCCCGACCAAACAGCCAGGCACAACATGATGGTAAACCCAGGGAGTTCTTTCCGAACAGGGCAGCATGCTTCGAAAGTGGGAAAGTAACTCAACTAGCAAGGCATTGTATTTGTAACAGAAATAAGGTAGTAACTAATTATCTCTCATAGTACTAGATGTGAGTTTCACTTTCAAATCATCCCTTACCTTGTAACGTTACACATCTAACAAATAACGTTAGCCAAAGCAAGCTAACTAGCAACCCTAAGAAACAGTACAGATGAAGATGAAAAAGGATCAGGCCTACTGTACATTTTATTGTACAAATTATTGTTGAAAACAAGTCTAGGTTGGGACTGTTGCTGTTACAAGATACTTTTTGAGACAAACACACACTGTTCTGGGTTGCTCATCTGCAGCAGGAAGCGGTCTCCTGCCAGACTGGGAAAGCAGTAGATTTTCTGATCCAGTTTGGCACCACATAACTATGCAATTCAGGTTTCTCAAGTACAGAAAGAGTACCAATGCTGAGCATGACCTCAGTGTTGTTGTTGGAAACTTCAACCAGCCACACACCTCTCATTAGGACTCCCTGGTTAAATAAAGGTGAACAAAAAAATAATAATAAAAAGGACTGTGTGTTCTGTGTTAGGTGATCAATCAGTTTATTTCAGTTCAGAATTTAAAAAAAATTGTATTTTAAGGGCAACAGTTCCAACCTAGACTTTCTATCAACAATAATTTATACAGTAAGATGTGCAGTAGGTCAGATAATTTTTTTAATCTATACTGTTACTTAGGGTTGCATGATCAAAAAGCCTGTGTGTGTGTGTCTGCTCTGTAATACATCTGTGTGATGTGATCAATCTATTTATTGCAGTTCAGAATGAAATTATTTATTGTATTTTAACAGCAACAGTTCCAACCTGAACAGGTGTGTAAGACTGTTTTTAATGGGGAAAAATAAACATGAAAATATATTTATGGGTATTTCATTGTTATTTGTTTTTGTCTATTTTGCATTTTTTTTTAGGCATAAGGGAAATTAAATGTACCGATATTTACGCATAGTTGCATATTTTCCTAAGCTTGGGTCCCAGGAAAACACAGAGTTTCTAATTTGGGTCCCAGGCTGAAAAAGTTTAAGAACCCCTGTGGTAGAGCATTGTGCTTGCAATGCTATGGGTGTGGGTTTGATTCCCATGGGGGACGAATACAAAAAAGTATGAGAATGTATGCACTCACCACTGTAAGTCACTCTGAATAAGAGCGTATGCTAAATTTCACTATCTGTCAGATAGTGATATGAGGTGGCTATTATTATTATCTAACAGCAGTTTGTTTGGAAATGTTTTGTAGCCTTTGTTTTGACACATTTCAGAAGTAAATTAACTTGGCAAGCTTAGCGTTAGACAGACAGCTGGCCAAAAGTTGGCTTACATTATCTATTATTTTTGCCTCAATCAAACTAGACCTGAATCAAATGATGAAACCATCTGCCAAACAATTCAAGATTGATATTCTGACGTTTTTTCAGTGCAATGTGAGTTGTATTAGTCAGTATGTCAATGTAACGTTATTGATCTGTCAGTTTCCCTAGCTAATTCCCTACTTTTCACACTGACACAGTAATAAATGGCTCTAAATTTACAGGCTTCCCTGTCATGGTGCACGGTAGAGGTCTGCGCAGGACCGATTTCTTCATCCTGATCCCGCCCAGACCCTCTGGCTTTCTGTCTGACTCACTAAGTTGACTGTGCCTTTAAACAGCTTGGCAAATTCCAGAAAATGATGTCATGGCTTTAGAAGTTTCTGATAGGCTAATTGACATCATTTGATTCAATTTGAGGTGTACCTGTGGATGTATTTAAAGGCCTACATTCAAACTCAATGCCTCTTCGCTTGACATCATGAGAAAATCAAAAGAAATCAGCCAAGACCTCAGAAAAAAATTGTAGACCTCCACAAGTCTGGTTCAACCTTGGGAGCAATTTCCAAACGCATGAAGGTACCACATTAATTTGTACAACCAATAGTACGCATGTATAAACACCATGGGACCACACAGCCGTCATACCGCTCAGGAAGGAGACGCGTTCTGTCTCTTAGAGATGAACGTACTTTGGTGCGAAAAGTGCAAATCAATCCCAGAACAACAGCAAAGGACCTTGTGGATGCTGGAGGAAACAGGTACAAAAGCATCTATATCCACAGTGAAACAAGTCCTACATCGACATAACCTGAAAGGCCGCTCAGCAAGGAAGAAGGCACTGCTCCAAAACCCCATTAAAAAAAGCCAGACTACGGTTTGCAACTGCACATGGGGACAAATATTGTACTTTTTGGAAAAATGTCCTCTGGTCTGATGAAACAAAAATAGAACTGTTTGGCCATAATGACCATCGTAATGTTTTGGATGCAAAAGGGGGATACTTGCAAGCCAAAGAACACCATCCCAACCGTGAAGCACGGGGGGTGGCAGCATCATGTTGTAGGGGTGCTTTGCTGAAGGAGGGTCTGATGCACTTTACCAAATAAATGGCTTCATGAGGATGGAAAATTATGTGGATATATTGAAGCAACATCTGAAGACATCAGTCAGGAAGTTCAAGCTTGGTCGCAAATGGGTCTTCCAAATGGACAATGACCCCAAGCATACTTCCAAAGTTGTGGCAAAATGGCTTAAGGACAACAAAGTCAAGGTACTGGAGTGGCCACCACAAAGCTCTGACCTCAATCCTTTAGAAAATGTGTGGGCAGAACTGAAAAAGCGTGTGCGAGCAAGGAGGCCTACAAACCTGACTAGCTCTGTTAGGAGGAATGGGCCAAAATTCACCCAACTTATTTTGGGATGCTTGTGGAAGGCTACCCGAAACGTTTGACCCAAGTTACACTCAATTAGTATTTGGTAAAATTGTTTATGTAAACTTCTGACCCACTAGGAATGTGATGAAAGAAATAAAAGCTGAAAGAAATCATTCTCTCTACTATTATTCTGACATTTCACATTCTTAAAATAACGTGGTGATCCCAACTGACCTAAGACATGGAATTTTTACTACAATTAAATGCCAGGAATAGTGAAAAACTAAGTTTAAATGTATTTGGCTACTGTGTTTGTAAACTTCCGAGATCCTGGACTTCCTGTAGGGCTGTCCCCAGGTGGTAAGGGTAGGTAACAACACATCTGCTACGCTGATCCTCAACACGGGGGCCTCTAAGGTTTGCGTGCTCAGTCCCCTCCTGTACTCTGTTCACTCATGAGTGCACGGCCAGACACGACCCCAACACAATCATTAAGTTTTCAGATGACACAACAGTGGTAGGCCTGATCACCGACAACGACAGCCTATGGGTGGAGGTGCCAGGGCAACAACCTCTCCCTCAACGTGATCAAGCCAAAGGAAAGGATTATGGACTACAGGAAAAGGAGGACCGAGCATGTCCCCATTCTCATCGACGGGGCTGTAGTGGAGCAGGTTGAGAGCTTCAAGTTCCTTGGTGTCCACATCACCAACAACCTAACATGGTCCAAGGACACCAAGACAGTCGTGAAGAGGGCACGACAAAGCCTATTCTCCTCAGGAGACTGAAAAGATTTGGCATGGGTCCTCAGATTCTCAAAAGGTTCTAAAGCTGCACCATCGAGAGCATCCTGACTGGTTGCATCACTGCCTGGTATGGCAACTGCTCAGCCTTAGACCGCAAGGCACTACAGAGAGTAGTGCGTACGGCCCAGTACATCACTGGGGCCAAGCATCCCGCCACCCTGGACCTCTATACCAGGCGGTGACCGAGGAAGGCCCTAGTCATAGACTGTTCTCTCTGCTACCGCAAGGTAAGAGGTACCGGAGCACCAAATTTAGGTCCAAGAGGCTTCTAAACAACTTCTACCCCCCCAAGCCATAAGACTCCTCAACATCTAATCAAATGGCTAACCAGACTATTTGCATTTCACCCCCCCACCCTTTATTTTACTCTGCTGCTACTCTCTGTTTATAATCTATGCATAGTCACTTAGATAACTCTACCTACGTCTACATATTACCTCGACTAACCGGTGACCCCGCACATTGACTCTGTACCGGTACTCCCTGTATATAGCCTTGCTATTCAAATCAAATCACATTTATTAATATAGCCCTTCGTACATCAGCTGATATCTCAAAGTGCTGTAAAGAAACCCAGCCTAAAACCCCAAACAGCAAGCAATGCAGGTGTTGAAGCACGTTGGCTAGGAAAAACTCCCTAGAAAGGCCAAAACCTAGGAAGAAACCTAGAGAAGAACCAGGCTATGAGGGGTGGCCAGTCCTCTTCTGGCTGTGTCGGGTGGAGATTATAACAGAACATGGCCCAGATGTTCAAATGTTCATAAATGACCAGCATGGTCAAATAATAGGTCTGGGACAGGTAGAACGTCCGGTGAACAGGTCAGGATTCCATAGCCGCAGGCAGAACAGTTAAAACTGGAGCAGCAGCACGGCCAGGTGGACTGGGGACAGCAAGGAGTCATCATGCCAGGTAGTCCTGAGGCATGGTCCTTCGGCTCAGGTCCTCCGAGAGAGGAGGATTGTTATTTTACTGCTGCTCTTTAATTATTTGTTTTTTATATTTTTTCTTAAAACTTTGTTGGTTAAGGGCTTGTAATTAATCATTTCACCGTACGGTCTACACCTGTTGTATTTGGCGCGTGTGACAAATACAATTTGATTTGATTTCAGAGATAGATGGGAGGGGTTGAGTGGAGCTGAAGGATGTTGTCCATTAGTTTACTTCAGTTAGGAGAGGGATGGTAGGGTTAGGTAAATAATAAAAAATGATATACACTGCTCAAAAAAATAAAGGGAACACTTAAACAACACAATGTCCAAGTCAATCACACTTCTGTGAAATCAAACTGTCCACTTAGGAAGCAACACTGATTGACAATACATTTCACATGCTGTTGTGCAAATGGAATAGACAATAGGTGGATATTATAGGCAATTAGCAAGACACCCCCAATAAAGGAGTGATTCTGCAGGTGGTGACCACAGACCACTTCTCAGTTCCTATGCTTCCTGGCTGATGTTTTGGTCACTTTTGAATGCTGGCGGTGCTTTCACTCTAGTGGTAGCATGAGACGGAGTCTACAACCCACACAAGTGGCTCAGGTAGTGCAGCTCATCCAGGATGGCACATCAATGCGAGCTGTGGCAAGAAGGTTTGCTGTGTCTGTCAGCGTAGTGTCCAGAGCATGGAGGCGCTACCAGGAGACAGGCCAGTACATCAGGAGACGTGGAGGAGGCCGTAGGGGGGCAACAACCCAGCAGCAGGACTGCTACCTCCGCCTTTGTGCAAGGAGGAGCAGGAGGAGCACTCCCAGAGCCCTGCAAAATGACCTCCAGCAGGCCACAAATGTGCATGTGTCTGCTCAAACGGTCAGAAACAGACTCCATGAGGGTGGTATGAGGGCCCGACGTCCACAGGTGGGGGTTGTGCTTACAGCCCAACACCGTGTAGGACGTTTGGCATTTGCCAGAGATCACCAAGATTGGCAAATTCGCCACTGGCGCCCTGTGCTCTTCACAGATGAAAGCAGGTTCACACTGAGCACATGTGACAGACGTGACAGAGTCTGGAGACGCCGTGGAGAACGTTCTGCTGCCTGCAACATCCTCCAGCATGACCGGTTTGGCGGTGGGTCAGTCATGGTGTGGGGTGGCATTTATTTTGGGGGCCGCACAGCCCTCCATGTGCTCGCCAGAGGTAGCCTGACTGCCATTAGGTACCAAGATGAGATCCTCGACCCCTTGTGAGACCCTATGCTGGTGCGGTTGGCCCTGGGTTCCTCCTAATGCAAGACAATGCTAGACCTCATGTGGCTGGAGTGTGTCAGCAGTTCCTGCAAGAGGAATGCATTGATGCTATGGACTGGCCCGCCCGTTCCCCAGACCTGAATCCAATTGAGCACATCTGGGACATCATGTCTCACTCCATCCACCGACGCCACGTTGCACCACAGACTGTCCAGGAGTTGGCGGATGCTTTAGTCCAGGTCTGGGAGGAGATCCCTCAGGAGACCATCCGCCACCTCATCAGGAGCATGCCCAGGCGTTGTAGGGCGGTCATACAGGCACGTGGAGGCCACACACACTACTGAGCCTCATTTTGACTTGTTTTAAGGACATTACATCAAAGTTGGATCAGCCTGTAGTGTGGTTTTCCACTTTAATTTTGAGTGTGACTCCAAATCCAGACCTCTATGGGTTGATAAATTTGATTTCCATTGATCATTTTTGTGTGATTTTGTTGTCAGCACATTCAACTATGTAAAGAAAAATGTATTTAACATGAATATTTCATTCATTCAGATCTAGGATGTGTTATTTTAGTGTTCCCTTTATTTTTTTGAGCAGTGTATATATGGGGGATTGGAAATGATGCGAAAATTACAATGATGGAATCCACAATGTATCTGCAATATTAAAGCTGATCTACCCCATTAAAATATATATATATTATGTCACCCACACTTCTAAAACCAAAGTTGCGCCAGCGTTGCAGCTGAGTCATTACAAGGAATCATGTTGATGAATGCTTCGTAATCACGGGCACCTGAGCCTGTGTAGGGATGTGATTTGAATGTGACTGAAGGAGTGGGGTGGTTATTTTTGTATTATCTTGTTTCAATACCCCGTACAGTAGGTGGCGGCAATACAGCAATAGTTGTAGTCTGCCGTAGAACTTTAAAGAAGAAGTAGTGTCCTCGTATCAACGTGGCGTTTGTGTCGAACTCGATAAAGTTAAAAGAAAGAACTATTCTGTTACGCCAAGGTATTTATAGTCATTCATTTAAAGCATAATATCATATTGTGTTGCATTAATTTGAGAATAAAAACAAGGAATATGTTAAGTGGAACAGACAAGACTGTTGAGATGGCGTAAAAAATATGGTTTTTGAAGTGCATGTTTTTACCTTCTTTTGAAATAACATGAGAATTGGCGAGCATGTTCGCTACTCTTTTTTTTCCTAATCTATTTCGTACTTGTGTGCCTTTAGCACATCATTTTGGGGGGTGCATTGTTGGGCTTGGACGTCGCTGCTTTGTGAACCTCAACAGTTGTTACATCAGATTCTTTAGTTTAGCCTGCTTCCCAAACTAGACTAGTTTGAGTAGTGTTATTATATCCACCTGGAATGATGAAGTCGTCATTCATATTTTTTCAAGTAGGCCGAGTATTAACTATGTAATTGAATGCTAAAGAAAAAACAAGACAGAGGACAACAGCACACGCAGAAAGTTGCAACGTGGTATAGGTAGGTATTTGCCGTTCCATGGGAAAAGGAAATGTGGGTGGACAGCAGCAGTCATAACAAATTACTTTGGGGACAAAATATTATATAAGGTCTATTACACTGTTAAATAGCAGAGGCATCATTATGGGGTGATCATGCCATATGCTATTTACATTGTTTTGTCTAATATATATATATATATATATATATATATATATATATATATATATATATATATATATATATATATATATATATTAAACAAATGACAATGGCTTGTGGTTTATAAACATTTGAACGTGTTCCGTAATATTATTATGCAACATTTACATTAATCACATAATATAGTTGATTCACATCCATACCACCGTAGGCAGATGAGTATTTATTTTAACCCAACAATAGTAGGCTTAGTAACGCCATCGTCCAAGTGACAGCAAAAATAAGGTTAATTTTACATTTTTGTGTTAATATTTCTAAAGAAATTATGACAGAAATAAATGGGGGGGAAACTTGGAGGGATTTGTTGAAGCTGATTGAGTGGTTTCAAACATAAACCGACAAAAATTCTCACATTCAGTACAGAAGTATTTTGTTGCGCCGAAGTACAATTGGAGCGCCTGTCCCCATAATACGCGGCAGTGGAAATACACACGCCCACAAAGGAAACCCGCGTGTTTCTTTGAGGTTCCTCATGAATCTGATTAATATCGTTTAATAATCTATACTAGATCTATTGTTCCAACCAGAATGACTTTTCATGTGAATTTGTAAGCGATCGCTCACACATTTTGATCCCACTTCTAGCTACATCACTGCGCAGGGAATGTGCTTGTAGCTGCATTGTTGGTGGTGGATGCCACATGTTTCGTTACTACTGTTAGCTAGCTAACGTTAGCTAGCTTGGAGTTTGTTCTTTTTACGTCGCTGGCGGTCCTTACCCACGGTTCCTACACTGGCAATATTGAATTAACATAGAGGTCAGGTGAGTCTTTTTCAACTTGGAAGACATGCAATTTTCGACAAACGGGAATTGAACTGAGTGGCGTGTTGTGCTTAGCTGATGCAAGCGGGTCATTTCACCCATCATTGTCAATGTCTTGTATGTGCTATTACTATAGCAGGCCACCTGTAATGTTTAGTGATAATAAGAGTTTGATGCTTCTACATGTAAAAGACTGGCGATTATCTGGTGATTAAAAAACACAAGTGGTAATTGGATGAGACAATGTTTTATGTTGTCACGTGGTGAGTGCCCCTCTCTCCGAATTGTCTGGGTGTTGTACAGTGCTGTGTTACAGTGAGAACTGGCTACATAATATAGTCCCTAACCCAAAATAAGTGTTATTTAGCTGTAGGGTCATTTAATTTGATTTCAATCACATTTTGACAGCACCCCCTTTTGATTGGTCATGTGACACGAAAATGGAGGTCCTCGGCCACTGAGGTATAAAACCCCTACCCTAACCCTTTAACCATTTTAAATGTAAACTTCAATGGGGTAGGACCGTCCAAAGGATCCCGGATAACATAGACAAAAATAACGTCTACCTATGAACGGGATCCTTGGGACGGCCCAACTCTAACGTCACCCCATTGAAGTTGACATGTAAAATGGTTACGGTTAGAATTTAGGGTAAGGATGTCCCAAGGATCCCAAATTGCACTAACCCCCACACCATTTGTGGGTTTGCCCTAAGAGAAAACAATGAATATGCGGGGAAAAAATCATCCCTACTGTAAAATATGCTGGTGGATCTTTGATGTTATGGGGCTATTTTGCTTCCGCTAGTTCTGAGGCCCTTGTTAAGGTTAACAGCATCATGAACAAGTATCACCTTTTCTGGTCATGAGTTCAAATGCCCAAAGTACCCATATAACAACCATGCCCATCTATCATTTAATTGTGCCTATTAGGGGAGGGTATTGAAAACAGGGGCTCCAATCATTTTGACTCTTGTAGATTTGATTGTTTGAGAAGTAATCTTTCTTTGAGCAATTATTAAGTATAAAAAAGTGTAATGTAAAAAAACAAACATTCAATACAATATAGCTCAGTATTTGTATTTTATACAGTATTTTTTTGCTCATCTTTGTCAAGGGATCCAAGAATTCCAGCCCCACTGTATTGGCCCATGGTAGAAGTGTTCAGAAAATAACTTTTTGGACCTGTATGCCAACACATTTTGCTCAAAGTTGACCTGTTTTGAGTACCCTACCATGAGACACCCACGTCACCATCGGTTGAGACACCGAATACTCTGGAAAACAGGATGGGTGTAATTTCAATAATACAAATATAATTAATAGAATGACCTATCCCTTCAGACCACTGCAATTTAGCTGGTACATCGTTGATATTTTAATTGAATTGATATTTTTGCTTCCAATTGCTATCACAAAGATGGCTGCCTGTCAATCCACTGTTGAATGTCAACCTAAATGGTAATGCCTATTCTATTATCTATATTTCTATCGGTTTCCTATGGAAGTTTAACAATAATTTTAAACAACTGATATTGTCATTTAAGTCAACATTCTCTGTGGACTTTCAACCATCTTTCTGCCACCATTTTGAATGTTGATGTTTACGTTTTAAACCCACTTTAGTATGTTTATCAGTCTAAATATGACACACCACACTGTATTCAAGAGCATGTTGACTTAACTGATGACAACACAAACACATCTGATGAAAAATAGGGTCTAAGCTACAGCATATGAAGAAAACATTGATAATTGACATTAAAGGAGGAAAAAAGAGTAAATTATCAAATAGTTTGACAATCCTATTTGTAAGCTTTTAAGTAATACCAACTCAACCATGTATCTTTTCCAGTGATGAAGACATGGTTGTTTCATGGTAGGGTGGAGTATTCAAAACTTGGAGACCCTCTATCTCCTAAATATTGTGGCATTCAGGTGCAAGAAGTTATATTCTGACCACTTTTACCATGGGCAAATATGTATCATACGTCTAATCCAAAGGGGTACAGTCAAAGTGATTGAAATCAAATAGAATAACCCTGTAGCTTGGGTTGCACATTTTGGGGAATATTCAGAGGTGGAAACTTTCCATGGGAATATATGGGAGTTAACGGAAATGTATGCAAATTAATATAAATACCATTTAAATGTAGATGTTTTTTGCATTGGATATATTTACCATATCATTTGGAGACGAACATAAACATTTTACATAATCATAAGTAGACATAATTGCAAATTATTACATCCTTCCAATATAAAAAAACAAACAATTGAGTTACGAATTGAACATTAATTAAATGAGTTGACTTCACATGCAATGATTTCACTGAACAACAAAAGGGAATATTGAATGCCCCCAATGATCTGTAAAATGATATTCTAGAAACGAAAGCTTTGGTTGTCTTCCCCTCAGGCTTCCATGTCTTCTCCCTGGACCTCCTCAATGTCCACCTCTTGAACATCAGACTCCTAGGCCTCATCTTCACTGTCGCTTTCCAACCCTGTTGAGGTTAGCTTGTTGTCGGGCTCAAAAAGACAAACATTTGCCCAGATGGCAAACACTTTTTTTTTTTTTTTCTCCAACCCTTGTAATAGTCAGCCATTTGTGTGCCTTGGTCTGTGTATGTTCCCAAACAAGGACCAGTTGCGCTCTGAGGCGGCTGATGTTGGTTGGATTTAGAGGATGATGGAGGCAACAGATCCACAAAGTCCCTTCTACTAGGTGGCTGATGTCATATGTTGGCACGACTGCCATATTGCATCTCCATCCCAAAGCCCTTGCTTGTAAGTGTACTTCGCCAGACTGCCAAGAACCTTGCCCTAATCCAGCCCAGGATGGCGAGACACAGTATTGATGACACCATAGGCCTTGTTGATCTCTGCACCAGACAGGATGCTCTTGCCAGCATACTTGAGGTCCAACCTGTACGCTGTGGTGTGTATGGGCTTCAGGCAGAAGTCTTCACGCTTTTTGATGTATTTCAGAACTGCATTTTCCTCTGCTTGGAGCAACAGTGAAGTGGGCAGGGCAGCACGGATTTCTTCTCTTACATCTGCAAGCAGAGTCTGAACATCAGACAGGATGGCATTGTCTCCCTCAATCCGTGCAATGGCTACTGCTATAGGTTTCAGGCTAATTACCACTCTCTCCCAAAATACATCATCCAGGAGGAACCTCTTGATGGGGCTGTCCATATTGGCAGACTGTGATATGTCCATTTCTTGGAGAGACTCCTTCCCCTCAGACAGACTGTCAAACATGATGACAACTCCACCCCAATGGGTTTTGCTGGGCAGCTTCAATGTAGTCTCTTATTCTTCTTACTTTGCTTGGTGAGGTAGATTGCTGCTATAACTTGATGACTCTTCACATACCTAACAATTTCCTTGGCTCTCTTGTAGAGTATTGAATTCTTCCACACATTTCCCTATTGTATAAGTGCTTAGACAGTGACTTTTTGGGCCTGAATGCCAAATCATCCAAAAGATAAAGGTACTTAGTTGACCCGTTTTGCATACCATGAGACATCCATGTCTTCATACTGGAAAATATAAAAGTTGTTGATTGATATCAGCTTACAAATAGGGTTGTCAAACTATTTAATCATTTCTAGAAAAAAGTGTTATCACTAAATTGTAATGTCATCTCTGATTGAATGTAATATTTGCTGATGTAGTTTAGACCCTATTTTACATGGTCTAAGGTTTCTGTGTTGTGCTTGCCATCGGTTGAGATGCATGAATACAGGGTCGAGTTTTGGCTGACAAGGTGACTGAAAATTTAGTGTGATGCAAGAAAACATTTTACAAAATGCATTATTATTCCCATATCATTATTACAGAGAATCAGACAAATTATACTACCTCCGCCTAGACAACTCTTTACCTGACTCGCTTTTCAAAGATGTCTAGAAATGTACACATTTTGTGCTAATTAATCACCCCCCATTGCTTACACGATTATCAATAACTGGGCTAATAACTCACTAACCAGCGAAGGATATGAACTAAATGTGCACGTACACGTGGCTACATGCAGCTCTTACTTGATCTCAAAACAAGCACATCTACTCATGACCATAACTGTAAACACAGTCCAGTTCAAAGTAATTGGCACAGATCCATATATGGCAATGGTCTATTTGCGTATAGGCCTACTGCAGCTCTGATCGGCCATGCCACACTGGTATGTGTAGAGTACTGGCAGAGTCATGCGTTCTGCCTACAACAGCCTACAACAGCTCTTGCATAGTTCATTTTGTTTTCGGCATGTTGCATTGAAAGTGGCTAATACGTTGATTCAATCACAATTGCCACCGTAAAGAGCAACTTTGATACTGTTAACTAACAGGGAAGTTCAATCTCGTACTTCTCTTCTGCGCTCAGTCCCAGGGAGCTGCGTGGCAGTCTCTGGGTTGGTGCCCGCAGTTTAGAGAGAACATTGCTGTCAATCCTCCATAGGAACCTATTGAAATCATAGACTACAGAATAGACATTACCATTTTAAGTTGACAGTCGACGGTGTGACGTACCAGCTAAGTTGCAGTGGTCTGAAAGGATAGGTCCTTCTATGAATTCTATTTCTACGATTGAAATGACACCCACCTTGTATTCAAGAGCATGTTGTCTGAACCGATGGTGGGCACAACACAAAAACCTCAGAAGTGAAATAGGGTCTAAGCTACACAGTGACTTCAGAAAGTATTCATACACCTTAACTTATTCCACATTTTGTTGCACTACAGCCTGAATTCAAAATTTTATAAAAATAATAATTTTCCCTCACCCATCTACACACAATACCCCACAATGACATTTTTGCAAATGTATTGAAAATGAAATACAAAAATATCTAATTTACATAAGTATTCACACCCCTGCGTCAATACATGTTAGAATCATCTTTGGCAATTGCTGGGTAAGTCTATGAACTTAACACATATTTGCACATGAATTGTAAAAAATAAATAAATATTCAAGCTCTGTCAAGTTGGTTGTTGGTCATTGCTAACCAGCCTTTATCAAGTCTTGCAATAGATTTTCAAGCCAATTTACACTACATGACCAAAAGTATGTGGACACCTGCTCATTTGAACATCTCATTCCAAAATCATGGGCATTAATATGAAGTTTGTCCCCCTTTTCGTGTATAACAGCCTCCACTCTTCTGGGAGGGCTTTACACCAGATGTTGGAACATTGCTGCAGGGACTTGCTTCCATTCAGCCATGAGCATTAGTGAAATCAGGCACAGATGTTGGGTGATTAGGCCTGGTTTGCAGTCGGCGTTCCAATTCATCCCATAGATGTTCGATGGGGTTGAGGTCAGGGCTCTGTGCAGGCCAGTCAAGTTCTTCCACACCGATCTCGACAAACTATTTTTGTACGGACTTTGCTTTGTGCACGGGGGTATTGTCATGCTGAAACAGGAAAGGGCCTTCCCCAAACTGTTGCCACAAAGTTGGAAGCACAGAATCGTCTACAATGTCATTATATGCTGTAGCGTTAAGATTACCCTTCAATGGAACTAAGGGGCCTACCCGAACCATGAAAAACAACCCCAAACCATTATGCATTCTCCAACAAAATGTGCAGATGGCACTATGTATTGGGGCAGGTAGCGTTCTCCTGGCATCAGCCAAACCCAGCCAGATTTGTCTGTTGGACTGCCAAATGGTGAAGCGTGATTCGTCACTCCAGAAAAAGCGCTTCCAGATTCTAATGGCGGCGCGCTTTACACCACTCCAACCAACCCTTGGCATTGTGCACGGTGATCTTAGGCTTGTATGTGGCTGCTCGGCCATAGAAACCCATTTTCATGATTCTCCCGATGGAACGTTGTGCTGACGTTGCTTCCAGAGGCAGTTTGCAACGGATTTCACACACTTCAGCACTCTGCGGTCCCATTCTGTGAGATTGTGTGGCCTACCACTTCGGGGCTGAGCCATTATTGCTCTTAGAAGTTTCCACTTCACAATAACAGCACTTACAGTTGATTTGGGCAGAAATGTGATGAGCTGACTTGTTGGAAAGGTGGCATCCTATTACGGTGCCACGTTGAAAGCCACTGAGCTCTTCAGTGATTCCATTCCACTGCCAATGTTTGTCTATGGAGATTGTGTACATTTAACCTTGTGTTTTAGGTTATTGTCCTGCTGAAGGGAACAATTATCTCCCAGTGTCTGGTGGAAAGCCGACTGAAACAGGTTTTCCAAAAGAGGTCAACTTTTAGCACCATTGTCTCCTGAATGTTTTGGCATTCGGGTCTAAAAAGTCACTTTCTGGCCCCTTCTTTCATGGGCAAACATTTATGGAAAGTTTTCAATCAAAAGGGATGCTGTCAAAAAGTGATTCAAATGGATTTATACAATGCACTTTTTGCTTGGTGTGCCCACTTTCGATTCACGCCTTGTAGTAGCCTAGATGCATGTGGCATATTACTAGCCACACTAAACGTTATGGCTGGGATGATACCAGTATCGCAATATATTTTTCCATGGCAAAAATTGAAGCAGACAACTCTGTTCCTTTGAAAACCTGCTGCATGTAAAATATTGTGTGCTGTAGCTTGGAAAATAAATGGTCATCCAGATACACATCTTTGTTTCCAACATCAGGGCTGTTTTCCTAAAGAAGTTCAATCTGCTTCGGGTCTGGTTTCCTTGCCATGATACTAATGAGTGTCTCGATACTGGTATTGTCCCGGCCCTACTAAATTATATTGTTTCCGTCTTTTGATAGATGGAGAAGCCTCCCCTGCCCAATGACGATTACACGTCAGTGACACCAGAGACTCAGCTGGACAGCTTGGCTGGCGAGGATGGTCAGGAGGGCGTAGTGGAGCCCCCCGCCCGGGATGGGTGGGACAGTAAACTGGAGTATTTCCTGGCTCAGGTGGGGTTCAGCGTTGGCCTGGGCAACGTGTGGAGGTTCCCCTACCTCTGCCATCAAAATGGAGGAGGTGAGGGTGGTGTCAATATCAGTGGGTTTTACATTTGAGTCATTAAGCAGCCACTCTTATCCAGAGTGTCTTACAGTAGTGAGTACATACATTTTCGTATTTGTTTTCTCACCTGGGCCCATACTCATAATGCATATTGTATGAATATACCTGGTCTAGGATCAGTTTAGCCTTTTTTTTTGTTGATCATAATGAAGAAGATTGCATGGATAAGGGTGACCTGATCCTAGATCAGCACTCCTACTCTGAGACATGTTATAAATACTGGCAAAGGTCTGAGGTGGCAAACTACTTGAACATTTTCCTCTAATCTTTGCTGTGAATGCATTTGTCTTGGAAAACAATAACTCAGTATGCCTTTTTACTGCATCTTCAAATGTCCTAATGGATTTGCCAATATGATTCAATTACTATCCTCACTGTCATATTAACTAACACTTGGCACAAGGCCAGTTTTGTTTTTAGCCCTCATGAACACTTCTATCTTTTTCTCCTTCCCACAGGGGCCTTTCTCCTCTTGTACGTGCTGCTCATGATCCTGGTGGGCATCCCCTTGTTCTTCCTGGAGCTGGCGGCTGGTCAGTCCATCCGGCAGGGCAGCATCGGCGTGTGGAAGCACATCTCTCCCAAGCTGGCGGGGATCGGCTACTCCAGCTGTGTGGTGAGAGATTTAACAACGTAGCTGTCCGCTAGTCATACAAACGCGGTCACCTGGGGCGGATTCATTGCGCCAATTCTGTTTCAAAAACTCTTAAACGAAACAGGGAGGATTTACCTGAATTTGTCCCAGAGCAAACGAGTTTCTATCGTTTTGTTTTTATACGGATTCTGTAATGAATACACCCCTGACCTGACCACACATGGCCCAAGGTCAAGGATTAGCAATGCTTCAGTTTGAGCACGAGATTTGAAATCCTACGGGCGCATTGCATTTGACTTTACATAACATCACTTGACTGGAGAGCGTTCTAATAGAGTTGAAAGTTGTATCCCGAACATGTTATAAATATCCTGAGGGAGACAACAATGTGTTACTAACCCATGTAAACTTTTCTCCTTTTCAGGTGTGTTTTTTTGTTGCTCTCTACTACAACGTGATCATCGGTTGGAGCCTTTTCTACTTAGGAAACTCATTTCAATATCCACTACCTTGGAATGAGTGTCCTGAACACGGTAACATAACTGGTAAGTTAACACTCCCATAGCAATAACCCATCAGCTGTGTCTGAAAAGCTGTCGTACTCCCTTTATCAGGGATGCTTCTTTGATGTGGGTGGGGCCCACACAAAAAATCTGAACTCATCATGAGGGGCCACAGTGGTTCGTGGATCTGCAGTACCCAGATTGACAGCGGCAAAAAACAAATTGGGCAATTTAATATTTTTGCTATAGGGTGGAGACAAATGTCTTCAGTTTTTTTTATGATATTTGATGGTCAATGCACCCCCCCAAATCGGTAATTCGACCATGCTGATGGCAAGTTGAGAGAATTTACCAGTCAATTTTTTTTTGCTGACACGAGCTAATTGAGTGACTGTCAGTGACTGACATAACAATCGAAAAACTGCTGATGCGCAACCACGTTTCGAAATTGCACCTGCTGTATTCTAACTGTCGACAAACAGTAAGTTGAGACCCTGACCGATTTCCCCAAAAATATTAATACTATATATACCTTTTTTTTGTGTGGAAATTGATCCTCGGGGGCCACCATTTGCCCATCCCTGCCCTATATAGTGCACTACTTTTGAGCAAGGCGGCACATAAAGTATACTATATAAGGAATAGTTTGTTGCAGCCGAAATGACAATCTTCTTCCATATTCTTTGCCTAATATTTTCACCTGACCATTGCTTTGTTTCCTAATCTCAGTGAAGGAATGTGCGGCCAGCAGTCCTACCACCTACTTCTGGTTCCGGAAGGCTCTTAACATCACCGACTCCATCGAACAGACGGGCGAGTTTAACCCTGTCATCACCTGCTGTCTGCTGGCCGCCTGGACCATCGTCTGCTTGGGCATGTTCAAGGGCATCAAATCCTCTGCCAAGGTACTGAATATTCCGCTTAAAGGGGAAGTTTGTCCAAAATCCACTAACTCCCAAGTGATTCCATACATTGAGTCTAGTTCAGTGGAGTTTGCCCTCTCCCCCAAATGTCACTGTTGTTCGATAAAATATCCAAAGATGAAGACAGTTAGTAGCAATTAGAAATTGTCGATACTCTCGCTGCGTGTGTGTGTGTGTGTGTGTGTGTGTGTGTGTGTGTGTGGCAAGCATTTAAGTGATTATGCATATGAATGAGATACGCAATCTGAAATGATGGGGACAGAAAAACCGAAGGAATTCTAAAAGTTACAGCTGTTGCTACCGTATTTCCATGGCGCAGTGCCAAAATACAAAGGCATGTTTTGACAAGTGAAAGCGACAAGGCAAGCGTGCGGAGCCATGTAGCCCAATTCTTGACGTTCGAGGTGTTATTGTGTTGTTACCATTGCACCATGTTATGTAGACATATAGGCCTAGGTGCTCGACAAGGTAGAGCATATGACGGGGTTGAGAGACAATTAGACATCGTGTCACCTTACATTGCAGATTAGAATATCCACAAAAACATTGTGATAAATAAAAATAGGCTAAATAGTGGTTTGGGATAATGTGAAAACATAAACCCACTAACGGTCCCGCTCAGAGGTTTATGATAAGCGATCATTCATTAAAGTTTAGCAAATTACTCGTTAGATTGTCTATTTGGCCCAGGTGGAACAGGAAATCTGAATCAACCCACCCAAGCAAGGACTTCTATACCCCCAGTTTCAGTCTGATGGAATGACTGAATCTGTAACTTTATGTGTGGGCTGAGTCAGACTCCGATAAGGGCATATTTGTTGGGTAAATTTTTTTTTTTGTAGATTTTAGAATGGCCATAGGCCTGTCTGTAAATGTTTGGAATGTTCCCATTCTGGAAATATCCCACTCACGCCGAACTTCATGGAAGCCTTTAAATTCCTTCGGTACTAAAGAATTTCTCTAGATGGAGAACTACAATCAAAATCATAGCATATGTAATCAGACTCATGGTTGACTAACTCGATGGAGATTCAAGAGATCCTTATAATAGGGATGCAAACTAGTCACCTTTCGGCTAAATTTGCCGTTTTGAATCCAAAATAGGTGACATACGTGATTCGTGTAGATCCGATGAGAAAAGTTGGGGGCGGGGGGCTTTGGATGACTACTGCCTGTATGCGAACGACTGATGCACGTTTGGAGCAATACTGACTGTATCCAGGGCTCAGCGAATCGTTCACATATCAACAGAATGCAGCACACGACTGTAGAGACAACCGATTTGCTAGTTACAGCATCAGCGTGCTCTCTGGCAAGAGTGGAAAGGCAGTTTACCAGTAAACTTACAGCAGCGCGTCCCCTGAACGATAACGAAGAGGTAGGTGAGAAGCCTGACCACGGAGACGGGTGAGAAGGTGATGGAGCGTAACAAGTTACTTCATAAGCTGTAACCGAAAAACAACTGGCATTTGGAAAGTTTTGAGGTGAGGGAGAAAGGTGGTGGAACAAGTGCTGTTAGCATTGTTAAGTATCTTGCTAGCTGGATCGAGTTATCCGTTAGCTAGCGAGAGAAATGTTAAGCAACATTAACTTAACTGATCAAATTGAGTTTATGGTGTTAAAATTTGCTGGCTAATCAAGTCCGACAGCTAACGTTAGCTAGCTAATGTTACAACATCAGATGAGCTGACGTCACCTAACCAATTCGCTATAGTATTAACTTATAACGTTACGACTCATTGCCGTTCTTCAAGTTATAACGTGTTAGTTTCTTACTGGACTCTGGGAAAATATTAAATGTTAAATAGCTAACTAACTACTATCTGTAAACTAATGTTTTCCCTCTACAGTATGTGGTTAATTTTCAGAATGAGAGAATTAGGTGAAAATGAGGCGTTGCTTGTTAAACAAGTGGATTCAGGGATCAAGTGTAGCTGGAGTGGATTAAAAGGGGTATGCCAGGTGTACTCTCTGCCTGAAAAAGATCAAGTATGCCAACAAAGGGAATCATGATCAGCTGGCACATTGTAGAACAGATGTCCACAGGAAGAAAGTGTATGATGTGCAGTGGAGCCCAAAGTGTGTGTGAGTGAGGGGGGATTATTTAATGTTTTACTCAGTGAACAGTGTTTTTGCACATATGTAACCTTGTGCTATATAATAGAGCAAAAATAGAATGCTTGCTTGTTTCATTCTATTTCTAGTTAAGATGTGTGTGTGTGTGTGTGTGTCCCAAATGCAGTATTTGGATGTGTGTGTGGTCACAAGCATTCTATTATAAAGGCTGTCATGGCTAACTGCAATATTAGTGTATTGTTTTTTTTCTCAAGACTTGAGTGTCATTTGCAGTAAAGTCTAGGCAACAAATAACATTGGATTGCTTTCTTTTTAGGTGTGAGTTAGGTTCACATTAACCACTTTTTATTTTACACACAGACTGATCATGTAGATCATATTCTTTGTCGTTTAATTAGTTAAAACCTGCAGGGATTTTCTGCGTGTTTCAGTGGGGGGGGGGGGGGGAAGTATCACATTTTTGGGCCCTCACCAGTTTGCATCCCTGTTTATAAATGAACGTTTTCTTTGCTGTGAGCCTCATCTACCCCTCCTTCTCTTCCAAGGTGATGTATTTCTCCTCGGTCTTCCCGTATGTGGTGCTGCTGTGTTTCCTCATCAGAGGGCTGATGCTGGAAGGGGCTGCAGAGGGCATCAAGTACATGTTCTACCCTAAGGTATCATCATCATCCACCCAGCACACTGCTTGTATGAACGATAGTTATAAGGGAAAATAGAGGGTCTGGAAAGCCAGATAACCTGACTAATACATACAGCGTTCTTAAGCACACACTTATAACAAATCCTGTTAGTGTGTTTAGTAACTGTTCTTCTGATGTGCTCCAAAGGGGTATGTGGTTCAGAATTTCTCAGCTTTTGAAACCATGGCAAATAAACTAGAAACACTTTGGTCATGTGGGGCGGCAGTGGTTAGAGCGTTGGACTAGTATCCGGAAGGTTGCAAGTTCGAATCCCCGAGCTGACAAGGTACAAATCTGTCGTTCTACCCCTGAACAGGCAGTTAACCCACTGTTCCTAGGCCGTCATTGAAAATAAGAATTTGTTCTTAACTGACTTGCCTAGTAAAATAAAGGTAAAATAAAAAAATTGAATGTAGACACCCGCTCATTGAACGTCTCATTCCAAAATCATGGACATTAATATGAGACTTTCCATTAGACGTTGGAACATTGCTGTGGTGCTTCCAGCGGCCGTTTGGAACTCTGTAGCGAGTGTTGCAACCGAGGACAGATGTATTTTACACGCTTCAGTGCTCGGCGGTCCCGTTCTGTGAGCTTCGCTTCGCTCTGAGCCGGTGTTGCTCCTAGACTTTTCCACTTCATAATGACAGCTGACCGGGGCAGAAATCTAGCAGGGTTAACTGACTTTGTTTCTCCACTGACTATCTCTCTCATTTTTTTCCCCCTCGCTCTCTTCACCCCCCTCTTTTCTCCCTCCAGCTGGAGATCTGGGGTGAAGTGCAGGTGTGGCGCCAGGCGGCAACGCAGGTTTTCTTTGCCCTGGGCCTTGGCTTTGGCTCGGTCATCGCCTATTCCTCCTACAACCCACGCAGCAACAACTGCCACCGCGACGCCCTCACTGTCTCCACCATCAACTTTCTCACCTCTGTCCTCGCCACGCTGGTGGTGTTCGCCGTGCTGGGCTTCCGCGCCAGGGAAGTCGCAATGCGCTGCGTGACTCAGTGAGTGTGCTTTTTTGTGTGTGTTTTTTTTTTGGTCAGAACTTGGGGGCCCAATAAAATCGCCCACGGGCCACCAGTTGGAGTAATCTGTTAAATGTCATACCTACTCGGCTCTGGGCCGTTGCTAAAATGTACAATGAACTGACTGCTTGTTCTTCACCCTCCCCTCTATCAGTAACTTGGAGAAGCTGTCGGAGCAGTTCTCAGGGGGCCCTCTTGACCGGGACCTGCTGCCCGTGATCAACATCTCTGACCCCAGCTCGGGTCCCCTGGAGGCCTACAGGGACTGGTTCAAGGATCACGGAGCCAATGTCCCTGGCAACCTCACCGACTGCAGCCTGGAGAATGAGATGAACAAAGTAAACGGTTGATCTTGCATTCAAGCCTGCCTCTTCTTTTACTGCATCTCGCTCTCTATATTCTTTGAGTTACAGCTTTGCCCTCTTTATTTGGAAACCAAACTAACCTGCCTGTTTGTTGCTCCTCCCACTCATTATGAATTAACAAATTACATTTTAGTAGGTATATTGCTAAAATGTGTATATAAAATGTAAAGATAAAGTTTGGATCTGTTGAGATGCTATGTCACGATAAATGACATAGCATCATTCCTCTCTCGCAGGGTGTGGAGGGCACAGGGCTGGCGTTCATAGCCTTCACAGAGGCCATGACTCTGTTCCCGGGCAGTCCCTTCTGGTCAGCCTTGTTCTTCCTCATGCTGCTCAACCTGGGTCTTAGCACCATGTTCGGCACCATGGAGGGCATCCTCACACCCCTCACCGACAACTTCAAAGTGCTGAAGCGCCACAAGACCATACTCACAGGTAAAGAGCGTCTCGTGACCCAGCCTAACGTGAGTTTCTGACCTCAAGTTTGTGAATATTTTTGATCTACCAATTTTCCTTGATGAGAAAATTGATAGATTCACCTTTGAAAACAGAACTGCAATTTAGAAATAATTCCAGCGCAAAAAATCTGACATGACTATACCACTGTAAATCGAGAAATATACACAATGATCTAATTGTTTGATGTACAGTGCATTGGGAAAGTATTCAGACCCCTTGACTTTTTCCACATTTTGTTAAATTACAGCCTTAATCTAAAGTGGATTAAATTGTTTGTTTTTTCTCATCAATTTACACACAATACCTCAATGACAAAGCAAAAACAGGTGTTTAGAAATTGAAATCACATTTAAATATGTATTCAGACCCTATACTCAGTACTTTGTTGAAGCACCTTTGGTGAGGCACAAGCAGTGTGCAGATATGTTTTGGTACCCTTCCCCAGATCTGTGCCTCGACATAACCGTGTCTCGGAGGATTATGGACAATTCCGTCTACTTCATGGCTTGGTTTTTGCTTTGACATGCACTGTCAACTGTGGGACCTGATATAGACAGGTGTGTGCCTTTCCAAATGATGTCCAATCAATTTAATTTATGCCAGGTAGAAACATCAAGGATGATCAATGGAAACAGGATGCACCTGAGCTCAATTTCGAGTCTCATAGCAAAGGGTCTGAATACTTATGTAAATAAGGTATTTCTGTCTGCAGAAAAAAATATTTAAATAAGGCTGTAACGTAACAAAATGTCAACAAACAGAAGGGGTCCGAATGCGCTGTATTTGTTGCTATTTAATCCAAGTCACCGCCATATTTCGTTGATGTAGCCTAGTTTTTATGTAGGAATCTGTGAAGCACTGTTGGCCAACTGGTAACTTGTTGAGGTTATTACAGCCTAGTGAAAATTGTCTGTTTTTACTTTATGATAACCTGCTTAGACTTTGACAGGGAACACATCAGATACTCCTCTTAACAAAGCAAGGAGCGGCGATTCAGCACCATGGATAGCGCTGTGGTTGATCAATTCCTAGTGAATCTGACTAAGTCCGCCATGCTCTTGCTTTTGTAATGTAATGTAATCATGGAACAAGGTTACAAATGTCTACGCTATTTCGGACCCAGTGTATCAGCCGTTTTGATAACAGTGAGCGAGTAGCGCACATATTTTGAGCCTCTGCCAGTGCCACACAGGTAGTATGGAGATTGTCTACCGTAACTGTGTCGGTCTCGTGTAGCCTATTCGTGATAGAATACTTCATGGCTTGAATTTCTGACTATCGGGGATTTTATGTCGAGTAAAAATTGCAGGCTGTTAGCGTTGTGATGACTGGTCTTATGTATGCATGAATGAAGCCAGAGAGTTATGTCCAGTTCATGTAGCTAATCGCACGTGCCCATTTTGCAGTATAGCAAAATATATTTGTGGTATAGCAATTGTATATTATTGGTCCCGTCATTATTTCTCTTAGGAAACAGGGAAGAGCTTTGTCGGGAAATCTTGGGATACTGTTTACTGGTATTAAACCCTATTTGGGAACCACTGGAAGAAAACTATACAGGCCAAGTACAATAAAGGCTTATTCACGTTGGCAGTTAAGTGCCTCAAATCCAATATTTTTCCACCTTCGTAGGTGGTTTCAAATCAGATGGGGCGGCAGGGTAGCCTAGTGGTTAGAGCGTTGGACTAGTAACCGAAAGGTTGCAAGTTCATATCCCTGAGCTGACAAAGTACAAATCTGTCGTTCTGCCCCTGAACAGGCAGTTACCCACTGTTCCTAGGCCGTCATTGAAAATAAGAATTTGTTCTTAGCTGACTTGCCGAGTTAAATAAAGGTCAAATAAAAAATATATAAATCGGATTCCTGTCCATGCGACTTGTCTGAACGTCAAATCGGATTTATTTGGCATATCTTGTATCAAACTAGCTTGTTAATTGTTTACAAACTAAGTATTGAATGTGCTATAAAGTTAAACAGAAATATAAACGCAACATGTGAAGTGTTCGTCCCATGTTTCATGAGCTGAAATAAGATCCCAGAAATGTTCCATTCTCACAAAAAGCTCATTTCTGTGCAAAAAATGTTTACCTTCCTGTTACTGAGCATTTCTCCTTTGCCAAGATATGCCACACCTGTCCAGTGGATTATCAAGAAGCTGATTAAACGGCATGATCATTACACAGGTGCACCTTGTGCCGGGGACACAAGGCCACTCTAAAATGTGCAGTTTTATCACAACCCAATGCCACAGATGTCTCAAGTTTTGAAGGAGGGTGCATCTTATCCTTAGAGGCTTTAAGTATTCTTACATTATGATTTTGAACATTTAAAGAAACTGGGAAACATCCATGGCAGGCTACATGAGTGATGGGAAGCACGAGCACCACTGTTAAGTTGTTTTAAGTATCCCTATATTTCTATTATTACGGGGCTATCACTCTGTTATTAGTGCGCCTGCACAGCAGTCTCGTTGTTGATGAACCTGGCCTGAGTGCAATGGCAACCATGTAGTGTGCTAATACAGTTTAGTAAAAGTTGTTAAATTGGAAACTTGTCATTGAGTTAACAACCACCAATCAGCCTACGCCACTGTGCACATGTGTTACGAATCCCTTTGGCCCTGCAGTCTAGGGGGGGTGGATACGAGACCCGTAACATAACTCATGCAAATTATAACAGTGAAAAGGAACAGTGAGAACTAATAACCACAGACAACTTAAATCTACCGTCAAACACTCATGGTTTATTGTTTAAACACACGGTGAGGGGAGAAGGGGCTGAGCTGGACCCAAGGAAAGAAACAATAAATATCCAAAAACACCCCTAAGCTAGACTTGCTTGCTTCAATACAGCTAACTAACTAACCAATAAAATACAGCGGGTGGTCCGCCCAGTTCTAACTAGTGTTCTTAGACAAAGTATTCCTACGGGTAATGTATGCCCATGGGCGACTTGGCTTGGTACCCCCTTTTCCCACCATCAAACAAAGTCAAACACCATAACAAAACATACTCGCATAATACCGAATAAATGTGACATGTAGGAGATAAAAACAGAGAGCTCAATCCAGCGAGAGATTGAGTGACAGAGAGATTGAGCTATTGAGAAAACTGACTGGCTTTTTACACCAAGGGAAAGGGGATGTGATTGGGTAAGGGAAAAGGAGCAGGTGTGTCTTCAGATTGGTGACTGATTGGCGGCACCTGTGAATAGGGCTACCTATATCCGTAACAACACGCCTGTCGTTACTATGACAACTAGTGTAGCCATGTCAGCAAATGACTGCTGTCTGAACAAACGCATCCGATTTGGTAACTTGTAATTGGTGTTTAGGCTGTCAGTATTTCAAAAGGGATTTGAAAAACAGTCGGAAGTTCGGTAGCCCGAAGTCTACGCCCCTTCGTCGGTGATTGGTCAACTACTTACTACTCCCAGTAGGAGTGGGACTTATGGATGGGATTCTTCAATTAAGTGTTTGTAATTTATTGAGGACTAGTTTTCATGCAACATTTTTTCACTTGAGAAATACTGCACCAAACATCTTAGTTAGATGTAAATTTGCCTGACTAAGTAAGGCCTGCTTGGTAAAAACATCAATGAATTACAGATTTCTTGATTTGTCTATTTTGAGGAAGTGTATCCTGGCTAAGTTGTTGATATGGCGTCTCAAGAAGGACAAACATTGCCACTTTTTTTCTTGTTCAAGCAAAGGTCTTTTCAGAGAGTATGCGAGGCACAGACGTTCGCTTTGTCTAGGAGCAAACCAAATTTTAATATGCGGTTACGTTTTATAAGATGGCATCATAATGGGGCCTGACTGTTAGTCCTAACCCCTCTTTAGTAAATATGCCAAGTATATCTGTGTGGGATCTGTAATGTTCTCTCTCTATCCCCCAGTGTGTAGCTGCATCATCGGCTTCCTGATTGGCATGTTGTTCACTCAGCGCTGTGGGAACTACTTTGTGATGATGTTTGACGACTACTCCGCCACCCTGCCCCTCATCATCGTGGTGGTGTTTGAGTGTTTCAGTGTGTCCTGGGTGTACGGCGCTGACCGGTAAGAACCTATTAGCTACAATGACTGCATGAACCGCATGGCACACTTCAGGAATTAGATGAGACCATTTATTTCACGAAAGCAGAATATTCATTAAAGACATTCTCCGGTACTTTGGCGACAAGTAAGTATTTTTTGGAAACCTCCCCTTTTGTAGTGATGTGTCAATGTATGGTTCATACATGCATAATCTATGAGCAGATTACCTAAATTAGCCACAAAGTCCCTAGTTTTAAAGCAATTGTTTTTTGGAAGATGTGCGGTGACACTTTCCCTACATTTACCCCCACATGGACCAGCCCCCTAGCAATTTGAGTTTCAGCCAATGAACTTCAGCCCCTCGCCATTTGAGTGACAGCTAGCAAGACACACACAGTAGAGCCAGAGAGAGAGCTATGACGTGGTGCACATATTTGCAATTTTCAGGGACACTTTTGGCTCGTGGGTGCTACTTTCAGAACTACTGGCTAAAAATTGTACAAAAGTACCGGCGAATATCTTTAATGAAGAAATGTAATCATACTTGAATTATTCAAGGTAGAACGAAAGTGTCTCAAACATTGATCCTTCAGGTTGACTCGCTGTGTCTGTCTGTTTCCCCTGGTCTCTCACTGATCATTGCCTTGTATATCTGAATGATCAGGTTCCTTGATGACATAGAGAAGATGCTGCACTGGCGCCCTCCTGTGGTCTATAAGTACCTGTGGAAGTATGTGTGTCTGCTGGCCATGCTGGGACTGCTGGGAGCCAGCCTGCTAAAGATGTGCTTCAAACGGCCCACCTACACTGCCTGGAACAGAGAAAAGGTTAGGCAACACTAGGCTCATTGTCCTCTCACTTTGGACCGTATTATATTTAACCAATAAGGCCAGAGGGTGTGGTATATGGCCAATATACCACGGCTAAGGGCTGTCCTTATGCTTGATGCAACGCGGAGTGCCTGGACACAGCCATGGTATATTGGCCGTATAATCACAAACCCCTGAGGTGCCTTATTGATATTATAAACTGGTTACAAACGTAATTAGAGCAGTTAAAATAAATATTTTGTCGTACCTGTTGTGTACGGTCTGATATACCACTGCTGTCAACCAATCAGCATTCAAGGCTCGAACTACCCAGTTTATAATTGTATTTAATCATCTCGGTCTCTCCCTCAGGCCTCCGAGGAGACTCTGGACTACCCTGACTGGGCCCTGGGTGTCTTGGCTGTTTTGATCATATTCGCCACGTTGCCTGTTCCCCTGGGCTACATCCACTCCACCCTGAGGAACAGAGCTAGACGCAACTCCATAGGAAGTGGCCTGGGAACCGACATGGGGGGCGTATACACTAAGTGCAGCACTGTGGAATGTGACACCCCCGTAGCCGCCCTATTGGACGAACACCTGGAGAGGAATAGAATACCTAAGGATTCTCCCTCGCCATTGGCCGAGGAGAACCTCCGGCTCCTCCCACAGAGGGAAGGGGCAGAAGATGTAGAGGATTCAACTAGCGTGTGAGGGGGAGGAAACAAGGAGAAAACAGACTAAAAGAGGGAAATATGAGCTGCTTGATGTCAGATGTTACATCATGGTACCACAAAAGAATGTATACTAACGTATACATTGAAAAATATATTTTAAAGATAAAATTACTGGTTTTAAAAGATCCTCTGCTTTCAGATGTTTTCTTTATTTTAAATAATATGAATGCAGCCATGTTGGATTACATTTCATTTTTTTAATGCTATATTCCAGAGGGGTGAAAAACTGATTTATCAGTAACATCCCTAAGGCTCAAACTGTTCATAAGTGAGGAGATATGTGTTGCCAAGACGTTGCCTCAAAAAACACCTAATGTGTTTTTCCACACCACTTTACTTGGTTGTTTACAGATAATAAGGCTCATGATATGGGGCGGTAGAGAACTCTTAAGGACTGGAATATTCCCTCCCACCACAGGTTGGGTGGAAAAGTATAGTTCCACTGTACGATTGTGTTGCAAAGCGAAAGCAGTTACACAGACCTGTAACATGTCCTGCAAATATGTGTTGAGGTAACTTGGTGAATGCAGATGCAAAATGGGTGACAATATTTTCCTGTTTGCCTTCAGTAATAATTCCCATACAGAATAGAAGTCATCCACTCACTTGAAAAATGGCAATTTTGTTTTTTTGAGCCTAAATATTAACGATCCTTGCCAAATTGTATATTGTGCCAGTTTGTTGGTAATACGTCATTTTTCCTGCTTTTCACTTTGAAACAATCAATGGAACTATACTTTTCTGCCCAACCTGTGGTGGAAGGGAATATTCCAGTCCAAGAGTTCTTTACCACCCCATATCATGAGCCTTGGGGCGGCAGGGTAGCCTAGTGGTTAGCGCTTTGGACTAGTAACCGAAAGGTTGCAAGTTCGAATCCCCGAGCTGACAAGGTACAAATCTGTCGTTCTGCCCCTGAATAGGCAGTTCCTAGGCCGTCATTGAAAATAAGAATTTGTTCTTTAACTGACTTGCCTAGTTAAATAAAGGTTAAAAAATATATATTTAACCAAGTATGGGATGTTAAACATAACAGTGGTGTGGAAAAACACAATAGGTGGGTTGCAGGTTTGAACATTTTGGCAACACATCTCACTTATAAACAACAGTTTGAGCCTTAGGGATTTTGACAAAGCACAGTATCAGTGTATCAATTTGATCAGTATAGGAGCACGAGCACCTGTTTGAAGCTGGAAAATTCATCTCCGCACACTCAGGATCAATACACAATTTCCAATTTCTTTAGGCTGTGCTTTAGGTCGTCAGACATTCATCAGAGCATGAATGATTTCAATTTAGCTTCCTTTTACTTGAGCCTATTGGTTTTGAGTCAGTTTAATGTAAGTGAAATGTTTCGAAGTGGCTCCGTATCCAACTTTATTTTGTCTGTTGATGAGGATATGAGCCATGAACTTGACAGTGAGGTCCAATAGTATTTGGACAGTGGCAATTTTGTTGTTTTGGCTCTGTACTCCACCGCTTTAAAAATGTCTATGGGGTTAAAGTGCAGACTGTCAGATTTAATTTTTGGGTCTTTTGATCCATATTGGGTGAACCATTTTTGTACCTAGTCCCCCCCCCCCCAAGTTTAGTAAATTAAAAGTATGGGGACAAATCAACTTGTGTATTAAAGTTGTCAAACGTTCAATATTTGGTCCCATATTCCCAGCATGCAATGTTTGCATCAAGCTTGTGACTCCAAACTTGCTGGATGCATTTGCAGTTTGTTTTGGTTGTGTTTCAGATTATTTTGTGCCCAATAGAAATTAATGGTGAATAATGTATTGTGTCATGAGTCACACATGCAAATTAGAATGTTTCTGAACACTTCCACATGAATCAGTCCCTCTAGGACCCACCCTGAAATGCTACTGTCCGAATATTTTGAACCTCGCTGTACATTCCACTTTACTTTTGGATGGAATTTGATGTTAAGTATTTTTTAAGATACACTTTCTCAAAGTACTATTTATACAAATGTGTAATATAATGCAAGTACTACTTTTAATGTTTCTACCATATAAATTTAAAAGTTATCCATAGTGTATGTGTTTTTTAAATGAAAAAAAGAAAAGCGGGCTAGAATTATGGTAGACTTTTCTGACTTGTGCTTGTATTTGAAATGTTTGTTGCCTCGAAGCACAGGTGTCAAACTCATTCCACGGAGGGCCGAAACTCATTCCACGGGTTTTTGCTCCTTCCTTGTATTTGATGAATGAATTAAGGAACTCCCCACACCTAGTTGTGTAGGGCTTAATTGAAAGGAACAACCAAAAACCTACAGACACCACGCCCTCCAAGGTTGATTTGACACCCCTGCCTTAGTGTCTATCTGCAGTTGCCACAAATGTTGGGATTTAATAAATTAATGACTTGGGTTCTAACTTGAAATATACTTATTCCTGTTACCATATTAGAACATATTGATTATAATACATTTATATGTAGGGGGTGAATAGAGAGACAAGGGGAAGTACAGGAAGTTTGTTCAAACATGTTATTGCTGAATATTAATAAGGAAGGAGGAAAAGAGCAACAGTTCAGTTCCTGATTAAGGCAGGCCAGTTCCTGTGAAACAGGGACCAGGAGGGATGTGGAACTCAACTCGAGGTAAGGTCAGCAATTGAAGATAGAAGCACATGCCTATGGAGGTTCTAAATTTAGGCAGGGCCATGACAATACCAGTAAGAGGAATAGAGTCTGTTCCTTACCAGTAACAGATTGCTTCTTAGAGGGGTTCCCAAACTTTTTTTGCCCACGACCCCATTTTGATATCTGAAAATTCTCATGACCCCAACCATGTGTAGATATTGTAATTAACACACGTTTACTTTTTTATTTGGTGCTATGGCAATCAATTGAGACACATTCTAACGGTAGGCTATTTCACCATCGCATACTTTTAATGTGGGGTTATGACAATCAATTGCAGTCTAACATGTTCTTTATCTTACCCCCACTAATGAGGTGGGTTTGCTTGATGCATGTCGCGTCAGGGGGCGTGGCCGACTGCGCACCTTATCTCTGCTGTCACATCCAACCTAAATTTAAATGTCGCTTTAATGCAGTCGAGAGCACTGAAGCCAGCTTCACAACGATATGATATGCGAAGGGTACCATGAGTTTTATGGTGCTTTTAAGACAACTGGGAACTCTGAGAAATACGAGGTCAAATCATGACGTCAGTGATCCCCAGTTTGGGAAGTCAAGTTGGTTGAACGTTCAAAAGTTTTTTTCCCAGTCGGAGCTCGTTTTCTTCCGAGTTCCCAGTTGTTTTGAACGAGGCATTAATGCTCAGAAGGAGACTGCAGGGTATTCGGTTTGTCAGGAACCAAAACTCCACAATGACCCGTGAATGCGATGACCCTGGCAAGATGCCGCCCGGGCGGCTGCCCATGTCACCCGTACCGAAATCCGCTACTGATTTGTATTAGTCTATAAATACATTTATTTTCCAAAATTCGTAATTTCTCTCATGTCTTATTCGACTAGTATTTTTGAAAGTGTAATGATAATAATTCAGCCATAGTTGTTCTGAAGTGTTTATTGCTTGCCAACATTTTACTCCCTCTGTTTAATAACACACATACATTAATTATTAATTTCGGTTGCCTATCCTGATGTGAAGTTTGTTCTATAGAAAGTATGACTCTAGCCACAAAATTAGAACGGGGGTGGGGGGATTTTCGACAACACCGGCATGTCAATTTAGCCATGATCAAATGGATTGATTGGTAAGTAGATCCCAAAGTGCTCTTCCAAGTGTTGGAGGTGAGCAGTCCCACACGAGGGATGACATTTACTTATGCTGTTTTCTGTTAGAACCATGCACAGCGGAGGGAAGTGTTCATGGTTCGCTTTTGAAAGACTTCAATAAGAATTATTTCCTCTGAATACACTGAATACTGTTTTTGTATTTACCGTGCATGCTTGCGTTCAGTTTCCCAGTCTGTTACATAGGCAAGGTTACATTTTATTTTCATTACATAGAAAATCAACCAAGTCATTTGTTTTACATCCATTGTGAATGACAACAGTTCCTCTCTCAATGCGGAAAGTCTTTCCAGCACTCCCCCTCGATAACAACTAAGCCTCAGTGTGAAATAGAAAATTGGCATGCTCTGATCCCATATCTCCACATAGTTTTAAGAACAGGCGTGCGTGCAGTGGATGTGGTTTGATGCACAGTATAAAGTTTACAATCAGGGTTGGAGAGTAACGGATTACCATTACATGTAGTAAGGGATTATAAAAATGGTAACTAAACCGTTACGTTACCAGCAAAAGTAGTCTAATCAGATTAGATACTTTTGAAAAACTAGATTACTTAGATTACTTTTAAATTCATAAACGATGTTTGCGAAAAAAAATATTTGACACTTGTTTTCTCAATGACATTCAAATCAGCATTGAAAAAGGCGCAAATTTACGTTTGTTCCATCCAGGCTGTATCACATCCGGCCGTGATTGGGAGTCCCATAGCGCGGCGCACAATTGGCCCAGCGTCGTCCGGGTTTGGCTGGGGTAGGCCATCATTGTAAAATAAGAATGTGTTCTTAACTGACTTGCCTAGTTAAATAAAAAGTCTGAGCACAAATCAGAGACCACTATGATGGCACACAAAATGGGTTTGATGGATTGCGGGATAAGAGTAGGAATAGGCTTTTGTAGGCTACAGCCCAGCCTATGGAATACACGTGGGGCTTTTATTGCTCAATCTAATTCATGCTGATAAAAAAAACACATACATGTAGTACCAGTCAAAAGTTTGGACACCTACTCATTCAAGGGTTTTTCTTTATTTGTACTATTTTCTACTTTGTAGAATAATAGTGAAGACATTAAAACTATGAAATAACACATATGGAATCATGTAGTAACCAAAGAAAAGTTAAACAAATCAAAATATATATTTTTTGAGCTTCTTCAAAGTAGCCACCCTTTGCTTTGACAGCTTTGCACTCTTGGCATTCTCTCAACCAGCTTCACCTGATTGGCTCAAACACATTAAGAAGGAAATAAATTCAACAAATTAACAAGGTACACACGTGAATTGAAATGCAATCCAAGTGACTACCTCATGAAGCTGGTTGAGAGAATGCCAAGATTGTGCAAAGCAAAGGGTGGCTACTTTGAATAATCTTTTATTTCATAGTTTTGATGTCTTCACCATTGTAGAAAATAGTAAAAATAAAGAAAAACGTAGGTCTCCAAACTTGAGACTGGTACTATACATCTCCATTGATTCTTGAATAATATAACTTATAAATGCCTCATGAGCTTAATTCAACTGTCACACTCCATGAGAACCCAAACGAGAAGCTTGTTTTTCTCCAATGTTTGTAAACATTGTAGATATAAACAAACACTGTGTAGCCTCATAACATTGTTTTAACCATCATTTTGATATCATGGGACGGTCAGTCCTTGCATCCATAGCCCTGTCTATTAATCTGAGAGTGGTTACATTTCTCCAGGCCCATCCCTCAGCTTTTTACCAAAACAGAGGTGGGGCGAGGGTTTTGTTATTGTTTCTTCCGTGGATTTTACCTTTAAACAGCTGCATATTATCAGGATATCAAAGTGTCACCAACAAAAAGGCATACATTAGGCCTATAGCAAATGCAGAATTAATTTTTCACATGTAAATATCACTTTCAGTAGTGCTCCAAGCATGCCATTCCATAAAAACAGCATTTATTTTTCAACTCGAATCAATGAGCCTTAGTTTTGGGGTTATACTCAGGTAAAACAATTTGGGTAATCTATACTTCCATATTGCCAAGTCTTATACCCCTTGATCTTCAAGAATAACATTTATTGGAATTAATGGAATTCTGATACTTTGGTTATTAATGTAAAGTTGTAATTTAATCATAGATTTATTATATGTAGTAGAAAGCGATGGGTTAGAAGAAGCCTACATCCATATATGGCCAGCTATGTAATATGTAACATTGATTTATCCTGAAACAGATGTCATTCAATTGGTAACATACATTTTTGTCTTCTAATGCCTCTTAAGGAGAATGTAATCAGTTTATGTTACTGAGTGTGGGTAATCCAAGTTACGTTGCTGATTACAATTTGACAGGTAACTAGTAACTCACAGGATTACATTTAGAAAGTAACCTACCCAACCATGTTTACAATCGAAGTTACCTCCTGCAGTATATCTCAAGAGTTCTGTGCTTAGCTCTTTTGCCGCCAGTTTTTCTCGTGTGTCATACAATGCATCCATATGGCAGAGAGAAACACATTCATAACAAGAATGCAGAGGCCTGCCTGCATACCCGCCATAGATGGAGCCCTATCTGTGCAAAAGCCCACCATTCGATCCTATGGAATCTGTTTTTCGTCAATATAGCCATGAAGAACACTGAATATCCCCTGTGCCGTTTCATGCTCTGGAATCGTGAGACGGAACAATATGTCCTCATGAATAGCATACCCCAACATGTACAGTGCCGTGAAAAAGTATTTGCTCCGTTCAGATTTTTTCTACTTTTGCATATTTTTGATATTGAATGTTATCAGATCTTCAAGTATTGCCACCCGAGGTGTGTACGGGTGGGAAAGACCGGCTTTTGGACCCACCCGGTGTCTAAACCACTCATTATAAGGTGTGGCATCTCGCGACATAGACTTAATTGACTGCAGCTGCACATCTTGTATAGCTGGCTGCAATTAGGATGGAAAATTATGGAGAGGTAGTGGCATTCAGAGGGGGAGAGAGCCACAATGAGGACACGCCGAACCTGTGTCACAAACATTGTTCCAGTAAGCACCCAATGCCAAAGGTTTGAGTCTCTCTCTGCCCTGGGGTAAAATATTCCCCAGTGATTTAAGTTTACATTCAGTTATTGCCATAAAGGGCCAGTTGTTGATTTTGAGAATTTGCCTTGTTTTGTGAGAACATGGGACATGAAGATTCCCCAAGCTACCTGTGATCCAATTTTGAGTTAATACATCCCATCTTAGGGTGCTGAACTGCCTTGTGTAGCAGTACAAAACCAAGAGGCAGACATGACACACTCCTTCACCTACAGTGTTGTTACACAACCAAAACCTAATATTAGGTAAAGTGAGCCTGAGTTTACAAATATCAAACAAAAGTATACTTATTTTATTTAATTAAAAGTTATGCAACAGACAATTCCCCTGTGTGAAAAAGTAATTACCCTCTTACACTCTAAGTGGTTGCGCCACCTTTAGCTGCAATGACTGCAACTAAATGCGTCTTGTTGATTAGTCTCTCACATTGTTGTGGAGGCATTTTGGCCCACTTGCATGCAGAATGGCTTTAACTCGGCGACATTTGTGTGTTTTCAAGCATGACATTATGGGACACATCTGATACAAAATTTGACTCAAGTTTGCCAAAAAGCACCTGGAAGATCATCAAGACTCTTGGAAGAATGTTCTAAGGACATATTAGTTAAAAGTAGAACTTCTTGGATGCCATGGGTCCCATTATGCCTGTCAAATACCAAACACTGCATTTCACAGTAAGAACCTCATACCAATGTTCAAGCATGGTGGTGGTAGTGTGATGGTTTGGGGATGCTTTGCTGCCTCAGGATCTGGACGACTTGCTTGAGGAGGAGATTCAGGATCTTAAAGGTAAAGCATGCGATATCAGAAATTGTGTATTAGAATTATTGACAACCTAAAATATTGTGATAATTATAAATACAGTTTATATACGTTGTATACAAATTTTCTGTATAGCCTCTAAAATACAGTACCTTCAGAAAGTATTCACACCCCGAAGTTTTCCCACATTTTGTTGCATTACAAAGTAGGAAATGTCAAAATGTATTAAATAAACTTTTTTCTTTCATCGATCTACACAAAATAGTCATGTCAAAGTGGAAGAAAACTAACATTTGTAAAACATTTATGAAAAATAAAACACATGTATCTTGATTAGATATTTATTCAAGCCCGAGCCAATTCATGATAGAATCACCTTTGGCAGCGATCTGGGTAAGTCTCTAAGAGTTTTCTATACCTGGATTGTGCAATATTTGGCATTATTCTTTTCAAAATTCTTCAAGCTCTGTCAAATTGGTTTTTGAACATTGCTAGACAACCATTTCTAGGTCTTGCCATAGATTTTCAAGCAGATTTAAGTCAAAACGTTAACTCGGACACTTAGGAACATACACTGTATTTTTGTTAAACTCCACTGTAGATTTGGCCTTGTGTTTTAGGTTATTGCAGTAGCAGTGGGTGGGTAAAATCCCTAAGGAAGCCAAGCCAGAAAAAAAAAAAACCGTGTTTGTTATGATAATTGCGTTGTTTGCTCCATAACCTGTTCGTTCATCTACCTTGCCACCGTGCTATATAGGCTTAAGGCCGAAACAATAAGAAGACAGACACAGTGGCAGAATACATTCAACCATACCTTTGTTTCATCACAAAACCGGAGAGCAACATCTGTCCAGTGGAGTCCACAAAGGATATTACATGTAACAAACAGTTACATGACCTACGATAGCATGGTCAATAAAGTTAATGTTTCCGACATTTTCAGACTACTTAACTATTGATTTAGAACACTGGAGAGTTACCGCATGTCGCAAAGAAAAACCGGAGCTGCCTCCGCTATTCCACCACCATTTCAACATCATCAAATCACCTATGTTTAGTCTAATACAGTGACTAAAAGATTCACACAACAATTTAGTCCAATCAATGTAAGCTAAATATCATGTGGCTGTCAATGGGGGTACTGATTTCTGTGTGTGTTTTCTACTTGTTGACTCACCCTATTTGTAGAGAAACGCCAATGCCATCCTGCCCTCTTTGATTTTGGCGAAACGGTCTCTGATTCTTGTCATATCACGCTTTTATTTTTTGTTGTCCTAGGTTATCTGGCTAAAATGCTTGCTCGCTAGCCTAACTTCCTTTTATGGGCAACGATTAGCCTACTACATCAAGCTACATTGAACTTCCATATTTTCAGGCAAGGGACACAATATATTAATTAATGGTAGGATCACATCTCTCTGGGGCCTGTGTGGACGGAACATTAATTGACAGGATTCCTTGCCTCTGCTGTAAAGTCCCAAAAAACATTCAGCCGCATTCACAACAATGCCTATTTTCTCTGATTTCGTTGTTAGCGCTGTGCAGTTTATAACCAATGCAATAAACGATACAAAGTCCACATTTTTAACATGCACATTTCAGGATCCTGTTGGTGACAACTACTATGGTTTCTTAAACATTACTTCCTTCTTCTTACTACCTCCAGATAGGAGACATGGACATGTCTCCTATCTATTCTTGCCACCTTGGTCTCCTTCACCCTAACAGGGCACTTCCTGAATTTGGGTGCATGCTTGCCACCACAATTGCAGCATTTCGCTCCAACTAGCATACGATATTCTTCCAGTCTACATACACTTGACACCTTTATTTAACTAGGCAAGTCAGCTAAGAACAAATTCTTATTTTCAATGACAGCCTAGGAACAGTGGGTTAACTGCCTTGTTCAGGGACTGAATGACAATGTTGACCTTATTAGCTCAGGGATTCAATCTTGCAACCTTTCGGTTATTAGTCCGCCCCATGTCCAAATAGTTAACATTTATCACACTGCAAAGGGTTGGGCACGAAAGCTCCTACAGAATATCTCACATAACCCAAATATACATATGACGCTGCACGGAGAAAATAACAAAATAATGGATGGAGTCGGTTTCCTCACTCCATACACCATACTGGTCAGTCAGCATGCACCGTAGGCGCCCTGCTTCGCAGATCCACACACGACACCTTCTAATATCTTAATCAGGTGCAAAGCACTCTCCTCCTGCTCCTCAGACACACAAAAATAAACACATTTCTTGTTATCGAGACTTCAAACGGATCTCCCAGGTATCTCGATCGATCTAAAATCCTCACTCTGACTAAAAGAGTCAGAACTAGGCTTGGATTTACTAGACTCCACAACCACTTTACTTCTCTTGTTTCCCTTTTTTGTTTGCCACTGTAATCCATTCCTTCTCATCTCCATTCGACGCGCCATCAATTTGAAACAAAACATCCGCCTCCATCTTCCATCTTCCCAAACCCCCCTCCTTGATAGCTCAGTGCTCGAGGGATCACTAAAGACCCTGGTTCGATCCTGGGCTGTAACACAACCAGCCGTGATCGGGAGTCCCATAGGGCGGCGCACAATATTGGCCTAGCGTTGTCAGGGTTAGGGGAGGGTTTTGCCAGGGTAGGCCGTCATTGTAAAAATAGGAATTTGTTCTTAACTGACTTGTCTAGTAAAATAAAATTGTGTAATGTGTATATCAAACTGTATTCCTATCATGTAATACTGGGTATAAAAGTACCATGTATGAATAATATCTATTCAAAACTAAAATGTCAAACAGTGACTTTTGTCCCCCGAAGAGGGTCAATAAAATAGAGTATGTAAGTGGGGTTTGGGTGATGAGTTTCCACTTACACTATAAAGATCTTTGGGTGTCTAGAAAAGTGCCATGTGGGTCCAATCAATTATTAATGCTTTGCTATCTTCCATAGCTTGACGACCATGCCTTGTACAGAGATGGAAACTGGTACAAAATACCAAAAAGATGGACTGCAAGGCTATGTTAAGTTAAATAAATTACTATAGTAGGTGCCTAGGTACCAAATAAAGTTAGAGGGTTTGAGTTTTCATCTTAAATCAGCCAATTTCAAAATTTTTCTGTGAAACTTTGAACATTTTACTTGGCATAAAAATTTACAGCAAAGTTGATACTGTAAGATTTTTTAAAAAATAGTTTAAAACCATGACTAGAGAGAGACTGTCAATGAATACAGCAAAGAGCTGCTGTTTTTATGAGTGAGTTCATGTTTAAGTTCTTACTCAGCACTGTTAACACTTTGTATTCAAATTGTATAAGCCATAAAATGCACGTTCTTCCTATTTCCACGGCTACAACAAGCACTGCAGCAGTAATGAATGAGTAGGAAAGTGTATCTATAGCAGTGGTGGTCAGTGCCATTTAAGATGAGGGAGGATGAGTTTCTTTTTTATGAGCATGGCCTTATTTCTATTACGAACATATTGGATCACTGTCGTTCATATTCCATTCACCCAGTTCAATGTAACAGCGATAGGTTTAGGCTACTACATGATACTCTACTTTTCCCTATAGCCCTCATGCATTTGTTACAACCAACGTAGGTGCACCCAGGTCGAGAGACAAATTTGAGGTCACAGACAGTGATATTCAATACCGCGTTGCTTCTGTTTAAGAAAAAAAATTCAACAGAATCAGTGGAATGAATACACCCCTGATAACGTGTGAACACAGTTCACTTTCATAGCAGCCACGTTGTATTCTTTGTCGCATCTATGCGCTCTCCTCCTCTCACCTCTTCCCTTCGCTTGTGGACTTCAATGCACAACACATCAGCTGTATGTGACCAGGAGAAAACAACTTTCCAAGCCAAACCGCTACACACAGCCTACATCGTTGTCACCATATTAGCTAAAGTAATGTCATAGTCAGCATAGAAAAAACGAATGCGTTAGTGAACCCGCTAAAATCATGTGGTAATGTTACAGTGTACAGTCAGTTAGCAGTTACACTGGAGGGCCCCGGTGGCAATAAATTAGTAATACCAAAAGCTTACATTGACTCAGAAGAGTTCCAGTGTTGTTGGAAAGTCATAGCCAGCTAGCTAACATAGCATCCCTCTGTTTGGCTACTAGCTAGCTCCATTTGCTATCTAAGAAAGTGAAACTGAAAGTGAAAAAAAAGGACAAAATCTTTCTGTCCCTATTTCTCTCTGGCTTCTCCTTCATTTGGGAGGAAATTAATTTATTCAAAACTGTTCAACCATTGTCTTTTTCTGTCTTTGAGTCTACTCACCACATTTTGTGCACCACACTGCAGTGCTAGCTAGCTGTAGCTTATGAATTCAGTACTAGATTAATTCCCTGATCCTTTGATTGGGTGGACAACATGTCAGTTCATGCTGAAAGAGCTCTGATAGGCTGTAGGGATGTCCTCCGGAAGTTGTCATAATTATTATGTAAGTCTATGGAAGGGGATGAGAACCATGAGCATCCTAGGTTTTGTATTGAAGTCAATGTACCAAGAGGAGGACGGAAGCTAGCTGTCCTATGGCTACACCATGGTGCTACCCTACAGAGTGCTGTTGAGGCTACTGTAGACCTTCTTTGCAAAATAGTGTGTTTTAATCAATTATCTAAAAAGGATAACTTTTGAAATGTTTTACAATTTCAATTTTTGTATGAAATTCACTGAGGAGGATGGTCCTCCCGTTCCTCTGAGGAGGAGCCTCCACTGATCTAAAGGCTTACGTTGTTGTTATTATCAGTGGCTTAGGTCTTTTTTAATATATAGGAATGTTTCACTTTCTCTGTTCATAGGAGTAAAAATATGAATTTGTGCATGAGGCAGAAATAATGCGGTTCGACTCGAATTTCGCCCTTAGCTAGAAGAGCTGTTGAAAGGCAGACTGCTGTTCTCTCCCTCCACTGAGACTGACCACTGGAAGCAGATGCCATCATCCCAGTAAAATAAAAAGCTAATTATTTAAATTTATGCTCACTCAACTGTGCCTCACAAGTATATATTTAAAAAAATATATATATTTTAAATGGCCTGAACAAAAATGCTGGGCAATTCAAGCAAAGCCAATATGCAGTGATCATGTATTGGGCCTTTAGCTTACTGCACAAACTTAGTTGCTACAGTACTGTTTTCAATTGTTGCATTTTTAAAATATATTTTTATTTGATACATTTTACCTCTTTTTTCTCCCCAATTTCGTGGTATCCAATTGTTGTTAGTAATTAATATCTTGTCTCATCGCTACAACTCCCGTATGGGCTCGGAAGCCAGCCGCACCAATGTGTCAGAGGAACATTGGTGCACCTGTCTTCCTTTGTTGGTGCACACTGCGCCCAGCCCGCCACAGGAGTTGCTGGTGCACAATGAGACAAGGATATCCCTACCGGCCAAGCTCTCCCTAACCCGGACGACGCTAGGCCAATTGTGCGACTCCCCACGGACCTCCCGGTCGCGGCCGGCTGCGACAGAGCCTGGTTGCGAACCAAGAGTCTCTGGTGGCACAACTAGCGCTGTGATGCAGTAACGGAGACCACTGTGCCATAGACTACTGTGCCACCCGGGAGGACCTGGGAGATTTTGACTTGAATTTGGACTCAGAAAGTGATTTGGACTCAGAAAAGGTTGTTGACCACTTTTAGATTTTCCCCAGTTAACACTATAAGCATTTCCCTTTACTTTGGCAATTGTTTTATTTATTTATTTTATTTTACCTTTATATAACTAGGCAAGTCAGTTAAGAACAAATTCTTATTTTCAATGACGGCCTAGGAACAGTGGGTTAACTGCCTGTTCAGGGGTAGAACGACAGATTTGTACCTTGTCAGCTCGGGGATTTGAACTTGCAACCTTCCGGATACTAGTCCAACGCTCTAACCACTAGGCAACGCAATATTAGCCACATTCAATGCAACATACCAAAACTATGCAAGATATTTTGTTTCTAAGCAGAACGCACCGGAGTAGGATTCTATTGGATTGACATGCAATCAGAGCTGCAGTTGGCCTTTATGCAAATAGACCATTGCCATATATGGATCTGTGCCATTCCCTTTGAACTGGACTGTGTTTACAGCTGAGCGGTTGTGAGTAGATGCACTTGTTTTGAGTTCAAAGCGAGTACTACATGTAGCCATGTGAGGACATTTTGTTCATATCTTTTGCTAGTTAGTGAGTTAGCCCAGTTATAGATAATTTGGAGTCAGCAATAGGGGAGTGATTGCTTCCTACAAGAACACCAAACGTGTACATTTCTAGACATCTTTGAAAAGCGAGTCAGGTAAAGAGCTTTTTTTTGTCTTAAAGGGGTAGTGTTGTATTTTGAGACAGGCTTGAATAAGCGAAGTAGCCAGTAGGCAGAGGGTAGCATAATTTGTCTGATTCTCTGTACTAATGGTATGGGAATAATAATGCATTTTATTTTGTCAAGTGGTTTCTTGCATCAAACAACACAACATTATCAGTCACCTCCTTGTCACCTCCTTGTCTGAAGAACTAGTGGATAAACAGTTAATGTCAAGCCCTGCAAGTTTTTTTCAAGTCACATGGAATCTAGGCCTACATTGAACACCACACATTGGTTGCTACTGCAGACTGAATGATAGAACAGCTATTTCCATGTGAAACTGTTATGGGATGCATTTTCTCCATTGTTTTTGATTGTAGGTCACTCTCGTAGGCCTACATTATGATCAAATTGCCACAGTAGCCTACATGGCCATCAGCCTCAGTGTTCACAGTAAATGCGCGCTGAAAGTTAAAGTTTGCTCTCAGCAGACCTGAAATTTGCTTAGTGACCCCAAAAATTAGAGGGAACATTGGTGAAGACAAGTAACTATGGGTAAAGGCAAACATCATGATAAGCTTGCAAGCTTCGCTTGAATAAGATTTCCGATTAACACTTTGCTTTTAGAGCGGTTGGATTTATTATAGCAAAAAAATGACCAAATCATTGATGGATCACTAGATAAAAGAAATGCATGTGTCTCGTCTACCCCTGCAAACGGGTCGGCATACGTGTCATCATACTCCCTCATTTGATAGGTCGAGTAGGCGGGCTTTCTGACTTTATGGCTGTCATAACTAGTGACGAAAAAGGTTACTCATGTGTATCCAATTGCGGAAGAGTTTTGAAATCTGACAGACCCCTTTGAATCAGCTTTTGTCGGAGGTTAAAAACATTCACAACTAACTTAATTTGTTTTGGTCACTTTACACATTTATTTTGGGCAGGGGCGCAACTTTGTTTTTTGTTAGTTTTTTTAGGGGGTAGATCAGCTTTAATATTGCAGATAGATTGTGGCTTCCATCAATGTAATTGTCTGCATCATTTCCAATCCCCCATATATTTTTTTGTAAATATATTTGTAAAATATATTTTCCTTTATTATTAATCCTCTAACCCTACCATCCCTCCACTAATTGGAGTACACCAATGGATAACAACACTTAGGCTTCTACTTCCAGTTTATACATACTATACAAATTTTACAGATAGTATATTTTACAATGTCCTTCAGCTCCACTCAACCCCTCCCATCTATCTCTAAACACCATCTAGTTTTGATTTCTATTTGCCATAAATTTTTTAAACTGTGCTGTGATGTTTAACAAAAGTCCTTTCTATTGTCATAGATTTGACATATTGTAAATAAAAATATATATATTTTTGCTAAGAGTATTATTATATTGTTGATTTAATGACTATAACCTTTTAAATCACCCAGCAGTGCTATTTGCAGAGGGGGACATAACTTGGCAGGGGTTCTGGGGTCCTCAAATTTTGGGGGGCATCTAAAGCACATTTCCTGAATTTCTACACAATCTAATATGACCCATGGCCCTTCTAGCCGTCTCTATTTAGAACAACAAAAAGTAAGCAAAAATACCCACAGTCAAGCTAGGTAAGAGATTATTAAATATGTTTAAGTGATTGATAAGACAGAACTAGATAAATGATAATTCAATAATCAATATTGTGTTGCACCTTTAACCAATAGGCTAACAAATTAACAACTCTTACAAATAAAATACAAAGACAACTTTTGATTGTCTTTAAGAAACTCTTATATCAAATTTCAGCCAGACTACCCTGTTAAGTCCGTCGTTAGAATGAGACCAAGGTGCAGCGTGGTAGGTGTACATTTTTTCTTTATTCAAAATGACACCAAAAAACAAAATAAGAAAATGAATGTAAAGCTATATGCAGTGCAGAAAGCAACTACACACAAACAAGATCCCACAATCTAAGGTGGGAAAAAAGGCTGCCTAAGTATGATCCCCAATCAGAGGCAATGATAAACAGCTGCCTCTGTTTGGAACCATACTAGGCCAACAAAGAAATAGAAACATAGATTTGCACACCCAAGTCACACCCTGACCTAACCAGATAGAGAATAAACAAGGCTCCCTAAGGTCAGGGCGTGACAGTACCCCCCCCCCCCCCCCAAGGTGCGGACTCCGGCCGCAAACCTGAACCTATAGGGGAGGGTCCGGGTGGGCATCTCGGTGGAGGCAGACCCCGCTCCGCTTGAGGCTCCCCCCACTTTGGTGGCGCCCCTGGTGCGGGGATCGTCGCCGTAGATTGTCGTCGCGGACTCCGGACCGTAGATTGTTGCCGCAGACTCCGGGCCGTAGATCGTCGTTGTGGACTCTGGACCGTAGATCGTTGTCGCGGACTTCGGACTGGGAACCGTCTCTGGAGGCTGGGGACCGTTGCTGCAGGCTCCGGACTGGGGACCGTCACTGCATGCTCCGGACCGGGGACCGTCACTGGAGGCTCGGACCGGGGACCGTCGCTGGAGGCTTCGGGCCGTGGATCGTCGCTGGAGTCTTCGGGCCGTGGATTGTCGCTATAGGCTTCGGGCCGTGGATCGTCGCTGGAGGCTTCGTGCCGTGGATCGTCGCTGGAGGCTTCGTGCCGTGGATCGTCGCTGGAGGCTTCGTGCCGTGGATCGTTGCTGGAGGCATCATGCCGTGGATCATCACTGGAGGCTTCGTGCCATGGATCATCACTGGAGGCTTTGTGCCATGGATCCTCACTGGAGGCTTCGTGCCATGGATCATCACTGGAGGCAGAGTGCATGGAACTGCCACAGGACGCCCCGGGCTGGAGAGACGCACTGGAGGCCGGGTGCGTGGAGCTGGCACAACGCGTCCTGGCTGGATATCCCCTGTACCACGGCAAGTGTGAGGAGCTGGCACAGGCCACACTGGGTTGTGCTGGCGAACTGGGGATACCGTGCGTAGAGCTGGCGCAGGATATCCTGGGCCGAGGAGACGCACTGGAGACCAGGACCGCTGAGCCGGCACAATCTGTCCTGGACAGTTGCTCACCTTGGCACAGCACGGCCAGCAGCATACCACCCTGCATACCACTGCTGGCTTGCTTCTGAAGCTAAGCAGGGTTGGTCCTGGTCAGTCCCTGGATGGGATACCAGATGCTGCTGGAAGTGGTGTTGGAGGGCCAGTAGGAGGCACTATTTCCTCTGGTCTAAAAAAAGACATGGAAGACATGTCCCCAGTGAAAGTTGCGCCCCTGGCTTTTGGGATCCACCCTTGTAAATGTAATTTGCATAATAACACACAAGTGGAGAAGGACTGTTGAAACTGGGGACTTGGAAAAATCAAGGTCAAATCATGACATCAGTGATCTTCAGGTCGGAAAGTCGGAGTTTTAGAAAAAGGTTCGAGATGCCGAGTTGGAATTCCGAGTTGGACGACCATTCAAAAGATTTTTCCCAGTTGAGTTGAACATAAATTGTCTGAAGTCAGAGATTTCCGAGGTCTTGAATTCCCAGTCTCATTTCAAGCAAGCGCATTTTCATCCACGTTTGCGCTTCTCGCTGACTCTCCTACATTAACTTTGAATTTTTTCAAAAGCAGGCGAGAGAGAATGGAGGAGACAGAACGCTGTGAGTGAGCTAATCTAATTTGATAAAATGCCACAATAACCGTCGTTCGAGTGGGCGGGATTTAGCGCAAAGACGCACCTTTCCCAATGCCATCCATGCGGCTATGGTTGTGCCAAAATTAAACCCCCATGTTTTCGCTCAAACTCTTATTTTTTCTCTCTCACAACATAAGCAGTGGGCGGCTTCTGTTATGAAAAAGCAGTGGCCCGGATCTGCAGTTGTTTTTCACAACAGAAGCCGCCTACTGTTTTTGTTGTGAGAGTAAAAATAGAGTTTGAACGAATACATGGGGCTTTGCCCCCACCCATACCCCACACAGAGCCTATCAGTCGATATAATCCAGAATTATCATCAGAAATAACACAATATAATTCAGAGAGGGGCTAAACCTTGCACACTAGTTGGTCAGACTGGTTCAAATCCTATTAATATCATAATTTCAGAGTGCAATATGTTTACAGTAGGCAAAAAATCATCAACCACACCTGTTATTACACCCCATACAAGTTAGTGGAGGTAATTACAATTTTCATACATTTTTGATTGTGCTGTAACTAAAACTAGATCTTCTGACTTCCTTTTTCTTCAAGGTCAAAGGTACCCAATCGCATTGTTTTAAAAATTGTGATTTACATGCTAATGTAATGGATTTAAAAAAACAATTATACTGGGATAGTCCCAGAATATGACCCATAGTAGGGGATATCATTTGTTGAGTGAGAGTATTTTTTACTTAAATTTCCCGGGCACGGTGTTATTTTCTGTCTTGGGTGCTAGGCTGCATCTCCTTTCTCTGGCAGTGTCTTAATTCATTTCAAGTTTTAATGTCACATGCACAAGTACAGTGAAATGCCTTTCTTGCAAACTCAAAACCCAACAATGCAATAATCAATAACAATCTATTACTAAAAAATAAAACACAAGAAATAAGAATAGGAAATATGAAATACACAATAAAGTAAGTAAGTAAGCATACTATATACAGGAAATATTTCCAATACCATATTTACATGTGGAGGGATACTGGAGTGATGGAGGTAGATATGTAAGGGGACTAGGCAAAGTGTGCATTAGTACACTTTCTCACATGGATTTAAACTCCCTCTAGCCAATGCTTACACCATTACTATACTTTTAAATCCATGAGGGAGTGTGCAAGTGCAAAAGCTGAAGAACATACGCACATCCAAGTACTTTCCGCGGGTGCTGGAGTTGTATGCATCTCGTGGACTTTATCTATCACAACGTTTCGACCCTTAAGTCTTCATCAGGCATCCAGAATCAGGATGCACCCTATGTCCTTAAGCCTGAAGTGCACTCTTGATCACTTGATCACTCACCTTAATAAATTGTGGTGGAAAATCCCTCTATCCCTTGTTTACACCAATCAAATGAGATGCTAATTGGGATGAAAGGAACAGGTAGGCAAAAGACATGATCTAATGTGGCTTATATAGATAAACTAGGCCAGTGGTTCCCAATCAGGAACCAATATCCTGTCAAGTGTCAGTGTGTAGCGGGTAGGACGGAGTCAGGCGCAGGACACAGAACTGAGTAAAATCGTACTTTACTCGAATAAATCACAAACTAATTCCATACAGGGAATCATATTCCAGTTCGACACAAAAGAGCGACCACTTAACAAAGAACAAACACGCACAAAACCATGTGGGAACCAGAGGGTTAAATAGGGAATAAATTATAACGTAATGGAAACCAGGTGTGTACAATCAAGACAAAACAAATGGAAAAAGAAACATAGATCGGTGCCGGCTAGAAAGCCGGTGACGTCGACCGCTGAACGCCGCCCGAACAAGGAGAGGCACCAACTTCGGCAGAAGTTGTGACATATCCAAATAGGGTACTTGGAAAGACTATTTTCATATGCCTACATGTAAAATGCAAATGTGGGGGTACTTTGGGGGCACTCTGAGCAGAGCAAGATGTGATTGGGGCCACAATGACCAAAAAAGGCTGGGAACCACTGGACTAGGTAAGTATTAGATAGTATAGTATATTATAACAATTCCAACAATAATCATTCATTATCCAAGATGCCCAATATATACCTGTCCCATGCTTGTTGAAGTGTGTCATCACCTGTCTTTAAATCCATTTCAGACTACTTATGCCTGTGCGAAGCACAACTTCCTTCCCATAACCGTCTTTAATTAAGAGTGTAAGCAATGTACCTCCACTCGTCATGCATTATGGTTGATAACTATGTATCATGTATATATGTATATTATATCTGCATTTAGAATGAATCAAACATAGCTGTCATTGTCTTTTTTTCTTTAAGAGATGCCATCTTTTAGAAGAAAATGAGCAGCGCTGGTTTACAGAGACCTGACTAGAATCTGGGAAAGGGTTGAGGGAGCTACCACACATGCCTGCAGTGGAGTTGGAATGTCCACCACCAAATGCCATCTGCAGTGTGTGTGGAGTTTGGAGGAGGCTGATCTATGGCGCTGTGGGGATTGTGTCTCAGAGAAATATTTCTGTGCCACCTGTGCTGTGAGAACTCCCAGCACTTCCAACATTCTCCACCAGTTGGAGTTATGGAATGTAATGTATTTTATGTTATGTCAACAAACCTGTCAACTTCTGGCTACTGCACTGTACTTAATATACTGTAGTTACCTGCTGCACTGTACTTAATATACTGTAGTTACCTATTGCACTGTACTTATTATACTGTAGTTACCTACTGCACTGGACTTAATATGCTGTAGATATTTACTGCACTGGTTTTAATATACTCCTTTTCCCTACGGTACTATACTTATTATACTGTAGTTACCTAATGCACTGTACTTAATATACTGTAGTTATCTACTGCAATGTACTTAATATACTGTAGTTATCTACAGCACTGTATTTAATATACTGTAGTTATCTACTGCACTGTCTTTAATATACTGTAGTTATCTACAGCACTGTATTTAATATACTGTAGTTATCTACTGCAATGTACTTAATATACTGTAGTTATCTACTGCACTGTCTTTAATATACTGTAGTTATCTACTGCAATGTACTTAATATACTGTAGTTATCTACTGCACTGTCCTTAATATACTATAGTTATCTAACGCACTGCACTTAACATACGGTGCATTCGGAAAGTATTCAGACCCTTGACTTATACCACATTTTGTCACGTTACAGCCTTATTCTAAAATGTACTAAATCGTTTTTTCCCCTCATCAATCTACACACAAGACGCCATAATGACAAAGCAAAAACAGGTTTTTAGATTTTTGTGCAAATTTACAAAACATTTTTTTACTGAAATATAAATTTATTTCGATTTTTTATTTAACCTTTTATTTAACTAGGCAAGTCAGTTATTAAGAACACATTTTTATTTACAATGACGGCTTACCAAAAGGCAAAAGGCCTCCCACGGGGACAGGGGAATGGGATTAAAAATACAAATATAGGACAAAACACGCATCACGACGAGAGACAACACTACATAAAGAGAGACCTAAAGACAACAACATAGCATGGCAGCAACACAACATGGCAACATCATGGCAGCAGCACAACATGGTAGTAGCACAAAACAGAGTACAAACATTATTGGGCACAGACAACAGCACAAAGGGCAAGAAGGTAGAGACAACAACACCTCACGCAAAGCAGCCACAACTGTTAGTAAGTGTCGACGATTGAGTCTTTGAATGAAGAGATTGAGATAAAACTGTCCAGTTTGAGTGTTTGTTGCAGTTCAAATCAAACTTTATTTGTCAACATACGCCGAATACAACAAGTGTAGACCTTACCGTGAAATGCTTACTTACAAGCCCTTAACCAAGAAAATATTTACCAAATAAATTAAAGTAAAAAATAATGAAAAGTAACACAATAAAATAACAATGACGAGGCTATATACAGAGTCAATGTGCAGGGGTACAGGTTGGTCGAGGTAATTTGTACATGTGGGTAGGGGTGAAGTTACTATGCATAGATAATAAACAGAGAGTAGCAGCAATGTACAAACAAATGGGGGGGGGGGGGGGGTTGTCAATAGAAATAGTCCGGTGGCTATTTGATGAATTGTTCACCAATCTTATGGCTTGGTGTAGAAGCTGTTAAGGAACCTTTTTTTCCTGCACTTGGCGCTACGGTATCGCTTGCGGTGCGGTAGTAGAGAAAACAGTCTATGTCTTGGGTGATTGGAGTCTCTGACAATTCTTTGGGCTTTCCTCTGACACTACCTATTATATAGGTCCTGGATGGCAGGAAGCTTGGCCCTAGTGATGTACTGGGCCTTACGCACTACCCTCTGTAGTGCCTTACTATCAGGCATGAAGGTAAGACCCAGATGCAGACCACGTTGAATAAACAATAGTTTAATATCCCAACATGGGCAGGTAAATAGACAGGTCTAGGCAGGCAGGGGTCAGTAAACCAGAGGTGGGGCAACAGTACCGGCGGCAGGCAGGCTCAGGGTCAGGGTAAGGTAGAGGTCTTGGATATTGGGAACGTGCCAATAAATTGGGGGGAGAGTTTGTGGGATTCCACCTGGAGGGAATCCACCTGAGACATATTGATATTACAAACTCGGTCAGGGAGAGGTTGAAAATGTCAGTGAAGACACTTGCAAGTTGGCCCTGTGGCTTTGTGAATGTTGACCTGTTTAAAGGTCTTGCTCGCATCATCTACCTAGAGTGCTATCACACAGTCATCCATATAGCTGGTGCTCTCGTACATGCTTCAGTGTTGCTTGCCTCGAAGCGAGCATAAAAGGCATTTAACTCGTCTGGTAGGCTTGCGTCACTGGGCAGCTCGTGTCTGGGTTTCTCTTTGTAGTCCGTAATAGTTTTCAAGCTCTGCCACATCCGACGAGCGTCAGAGCTGATGTAGTAGGATTCAATCTTGATCCTGTATTGTAGCCTCCCGGGTGGCGCTGTGGTCTAAGGCACTGCATCCTGTTTCGGAGGACGCATGGCTCTCGACCTTCGCCTTTCCCGAGTCTGTATGGGAGTTGCAGCGATGAGACAAAATTGTAACTACTACCAATTGGATACCACGAAATTGGGGAGAAAAAAGGGGGTAAAATAAAAAATAAAAGTATAAAAATCCTGTATTTCTTATAAGCGTCCAGATTAGTGTCCTGCTCCTTGAAAGCGGCAGCTCTGGCCTTTAGCTCGATGCGGATGTTGCCTGTAATCCATGGCTTCGGGTTGGGATATGTACGTACGGTCACTGTGTGGATGACGTCATCGATACACTTATTGATGAAGCCGATAACTGAGGTGATATACTCCTCAATGCCATTGGATGAATCCCGGAACGTATTCAAGTCTGTGCTAGCAAAGCAGTCCTGTAGAGTAGCATCTGCATCATCTTACCACTTGCGTATTGAGCGAGTCTTTGGTACTTCCTGCTTTAGTTTTTGCTTGTAAGCAGGAATCAGGAGGATAGAATTATGGTCAATTTGTCAAATTTAGGGCGGGGAGAGCTTTGTATTCATCTCTGTGTGTAGAGTAAAGGTTGTCTAGAGTTTTTTTTCCTCTGGTTGCACATGCTGGTAGAAATGAGGTAAAACGGATTTAAGTTTGCCTGCATTAAAGTCCCCGGCCACTAGGAGTGCCACTTCTGGATGAACATTTTCTTGTTTGCTTATGGCCTTATAGAGTTGGTTGAGTGTGGTCTCAGTGCCAGCATCGGTCTGTGGTGGTAAATAGACGCCGACGAATAATATAGATGAGAACTCTCTTGGTAGATAGTGTGGTCTACAGCTAATATTAACTTCTTTAATATTAGACATCGCACACCAGCTGTTATTGACAAAGACACACACCCCCAACCCCTCGTCTTACCAGTCTCACCAGACTTTACTCTGTACTTTGTTGAAGCAGCTTTGGCAGCAATTACAGCGTTGAGTCTTCTTGCAGCATCGCTGCACAGCTATTTTCAGGTCTCTCCAGAGATGTTCGATCGGGTTCAAGTCTGGGCTCTGGCTGGGCCACTCAAGGACATTCAGAGACTTGTCCCGAAGCCACTCCTGTGTTTCTTGGCTGTGTGCTTAGGGTTGTGGTCCTGTTGGAAGGTGTAACTTCTCCCCCGTCTGAGGTCCTTGAGCCCTCTGGAGCAGTTTTTCATCAAGGATCTCTCTGTACTTTGCTCCGTTCATCTTTCCCTCGATCCTGACTAGTCTCCCAGTCCCTGCCTCTGAAAAACACCCCTACACTATGATGCTGCCACCACCATGCTTCACCATAGAGATGGTGCCAGATTTCCTCCAGACGTGACACTTGGCATTCAGGCCAAAGAGTTCAATCTTGGTTTCATAATGGTCTGAGAGTCCTTTAGGTGCCTTTTGGAAAACTCTAAGCAGGCTGTCACGTGCCTTAAATGAGGAGTGGCTTCCGTCTGGCCATTCTACCATAAAAGCCTGATTGGTGGAGTTCTCCAGAGGTGGTTGTCCTTCTGGAAGGTTCTCCCATCTCCACAGAGGAATTCTGGAGCTTTGTCAAAGTGACCATCAGGTTGTTGGTCACCACCCTGACCAAGGCCTTCCTCCCCCGATTTCTCAGTTAGGCAGGGCAGCCAGCTCTAGGAAGAGTCTTGGAGGTTCCAAACTTCTTCCATTTAAGATTGATGGAGGCCACTGTGTTCTTGGGGACCTTCAATGCTGCAGAATGTTTTTGGTACCCTTCCCCAGATCTGTGGCTCAACACAATCCTGTCAAGGGGTCTGAATACTTTCCGAATGCACTGTACTGTAGTTATCTACAGCACTGTACTTAATATACTGTAGTTACCTACTTCTTTCATTGTGTTGTGCACATTACACTGTATTCCTGCATAAATAACAACTTAGATTTGTATTTCATTTGATCCAGTTTACCATGACCCTGTTCACACTGTTATGATGAAAATATGTCATTTTGAAAGTTCTTAGAGACATGTATCTCACCAGCACTTGTGTAATGTCTAGCAATGCAATCTAAGAAACGGAAGGTCCTCATTCCAGGAAGAGCTCAGGAAGCCTGGTTGCAGTTCTGCAGCTGTGAGCTGGAACCTGTCACCCTAACCACTGGCCTAGTCTGTCTACATAAGCCACATTAGGTCATGGCTTTTTCTATCTGTTCCTTTCATCCCAATTGTCATCTCATTTGATTGATGTAAACAAGGGGTTGGGGGATTTTTCACCAAAATGGTTATACCAGTCATTTAATATATTCATTTGAATGATCAAGAGTGCACTTCAGGATTAAGGACACAGGCTGCATCCTGATTATCTACCCTTTTTCAGAAGTGTGCACTTGCACCATCCCTGTCATGGATTTTAAATCATAGGATAGGAATGTTGTAAGTATTGTCGAGAGGGAGTTTAAGTCCCTGTGAGAAAGTGTACTGGTGCACACTTTGAGAGAAGTGTGGATAATTAAGACTCAGCCAGAGAACTGAGATACAGCCAGTGGCGACCCCTCATTGAGGACAGGTGGGGCAGAGCATGCTTTGCATGTTATTTTGGCATTAATACGTGTCACATATCAGTTTGCAAACAATGAAAAAAACAACATTGAGTTAATAAAGCCACATACAAACATGGTGTATTGTTTTGCTTTCTTGAGTAAGACAGCTCCAAAATGCAAGTGTTTCAGCCTAGCTCAGTGCTTTCTGTGGTGGTGAGGCAGCCAACGGAAAATACGGATCGTAGGGGTTGGTAATGTTCTCTAGTTGCGCCGTGATTGGCTCAGTGTTCTGTCACTCATGGGGACTCAAAATCAACGGGGAGAGCTGGAAAATTCAAGCCCCTTGGGTGCTGCCATAGATTTACATTAGTACTGCCCATCGAAGAAGGCTCAAGGTCATTGGCCACAGATGAAATGATGTCAAATCACGTTATATCTACCGTAGCTTTGATTGGACTGATCATGTAAACATAATACTTTCAGAATTTTAGTTAGCAAGCTAGTCAAGCAGTCATCGTCATGAATCAAGTTGACAATCTGCTGGCAAATCCTTGTCATATGAAGAGAAATTATAGATTAAACGTATCGGTGCTCATCGGCCATTGGACTTAAACATTACACAACAAGTTGGAAATTGCAAATTCAACAGTGAGTAGTTTGGAAGGAATCAGTGGCTAACTGCAAGCTTTGCATAGCGATCACTAGCCTGCTATTCAGTGGAGAGGATGTGTGGTCCAAGTCTGGATTTAAGGGTCTATTTTCCAAGCTTAAAAGGATAAACATTAACTCGCAACACATCATGTGCCAGAAAAGGTTGAATACATTGGCCATGCTGTCAATCCAGAATAACTTCTGTCGCATTCAAAATAATTTGAAACTCGGAACTGGGAAATCTCAGAGTTCAAGACATCTAGGAAAATATGTGCTGTCACTGACGTCATGACCTGTTTTCTTTCCAAGTTCCCAGTTGTTTGAAAGCACCATAAATTCAGAGAATGCCAGACTTTGATGACAAAGTTTGATGACCAAATTTGCCAACAAGAAGGACCACCGTGCCACCTTCCAGTTCAAGGTGAGTCCAAACATGTATTGTATGCTGCTGCATAAATTATGTAATATGCAAGGGAGTGTCACGGCCGTTAAAAGAACTGGACCAAGGTGCAGCATGGTGAGCGTACATTTTCTCTTTTATTTGAAATGCCGCCGACAAAACAATAAACAATACTAAACAAACAGCTATCGCTATGTGCCATCAAAGAAAGTTAACTTCCCACAAACACAGGTGGGAAAAAGGGTACCTAAGTATGGTTCCCAATCAGAGACAACGATAGACAGCTGTCCCTGAATGAGAACCATACCCGGCCAAAACATAGAAATAGAAAATCATAGAAACACAAAACATAGAATGCTCACCCCAACTCACACCCTGACCAAACCAAAATAGAGACATAAAAAGTATCTTTAAAGTCAGGGCGTGACAGGGAGATATGTTTTCTGTTGCTAATAAAGTATTACTAAGTGTATGTTGTGTAGTAAGCTGCTAGTAGTCCATGTGCTTCACCCTAATAATTTGGTCCCTTTTGCCCTCATAATTTAGCTGTTCTGATTTGGTGGTGTGCACATGTAGAGAAATGTAATCATTGCATATTGTAAGAGCTTTCATTGTCTGCTTATATGCCTCCTTAATTTATCCTACGGTTCTGACTTGGTGTACAGGGTGAATAGTGTAAGAACGGCCCATGTTCTGAATTCTGTTGCTGTACATTTCAAAAGTGCTGAACAAAAAATTATGTTTTTAGTTTGCCCCACAAAGATTTACATGCTAAAATCGCCACTGGATACAGTCTATCACCCAAAACAGGAAATTACATCATGTCATGGTTCCTGGGAAATTTAACCCGAAACGACTGCTAAATGCAAAATTGCAAATCATGGGAAATTGTTAATACATTCGGATCGAATTGCACTCATGAAAAGTTATCCCCCACAAACTAGTACAGGGTCCAATAACAGCAGTAGTTGATGCTTTTTGCCTACTGTAAACATTTCACTTGGAAATTATGGTATGAATATTTGATTTGAACCTTCTGACCAATTAGTGGGTGAGGCGGCGCCCCTCTGTCTGATTCGCGCCTTTCTTTTTCCCAACGCAGTTATGCCAAAACCACGCCCCGTTATTCAGAGAGACGTTCTACTACGCTCCTATTGGCTAGCTAGCGTTGTCTCACTCATAGGCCATCAGTGCAGACAGTAACCTTCCAAGGTAAGGATGGAAAGTGTAATTTAACAATTAGCTGGCAACCATAATGCAGGGCTATTATTATCATGTTTGGTAACATTTGCCCATGTATTTATTTTCAGAGTTTCAATGAGTTGTAAAAATGTCTCAGAACTCTGCTGAATTCCCTCAATTGAAGGTCAGCTACATTAACCTAGGCTGCTTAACGTTACTTAACCTTACTAGCTCAGTATTTGAAGTTGTTATATGTTATATAATTTCTCAAATATGTATTCGCTAATCATTCAGTAGAAAAGCTATGCCACAGCCATTCAATCTGTCTTTGAGCGTTAAGGGACGTTAATGGTTAGCTCGGTCCACAACATTATGTTATTATATTTTTCTATCTTGAAATACAAGGGCAAATGTTAATCAGTGACTGAAATTTCGCGCTACGTGACATTCACTTCCGGACTTGGAGAACGCTCAAAGCGTTGTCGAACTAACATCTGAATAACGGGGCGTGGTTTTGGCTTAACTGCGTTGAGGAAAAGAAAGACGCGTCTGATTCATATCGCGTGATTTCTGATGATAGTTATCGATAATAAAGTGACTGATTGGTTCTGTATGGTGGCCAAAACCCGCATGTTTTCGTTCAAATTCTGTTTTTTCACTCTCCCCACACAAGCAGTGGGCGTCTTCTGTTTTGAAAAACAACTGCAGACAGCCCGGATCCGTAGTTGCTTTTCACAACAGAAGCCGCTCCACTGCTTGTGTTGTGAGAGATATATATTTTTTTAGTTTGAACGATAACATGGGGGTTTGGCCCATCAATAGCCACTGGCCTGGAGTTGGGGAAAAGGTGTCTTATATTTTTAGGGGATAGATTAGCTATGAAATTAGAAGATAGAATTGGAGTCTATCAAATAACATTACTTGCACAATTTTGAATTCCCCTTTTTATTCACTATATTTTTTGGTGGGTGGAAAACATTACAACTCTATATATGTATATATAACGTTCTTTGTTGAATTGTACTGGACTCCAAGTGTTTTGCCAATCATCCAATCACTCCAATCTTAATTCCAACATTCAGATGTCCATCAACCCATAACCCATCTTTCCCAGTACACTACCCCTTTACTATTTCCTTTTGCAATACATCCTTCTATTTTACTGTGATGTCTTATGAGAGTCTTGAAGAATTGCTGTGTACCATTTCTATAGAGATTTCCCTAAAAAATGAATACTTTATCTAAGAGTATAATACATTTTCCCATTGATTGAATGTGCTTTTTCAAATATCATGACAGTGCTGTTTGTAGATCTATCTGAACACAGACATTATGACTTAAGAACCACTCCTGGACATGACTTCAAAATCAAGCCACCGAAGGACAGTAATCAAAACAGAGTATCTGTTGACTCTGTTTCCTTGGGGCAGAGTCTCCACAAGGCTGACTGTTCAATGCCCCATATGTTGAGCATTCTTTTTGTGGCGAGAATTTCTTTCTAATAGTTTAAATTGAAATGAACTGAATGATTTTTTGTATATCAGTTCATAAACCCAATGCCATGGTATTGGGACATAAAACATCTGTTTCCAACTATCTAGAATTTTATGCGGAATAGTTGTCAAACCTCTCGACCTTAAGTAAAACATGCAATCTACGAATGATGCTAGCTAGTCATTTTAAGCCATGCATGGTTTTTCATTGGAGGCAGAGAAACCAATTAATTCCTTTCTCTTTTAAGTAATTGCCTCTTCCATTTTTGTGGCAAAGCTGCAATGAGTTGATTATACTTTTGTATTGAGCATACATCTCCATAAACCCAGGGGAAAAAACCTTTTGAGAGAACCAATCGAAGCTCAATCAATTCCTGGATGAATGTTGCACCACCAAACGGACTCCTTTCTAGATCAGTGGGCCACAACTCTTCCTCACTGTGTACCACGTGGGCCACGTCAGAGAAGCAAGTTCTAGGCTACTTATGTTTATTATTTTTGTTCTCAATCAATATGTACTGCACTTTGACAATATGTACTCTTTCTCTGTTTGTCCCTCTTTCTTTATCTCTTTCTCACCTTCTCTCTCTCTCCAAAAGTTGACTCATGACCTCCCAGAGGCATCTCCTGTTTTTTTCCACTGTTCTGTCAGAGTGATGAACAGAAAGAAAGAGGTGTGGAGGGCTAGTAATGGATCTCTCCTCTCTGACACCACCTCCATAATCTCTGTACCACCCATGCTGGCTCCTCCTCCCGCTGCAGTGCCCTACCCTACCCTCCCCTCTTTCTCTCATCTTACCCTCTCAGGACCATATCAGTTAGAAATCTGGAGAGAAGCGTCATCTTATATTAGATTACCAGTGACTAGCGACATACGAACCGGATAATTGGTCGGAGTTATACTCACCATACATTCTATATATATATTTTTGTAATTAACTAAAGTTGGTGCTGTTGAACACATAATACATGTGACTCTCTCTCTACCTTTAATTGATGTTTACACTGTGCATTTCCTGTGATCCTATGGTTTTTGGAAATTCTGAAATTCAAGAACTGCATTTTTTTTGTCTGCAGTACTATGGTCGTAGATGAGTAGTCTACTGTAGATTACATGTCATGTCATATTCAAGCCAGTAGGTGCTAGAACACCTAGCTATTGGTGATACTTGTGGTACTGTAGAGTTATTTTATGATAAAGACGTCAGTGATGGCAGGAATTAAAATATTAATAAGCATCTCATCTATTCAATCAAAACAAAATAGCCTAAAATAAAAGCCAATAGTACTACTGATAATATGGCAGAGCGCATATGATCAGAGCGCATCCATGTTTGTGGTCTTACAGTTATTGTGGCAACAAACAGAACTCAAACAGCCACGGTATGTACGTCTCCTTAAATGAGTTTACTCAAGATAGTGGTTATACGTTTACTCACGTCTAATCTCAGGCGACCACTCTGGCCCTAAATTACCTGTTCCTCCAGTAGGCTACATGTGTGTCTGTATAGACTAATCTAATGCCCGTCATTCAGTGTGGTACGAGAATAGCCAGGCTACTTAAGACGCTGGGCTTCTGGAAAGGAAGTGACAGATACTCGCTACACACAATCGGGCAGATTAGTCTTGAGGTCAGTAATCTGGTTTCAGCACCATGGATAGTGACACTCGCGGCCAAACAGCGCGCGATCATTCATTCGAGATACACATTTGGATTTGTTTGAGAAGTTATTTTTTAATTGCCAAACACTGCTAAAACAACGTATTTTCTAATCTCGATTGTGTAAAATGTAGGCATGGGAAGTTTTTGTACTTTTTTCTTGAATTTCTACTCCTTGCTCACGTTGGGTTGAATTGGGCTAAAATAATTACGAAAAGGAGGACCAGCATAGGAGGTGGACCAGCATAGGGGGTGGACCAGCGAGTTGATAAAGGGAAGCAAGGTTTAATGGTATGTGAGTGAGAGGTTAAGGGCGGAGAGAGAAGGTGATAGTGAATAGGGCTGCGCGCTCAAGCGGGAGTGCGCGCGGACAGCAAATCGGTCAGAGACTGGAGTCGCAAGGATGGAGATACGACCAGATAGGTTTAAAATCGTCGCGGGCCAGACCCTCGGAAAATTACACAAGTAAGTTAAAACAACAGCTTTATTACTTTTTCTGTGTGGTTTATTGGTGCAAATTGTGTAGCCTACTTTGTTATCGTAGCGCGTGAAATCCAGTTTAGCGCGGTCTTGATTTTTTATTACAAAATAGTCACTTGTCATCCCGCCCGGCACGCATTTAGAGTTTATACAGAGTTTAAATGTATGTATATTCAAGTAACCTAGGCCTATTAAGCGTTGTAAAAGATCAGGGATTACTTTTATCTGCACTTTTGGCTAAAAAGGAACCGGTGGGCCGGCTGGTAGAAACATTTGGCTGTAGGCTAGGGAATATCAAGATGCCCAAAGGCCTGAGCGGGGTTGGTTGACCTGACGAAACATCTGTTTGCAATTATCAATTTTGTGTTTCTGTCAATTTCATAAAACCCCCTTTTCTTTTTTTATTTTCTTTTAACCTTTGAGACAACTCTAACTGAGTAAAATTAAAGATAGGCCTAGCCTACATTTTTATTTATGTTCAGTGATGTATTTTACGAGTAGCCAACTGTTTTTAATGTGGGTTATTTGATTATCTTTCATGTTAAATTGTTAATTTCAAAAAGGTTTATGGTTGCTCTAATAGAAAATATTTGATTTTTCATCGTGTGTAAATGTATAGCTTCTATGTCAAATGTCAGAGCAAGGACATTGCAAAGAGATACATAGTTACCTTAATTACCTCGTACCCTTGCACATAGACTCGGTACTGGTACTCCCTGTATTAGCCATGTTATTTTTACTCGTTATATTTATTCGTAAATCACTGTGTATTTAGTCCTCGTGTCACTATTTCTGTTATTAATATTGTATTTTATTATGTATCTTTAACTCTGCATTGCTGGAAAATTACCCGTAAGTAAACATTTCACTGTTCGTTTACACCTGTTGTTTATATGACGAATACAATTGGATTTGATTTGAAATATAGCTAACTAGATTAACTTAATTCAGGCCCTATTAATATCGATGTGGGAATGTCCTCACTTTTACCTGTTAACTTGAGACAGTTTCCGTTCCGTCCATTCTAAAGTCTATAGATAGGTCTTACCTCAAATAGTTTCCCTAAAGGCTAGATTTGAACCTGCAGTATCTTCGAGTTCACGGACGTTTTCTGTAGGCCGAACCTAAATAAAGAAGTTAGCCTCAGCTCACGTAGGTGCGCAAAGCTCAGTCAGCTTGTGATGGGATGGACGGATGAAGAGACCGAATAGCCAACATTAGTTTATTCTAATATGACATGTAAATTATTTTATATAGATATACCATAATGATCTAAACATGATTATAAACTGGATGGTTTGAGCCCTGAATGCTGATTGGCTGAAAGCCATAATATATCAGACGGATATGAAAATGATTTTTTTTCTTCTAATTACGTTGGTAACCAGTTTAAAATAGCAATAAGGCACCTCAGGGGTTTGTGGTATATGGCCAATATACCATGGATAATGACTGTATCCACTCCGAGTTGCATCATGCTTAATAACACCCCTTAGCCATTGAACATACCGCTTCAAATTCATGGATTCGGCTATTTCAGCCACACCCGTTGATGGCAGGTGTATAAAATCGAGCACACAGCCATGCAATCTCCATTGACAAACATTGGAAATAGAATGGCCCGTACTGAAGAGCTCAGTGACTTTCAATGTAGCACCGTCATAGGATGCCACCTTTCCAACAAGTCAGTTAGTAAAATGTATTCCCTGCTAGAGCTGCCTCGGTCAACTGTAAGTGCTGTTGGAAAAGGCTAGGAGCAACAATGGCTCTGCCGCAAAGTGGTAGGCCACACAAGCTCACAGAACAGGACTGTCGAGTGCTGAAGCGCGCAGTGCGTAAAAATTGTCTGTCCTCGGTTGCAACACTCACTACCGAGTTCCACACTGCCTCTTGAAACAACGTCAGCACAATAATTTCCATGGCCGAGCAGCTGCACACAAGCCTAAGATCACCATGCGCAATGCCAATAGTTGGCTGGAGTGTTGTAAAGCTCGCCCCCATTAGACTATGGAGTAGCAGAAATGCATTATCTGGAGTGAGGAATCACGCTTCCCCATCTGGCAGTCCAATGGACGAATCTGAGTTGTGCAGATGCCAGGAGAACACTACCTTCCCCAATGCAGTACCAACTGTAAAGTTGGGTGGAGGATAAATAATGGTCTGGGGCTGTTTTTCATGGTTCAGGCTAGGCCCCTTAGTTCCAGTGAGTGGAAATCAGCAGGGGTGGGCAACTCCAGTCATCGAGGGCCTGATTGGTGTCACACATTTTTTCCATCCCTAGCAAACACAGCTGATTATTCAAATTGCATTCTAAACTGAAGATCATGATTAGGTGATTATTGGAGTCAGGTGTGTTAGCTGGGGCTGGGGCAAAACTGTGACACCAATCAAGCCCTCAAGTACTGGAATTACCTACCCCTGCACTACAGCATGCAATGACATTGTAGACGATTCTGTGCTTCCAACTTTGTGGCAACGGTTTGGGGAAGGCCCTTTCCAGTTTCAGCATGACAATGCCCCCGTGCACGAAGCGAGGTCCATGCAGAAATGGTTTGTCGAGAACGGTGTGGACGAACTTGACTGGCCTGGACAGAACCCTGACCTCAACTCCATCTAACACCTTTGGGATGAATTGGAACGCCGACTGCCCAACATCAGTGCCCGACCTTGCTAATGCTCTTGTGGCTGAATGGAAGAAAGTCTCTGCAGCAATGTTCCAACATCTAGTTTGAAATATAGTTTTTAAAAAAGTTTGAAATATCCAATAAATGTCGTTCCACTTCATGATTGTGTCCCACTTGTTGTTGATTCTTCACAAAAAAATACAGTTTTATATCTTTATGTTTGAAGCCTGAAATGTGGCAAAAGGTCGCAAAGTTCAAGGGGGCCGAATACTTTCGCAAGGCACTATATGCACTACCGTTCAAAAGTTTGGGGTCACTTAGAAATGTCCTTGTTTTTGAAAGAAAAGCCATCAAAATAGCATCTAAATGATCAGAAATACAGTGTTGACATTGTTAATGATGTAAATGACTATTGTAGCTGGAAACGGCAGATTTTTTAAAATTGAATATCTACATAGGTGTACATTTTGTGGGTTCAAACAGGCTCAAAATGGCCAGAAACAAAGGACTTTCTTCTGAAACTTGTCAGTCTATTCTTGTTCTGAGAAATGGTTATTGGAGACTATTCCATGTGAGAAATTGCCAAGGAACTGAAGATCTCGTACAACGCTGTGTACTACTCCCTTCACAGAACAGAGCAAACTGTCTCTAACCAGAATAGAAAGAGGAGCGGGAGGCACCGGTGCACAACTAAGCAAGAGGACAAATACATTATAGTGTCCAGTTTGAGAAACAGACACCTCACAAGTCCTCAACTGGCAGTTTCATTAAATAGTACCCGCAAAACACCAGTCTCAACATCAACAGTGAAGAGGCAACTCCGGGATGCTGGCCTTACTACAAGATGAGACACTCTCTCACCTTTCTAAAAGTTCTAAAAACAAAGATACTGTTGGTTCTACGCTAAGCCTCCATTTAATGCCACCTCTTTGCGTTTGAAACTTGCAGAGAGCAAAAGAGGTGGCATTAAATGGAGGCTATAGCCTAGAATTACTGTATTCCTATTTGAACTTTGCTTTGCTTTTAAGTCGTTGAAAGTGCAGTGTTAGGCATTTGGGTGACAAATCGGACATTGTTTATCCATTGGAATTTGGTTCAGATTTTAGTTTGAAAGCATACTGAAAACACATTGGAAATTCAACTAACTTTTGGCTGTCTTTTGAAGTGGTTGAATATACAGTCGTGGCCAAAAGATTTGAGAAGGACACAAATATACATTTTCACAAAGTGTGCTGCCTCGGTGTCTTTAGATATTTTTGTCAGATGTTACTATGGAATACTGAGGTATAATTACAAGCATTTCATAAGTGTCAATGGCTTTTATTGACAATTACATGAAGTTGATGCAGAGTCAATATTTGCAGTGTTGACCCTTCTTTTTCAAGACCTCTGCAATCCGCCCTGGCATGCTGGCAATTAACTTCTGGGCCACATCCTGACTGATGGCAGCCCATTCTTGCATAATCAATGCTTAGAGTTTGTCAGAATTTGTGGGTTTTTGTTTGTCCACCTGCCCCTTGAGGATTGACCACAAGTTCTCAATGGGATTAAGGTCTGGGGGGTTTCCTGGCCATTGACCCAAAATATTGATGTTTTGTTCCCTGAGCCACTTAGTTATCACTTTTACCTTATGGCAAGGTGCTCCATCATGGTGGAAAAGGAATTGTTTGTCACCAAACTGTTCCTGGATGGTTGGGAGAAGTTGCTCTCGGAGGATGTGTTGGTACCATTCTTTATTTATGACTGTGTTCTTAGGCAAAATTGTGAGTGAGCCCACTCCCTTGGTTGAGAAGCAACCCCACACATGAATGGTCTCAGGATGCTTTACTGTTGTCATGACACAGGACTGATGGTAGCGCTCACCTTGTCTTCTCCGGACAAGCTTTTTTTCCGGATGCCCCAAACAATCGGAAAGGGGATTCATCAGAGAAAATTACTTTACCCCAGTCCTCAGCAGTGTACCTGTACCTTTTGCAGAATTTCAGTCTGTCATCAATGTTTTTCCTAGAGAGAAGTGGCTTCTTTGCTGCCCTTCTTGACACCAGGCCATCCTCCAAAAGTCTTCGCCTCACTGTGCGTGCAGATGCACTCACACCTGCCTGCTGCCATTCCTGAGCAAGCTCTGTACTGGTGGTGCCCCGATCCCGCAGCTGAAACAACTTTAGGAGACAGTCCTGGCGCTTGCTGGACTTTCTTGGGCGCCCTAAAGCCTTCTTCACAACAATTGAACCACTCTCCTTGAAGTTCTGGATGATCCGATAATTGGTTGATTTAGGTGCAATCTTACTGGCAGCAATATCCTTGCCTGTGAAGCTCTTTTTGTGCAAAGCAATGATGACGGCAGGTGTATCCTTGCAGATAACGATGGTTGACAGAGGAAGAACAATGATTCCAAGCACCACCCTCCTTTTGAAACTTTCAGTCTGTTATTCAAACTCAATCAGCATGACAGAGTGATCTCCAGCCTTGTCCTCGTCAAAACTCACACCTGTGTTAACGAGAGAATCACTGACATGATGTCAGCTTGTCCTTTTGTGGCATGGCTGAAATGCAGTGGAAATGTTTTTGTGGGATTCAGTTCATTTGCATGGCAAATAGGGACTTTGCATTTAATTGCAATTCATCTGATCACTCTTCATAACATTCTGGAGTATATGCAAATTGCCATCATACAAACTGAGGCAGCAGATTTTGTGAAAATTAATATTTGTGTCATTCTCAAAACCTTTGCAACCTACAGTTGTGGCCAATCTCATTGATCAACGTCTCAACCAAATGTTATCCAATTATCCACTTTGAAATGACGTGGTGTGCCCAGTTGAATTGCTCTTTGCAAGTTTCAAACATAACGAGGTGGCATTAAATGGAGGCTATAGCCTAGAACTACTGTATCTTCGTTTTTTAGAACTTTATGAAGTCGGAGACATGAAGTTTCATTTAAGTTTATGCTTGGTTCATATTTTACCCCCCAATAATCATGGTTATTTTACTGTAATGACACGATAACAAATCAAATCAAATTTGATTTGTCACACGCGCCTAATACAACAGGTGGAAATGCTTACTTACAAGCCCTTAACCAACAATGCAGTTTTAAAAAACTAGTTATGAAAATATTTACTAAATAAACTAAAGTTTTAAAAAAAAGTAACACAATAAAATAACAATATACATATATAACATATACAGCTTTATACAGGGGGTACAACAAGCTGATCTCTATGTGGCTTTGTGCCCAGAGTTTGCATGCATTTTAGGTATTTTTTGTGTGCAAAAGAACAGTATACACTGAGTGTACAAAACATTAGGAACACCTTCCTAATATTGAGTTGCACCCCCTTTTGCCCCCAGAACAGCCTCAATTCGTTGGGGCATTTGACTCTTCAAGGTATCGAAAGTGTTGCACAGGGATTCAAGTTGGCTGGATGTCCTTTGGTGGTGGACCATTCTTAAAACACACAGGAAACTGTTGAGTGAAAAAAAACAGCAGCGTTGCAGTTCTTGACACACTTAAACCAGTGCACCTGGCCCCTACTACCATACCCCGTTCAAAGGCACTTAATAAAAAGGCACTGTGTTCCTAATGTTTTGTCCACCCAGTCCATAGCCTATTGTGTCCAGCTGGTCAGCTAAGTACTGTCACATTGTAAAAGTAGGCCTTCATTGTAAATAAGAATTTGTTCTTAACAGACTTGCCTAGTTACATAAAGGTTAAATAAAAACTAAATACAAAAAAAGCATTTGGAATTAGCCTAGGCCTACATAAAATGAAAGTTAGATCAGCAGCTAATTTGCCTAGTGAGATGCAATGTGACCACTTGCGAGAGCTGGCTACTCTGCTCAAGAAATGTGAAAGACACATCTTTCAAAAGGGAACATAGTGTTTGTTTGGCGCGCCCACGATGCAAGAAAAGGTATGATGAATCTTCAGAAACATTGGATGGATATCGGAGGGCAAAGAGTTTGCGGTCTCTCTTTTTCTCAGGATTTTAAGATGTGTCTAAACACACAAATCCTCTCCCGAAATAACCCTCCCCCTCCAAGCTGTTGGCCCACATAAATCCCAATCACCATATACCCCTCTCTCTCTCTCTCTATCTCTCTCTTTCTCACTTCAGTTCAATTCAAAGGGCTCTATTAGCATGGGAAACATGTTTATATTGCCAAAGCAAGTGAAATGGATAATTAACAAAAGTGAAATAAACAATCAGCAATGAACAGTAGGTCTAAACAGTACACTTAAAAAAAAGTTTCAAAGGAATAGAGACATTTTGAAATGTCATATTTTGGCTATGTACAGTGTTGTAACAATGTGCAAATACTTGAAGTAGAAAAGGGAAAATAAATCAACATAAATATGGGTTGTATTTACAATCTCTCTCTCTCTCTCTCTCTCTCTCTCTCTCTCTCCCCCCTCTCTTTCTTTCAGTAGCCTACACCTCTCCAGGTCCGCCCCTTTCGATAACTCGTCATTGTCCCTTCCAAAAGCATTTAAACTCAGGATTACTGTAGGCTATTGCCTTACGCGATAGTGTCCGGTAAACCCTCACTTCCTCAGCACGTGCGTGCGCGGAGGTGTTTCCCAGAGGTGTTGGTTTGTGGCTAGGTTAACGAGCATATGCGTATCAATATAAAGTTGTAGTTGTCATGCGTGCATTTCTGTGACATTTACTACGCCATAGCAATGGTTCTCCATATACGTATATGTTTTAGGTTGCCAGACTCATTCAATTCATTTTGATTGTACTGATGCATTTTTAATATAATGCTAAATGCATCATACAGGGATGATGTCTGTATTTAGAAAGTTGACATATCTTGAAAACTTGATTGCTGACAAACAAAACATTTTAGACTATGTCAACCATGGACTAATGAAACAAATACCAAAAGATTGTTTTTGGGTGGAATGTTCCTTTAATTAACCTGACATTGCTCTCTGCACGTTTCAAACACAAAGAGGTGGCATTAAATGGAGGCTTTTGCCTAGAACTACAGTATCTTTGTTTTCAGAACTTTTAGAAAGGATGAGAGAGTGTCTCATCTTGTAGTAAAATAGCAACTCAAGTGCAGTGTCCCTAATTTGATATAACCAATCCATGTCATAATTCGTAATTTACAAAACATTGTATAAACAGTTGCATAATGACATTTGGTTGACATTGTCCCCAAGGCAGAGAGTATATAGTTAGATCCACCTGTTTTGTCAAGCATTGGGGTCTTAACAATATCACATTTAGCTGCTGAATGCAATTCAATTGATTAAGGCTGAGTCCCTTGCCCACATGGTGATAATACTCTGGGACATTTTCTGCAGATTAACTTGTGTCTGCGGTATAGTTTGTCTTATTAACACAACCCACTGGGCACACACACTGGTTGAATCAAAGTTGTTTCCACGTCATTTCAATTAAATTCCCTTGAACCAACTTGGAATAGATGTTAAATTAATGTCTGTGCCCAGTGGGAAGTAGCCAGTGTTTTTGACCATGTGATGTCATTTCCACAAAATATTATCAGTCACCAATCAGCCATCTATTGTGAGTTTAGAGCAGAGTTTTCATAAACCCAATAAAAAATGTGTTTCTCAAGCTCATTTTGGCCCAGTACAGTGTGTGGATTGTTGAGAGAATAAGTTGTTTGGTTATTGTATTCATAGAGATGTATTTTAATTCCTACATCTATGATCGTATTGTTCAAGAGAGAGTTCCATTGCCCTCAGCTTACTTTTCACTCTGCGTCGAAAGGTTTTCCTATGCCATTTCACATTTTTCTCAACAATTGACTTAACTATTCCGTTGTGTATTCAGAAGTCTGCAACCTCATATCAAGAGGGTCTGTGTCATATTCAGGTGGTACGGTATCTTGAAAATAATTCCCATTCTAGTTGCTTCCCTAGTCCTACTCTTCATGTACATTACAACTGATTCTTCAATCATCTTAACCTGTTGATTGAACTCTGAACTGCAACGCTGAACTGTCCTCACGTCAGTGTCCTTGACAAATTAATTAAGAGATTAAGTTGGAGAGAACATGGTATACTCATTGGGACAAACCAGTGAACAACTATTCAGAGTCATTGACCTCGATTTCATTTCCTCTCCTGTAATATGTCTCAAAAGAGTTTTGTGCAGAAAGACATCCACATTTACTACACAGGTACGTATCATTCTGTCGGTTTGTGTGATATTATTTAGAGAGTCAAAACAAGAGGAGTTAGTGAAGAGCCAAGGGTTTAAAGGGCTATACGTCTCGGGGCCAGGCGAAGGCAACCGGAAGTTGAGACATGGAGGAGAAAAGACAGAAAAGGAAATGCATTTTAAAAAATCTAAGCATCTGCTGCAAGGATATCAAGTGAGCTCTGGCCTGTCTTCTACTTCATTACTATGGGACAGTTGGCTCCTCGCACTTTTTCAGCGGTTATTTGCAAGACAGTAGTGTTGAGCACGTTTCCCCCTTGAACACATTTCATAAACACCTGACAGGTATCAAAAGGACATTGTTTCACCTGCACAGATGTGTCCTTCTGTGTGCTCTCCTGTTCAGACAGGGAGTGATTTCTCAAGACGCAGAAAGGGGGAATTGGTGTTAGAAGAGCAGTCGTGCAAGATGGGTGTGACAATGTGAGAGGAGAGGGAATTGAGGATGGGAGGCAGGGACTGAGACCAGACCCAAAAAAGATGAACGAGGGACAGGAGGAATAGAAAGAAAGAGAGGCCCACTAAGACAGAAATAGGAGGAGATATAAATAATTAATCGTCAGCAAAAGTCATTAATACTTCATCAATGTCGAAGAATGTTGGAGCCATTGCTTGTGTGAACTGCTATTGGTAAAGGCACCGTAGTGGTAGTCTGGCTGATACCAAATTCAAAAGTCCTCCTGACTGCAGAGTCTGGAAAGACTGTTTTGATGTTGTCGGCACAATGCGTCGATAATGAAGGGTGCTGTGCTTTTACTGGTTGGTTCTCCTTCGTCGCTTTCTCACTCGAACCCACACGCACAGCCATGGACAGCCCCTGAGCGCTGTCCCCTTCCATTACAACTGTTGGATTTTCAAATCCAAAACATTTGAGAGAACTAATCAATACGTCCCCTCAATTTCTGAGCGACTATTGCATTATCAAACGGCTTCCGGTCCAGACCAGCGTGTCACAGCTCTCCCTCGACGTAAGTCACGTGGGACGAGTCAGCCAGGCTACCGTAGTGGCACCCGTCTTGTGGATGTTGCTTCCTCCCATGTGTTAGCGTACACAGGTTCCGCATACCACAGCAGTTTTCGACTTGCCGCAATGCACAGTTTGTGAACTATAGTTTGATGCCAAATATGGTATAAAGTTTGCTCTCAAAGGTGTATTAGAGGACATGTCTATTTTACCCTCGCATCATTCTCAAGCCTCCACATAGGAAGCTCACCTTCTAAAATGGCCTTGCATGTTGATGGGGTGACAGACACACACCTTGTGCCCAGTGACAGTGCTGCTGTGTGACAGATCGCTATGCCATTGTGACATTGGTCTACATACTGCTTTGGTGACACTGTCAGTAGATTACCCTAGCTTGATTTATCATGGGTTTGACAGGACCTGGGTAGTCTGTCTCAGTAGATATTGCCCTGGTGGTTCTGAAATTCTGGTCAAGTTTCTGGTAGGTAAGGATATCTATCAGAGCATTGACCCAGTATGATAAATACTTTTGTCTTGATATGGACAAATGTATCAAATAATGTCTTCTGTACCGTTTTCAGAGACTATATTTGCGAGACATCCCGTCTAAGCATCCCCTTCCCCTGTTTCTTGTGAAGCTTTTTACCTTAAACAGCAGTTTCCTCCTTCCACTTCATATTACGTTGTTTCTGATACGTCTGTAAAATGACAAAAGTGAGATTTTGGAGGGATGAAAAGGTCTGGGTAAAAAAAAGTATAACATAGCAAATCACTGTGTGGTTCAAGGCAGTACCCATTTTTTACCATTCCCAAGAACTATACCCAACTAGCTAAAATATATACAAAGCCAATAGTCTGATTCCTCAGACAAGAAACGGTCAACTTTGCAGTTCAAACAATGCTGGCATCACCACTGACTGATTGACAGTTTAGTGTTCTACCGCTTCCTACAGTCTGCTCTTAACCAATGGCTCTCCTTCCCCCTAATCACTTGAGCATTAAAAACGTATGACCAGAATGTAAATAAAGCAGGGGCATGTGAAACCTCAGTCTCCCCCACATCTCCCCATATTCCCTGGCCTTGCAGCAGAGGTACAGCCTCGCACTGGGGCCGGGCAGATCTCATGCTTAATGGATGATGTGCCTCGGCTGAATACATATTTGATGTTTCCCAGACTGGAGGCTGGCACAGGTCGTTAGCATGTTTGCTCAGTGAGCTGGATGAGTCGGGAGAAAGCAGGAGAGAGCGGGGTGGGGCTTGAGTTCTGCCAAAGAGACAAGTACTGTTTTCACCTTATGGTTTTGGCTCTACTCTACCACAGCCTGCCAGCCAGGCCTGTCAGACTGGCCATGTCAGCAAAAAATATATAAGAAAAAAGAATAATAATCACTGCAAGCCATGGCTTGGCCAAGGTGACATTGAATAGCCCAGAGGTGGTTGACATTTTTTAAAGAGGTTTACAGGAAGGAAAGTCTCAGTCTTGGATGAGTCTTGATTTTTCCACAATGGAAATATGTTTGTGTTGTCAAGCATAGCCATTAAAATACATTAGCAATGAATACAACCTCATGGACGTTTAATGCCATGCAAAATAACTTGCATAACTAATGCATGGAAGACACACACACACACACCTACACAATCATACCTCAGACTGATGCTAACAAGAACAAGGAAACACTTGAGTAAATGAGGGTACAAAGTACAATGAAAGCAGGTGCTTCCACACAGGTGTGGTTTCTGAGCAATTCCTAAGTAATTAACCATCATGCCATCTATAAAAATGCTGGGCAGCCCCAGTTGCCCATTATTTTGGCTACCATGGTTGTGCTCACTTAGGATGACAATGCCCCCATCAACAGGGCATGAGTGGTCACTGAATGGTTTGATGAGCATGAAAACGATGGAAACCATATGCCATGGTCATCTCAATAACCAGATCTCAAGCCAGGAGCGGTGCCTGTGACACCAAATGATGGACTTTTTTTGTGGAAGAATGGTGCCGCATCCCTCCAATAGAGTTCCAGACACTTATATAATCTATGCAAAGGCATATTGAAGCTGCTCTGGCGGCTCGTGGTGCCCCAATGCCCTATTAACACACTTTGTGTAGGTGTTTCCTTTATTTTGGCAGTTACTTGTAAATGTAACATATGTCTCCAAATACTTTCAATTAATATCAACAAAATTCTCGACTGTGCAATGTCACTGAATCATGTCTCTTTGCCATCTGTATGTTACAGCTGTCGCTGTAAGTCACAAGCCAACGGTCTCTATATATACAGCATATATATTCTCTCCTCTTTGTTCTCAGAATCCTAGAGAAGCGGCAGGAAAATGGCGAGACCATCGAGCTCACCGATGAGGGCCAGGCAGTTATCGTGGAGGAGAAGGAGATGCCCGTGGTGGACTGCACCTGCTTCGGCCTGCCACGGCGCTATATCATCGCCATCCTTTCCGGCCTGGGCTTCTGCATCTCTTTTGGCATCCGATGCAACTTGGGCGTGGCCATCGTCAGCATGGTCAACAACCAAACCATCTACAAGGGCGACAAACCAATCCTTGTGGTGAGTCCAAAAGGGTCATTTGAGGACTGGTAGTGTTCTATACTGAACAAAAAGATAAACGCAACATGCAACAATTTCAACCATTTTACTGAGTTATAGTTCATATAAGGAAATCAGTCAATTGAAACACATTTATTATGCCCTAATCTATGGATTTCACATGACTGGGAAGGGGCACAGCCATGGTTGGGCCTGGGAGGGAACAGGCCCACCCACTGGGGAGCCAGGCCCAGCCAATCAGAATGAGTTTTTCCCCATAAAAGGGCTTTATTATAGACATAAATACTCCTCAATTTCATCAGCTGTCCAGGTGGCTGGTCTCAGACGATCCCACAGGTGAAGAAGCCGGATGTGGTGGCCCTGGGCTGGCGTGGTTACACATAGTCTGCGGTTATGAGGCCTGCTGAATGTACTGACAAATTCTCTAAAACGATGTTGGAGGAGGCTTACAGTAGATAATTGAACATTCAGTTCTCCGGCAACAAGCTCTGGTGGACATTCCTGCAGTCAACATGCCAGTTGCATGCTCCCTCCAAACTTGAGATATCTGTGGCATTGTGTTGTGTGACAAAACTGCACATTTTAGAGTAGCCTTTTATTGTCCCCAGCACAAGGTGAACCTGTGTAATGATCACGCTGTTTAATCAGCTTCTTGATATGACACACTTTTCAGGTGGATGGATTATCTTGGCAAAAGATAAATGCTCACTTGCAGGGATGTAAACATATTTGTGCACAACATTTGAAAGAAATTACATTTTTATACGTATAGAACATTTCTGGGATCTTTTATTTCCGCTTATGAAACTGGGACCAACACTTCACATGTTGTGTTTATATTTTTGTTCAGTGTTCATGGAACCTTTTCCATCATTTGAGTGTTCTTTGTTGGATGAAACATTCTTCCAGAAACCAAAAATGGTTCTCCAACAGGGACAAGCCAAAGAACCCTTTATGGTTCTAGGTAGCACCTTTGTTTCCATGAGTGATATGTGTGACTTTTTGGGAGACTGAATCCTTATTGTCAGTGATGGTATTGTATGCTCTCTAAGAGTCAGAGTTGGACCAATCTGGTTGGTTTGGCTTTACCTCCTTCTCCTAAATGGATAATGATAATGACCTTATTGACCAGCAAACACAAGACGCATGCAATGTTGCGCTAGCTAAAAGAGGATTGTTACAGCTAGTGAAAACGTTCATCTATCGCAATTAAATAGTTTGATTGTCAACTTTGTCTTTTGTTGGGTTGATAAGGCTTTGATTAATGATTACCATTGAAGGTTGGTAGTAAGGGTCGCCTACTTTGGTTGAGCGATCTCACATGTATTTTTTTCCTTCCCATTTCTTTGCCTTGAACTCTCCTTTCATTTTTTTTCTCACTCTCTCCATCTCTCCATAGAAAGCTCAGTTCAACTGGGAACCAGAAACAGTTGGAATGATCCATGGGTCATTTTTCTGGGGATACATAGTAACCCAAATACCCGGGGGATTCATCTGTCAAAAATTTGCAGCCAACAGGTCAGCTGCTTATACTTATATGTGAATAATATGCTGTGAATATTTCAATAACTATTACTGTACACTCTTAGGAAAAAGGGTTCCAAAAGGGTTCTTTGGCTGTCCCCATAAGAGAACCCTTTTTGGTTTCAGGTAGAACCCTTTTTGGTTTCGGGTAGAACACTTTTGGGTTCCATGTAGAACCCTCTGTGGAAAGGGTTCTACATGGAACCCAAAAGGGTTTTACCTGGAACTAAAAGGGTTCTACCTGGAATCAATAAGGGTTCTTCAAAGGGTTCTCCTATTGGTACAGCCAAATAACCCTTTTAGGTTCTAGACAGCACCTTTTTTTTCCTAAGAGTGTAGGTACATATCTGATTCTATTCCCTCTTTTTTCTCCTCTATCACGCAGAGTCTTTGGCTTTGCCATAGTGGCTACCTCATGCCTGAATATGTTGATCCCTTCGGCAGCACGAACTCACATTGCCTGTGTTATCCTTGTCAGGATATGTCAAGGACTCGTGGAGGTGCTTGGCTACATTCCATGGCTTTCCCTAGCATACATCAGATTTCACTATGCTGACAACTGATTGTTTTCTCTATGGTGAACTGGTCACTGGCCATGTGTCCTACATGACGAGAAGGTTTTTTTTCTCGTGTAGAGTGCATTTCACCTGAAACACCCCTTTGAGAGAAAGAGTTGCACCCGGAAGTGATGTCATGGATGTTAGGAGATTTTCATATTAGAAAGAAAACATCAAAAATTATGACATGGTCAGTGGCCAGTTCACCATAGAGAAAACAATCAGTTGTCAGTAACCTTTCAGTATAACTACAAATATGAAAAGTTCCTGGTCACTTAACTGTAATTCTTTCTCTCGCAGGGTGTTTCATATCCAGCGTGCCACGGTATCTGGGCAAAATGGGCCCCACCTCTTGAAAGAAGTCGATTGGCCACGACAGCCTTTTGTGGTGAGGTCAACTCACTCTTCTGTCATCCTCTCTCCTGTCTTTGTCTGGGCACTACAAAGGGTCACAGTTGTGCTCACTACTACAATTAATATAACTTATTGTGATGACTTAATTCTCCATAATCCTATATGACTGGAACCATCTCAACATCTACTTTGACTATTTCTACCATTGTAATCATTAATAATCATGCTCGGATTGCTCAAGATAGTAGTTCTAGTTCCAAAGCAATGTTGTTTATTGATGTGCACTTCCATATGACTGATCTTTCTGTCTCACTCATGTTTGAGTGTGTCTGCCTCTGTATCTCAGGGTCCTATGCAGGAGCCGTGATAGCCATGCCACTGGCTGGAGTACTAGTCCAGTATTCAGGGTGGTCATCTGTTTTCTATGTCTATGGTTAGTAACCTCTGTCATAACTGTTCCCAACTTAAAGTGATACAGGTGTATGATATTAATTGTATCACCCTGTTGCAGGAGAACTTTGCTGCAATGCAGGACATTTTAAACTTGCAGTGTATTTAAGGTTTAAAAAGGCTTTTGTAATTTTCACTTTGAAATTTCAACTGATTTCAGATTAATTTGAACTGGCTCAGATTAAGATCCTACATGTGTAGTTCACTTTTATGTGAAGTTAAGCTTATCTTCGACTGTGGTTGTTTCCTCCAAACCGTTTTAAAAAGTTTGCTGCAGGGTTGTGGTCAATTCCATTTAAACTCCAGTCAATTCAAAATGTGGACCAAACTCCAATTTAAATTCACATTTTTCCTTATTGAAAAGCATTGAAGAGAGTTTGAATTTTAGTGTACTTCCTGAATTTAAATGGAATTGACCACAACCCTGGTTATCTATGTATTTAGCAAAGTCCTACATTTCCTGGCTAGCATTTTTGGAGAATGTAGCAATGCTAGTGGAAATGGATTGTATCGGTTAGCGGTGCAAAAGTGAACAATCCTTCAGTTCAGTTCAAGTATGCAAATGCTACAAAGGCTTATGAATTGGCTGTGAAACGTATGCACTGTAGCTCTGAACCGCAGTCTGTCCTAGTTTTAAGAAACCTAATTTTCTCTATTCTTACTCTTTTCTCTACACTCGTTCCACTCTACCTTCCACCTCCCAGGCAGCTTTGGGATCTTCTGGTATCTCTTTTGGATCCTGGTGTCGTACGAGAGCCCGGCAGCCCACCCCACCATCACAGAACAGGAGCGGAAATACATTGAGGAGGCTATTGGAATGTCAGCCGCTAACTCTACACCTGTTACGGTTAGTCTACACCAATTCCACTATCCACTATCTCGCTTCTAAGCTAAACATCACTTTGTTTCTCTTCCTCTGCAGATCCACTTTTCATGGCCCCTCGTTGCTGTGTTCTGACAATGTGATTTAGGGGATTTGAGCCTTTAAACTAACATTTATTTTTAACAGTGTCTTCATCTGAAGTGGCATGCTATGGCCAAAAGTAGTGCACTATATAGGGCATATGGTGTATTTTAGAACACACAAAGGAATCATGATAAGATGATCACGATCAACCCTGGTCTCAATGTGGTGGCTGTTACAAAAGCTGTAAAGTGATAGTTCACTCAAATTACAAAATGACATGTTGGTCTCCTTACCCCTGTAACCAATCTATGGACAAAGTATGACAGCAATCCATGCTTTGGTTTAGTTTCCCTGGCAATGTTTCCAAATGCTGGCACAAATGGCACAAATCCCATGCAAGTCATGGTATTTACAGATGTAGGATCTTAATTTGATCACTCTTTTGTTGCTGAGAATTATTTTCCTGCACAACAGGAAATGCAAGCTTGTATTCAATGTTTAAAAAGGCTTCTAAAGTTTGTAATTTCCACTTTAAAATCTCAGACTTGATTTGCCCGAACAAAATATATATCAACCCCTACAAAAAATGTACATTGATTATAGACCACATAATAATAATAATAATAATTCACATTTCCTGTTGCTGCAGGATCACTCTGCTGTAGCAAACTGGCTCAAAATTAAGATCCTACATATGTATAGTAGCATTTTTCTCACATCATTTACAACTCATCTGTAAGTGACTTTGTTGAGATACACAAAACATTTTAGATACTTTTGAATGATTTGGTCATAATACGTAAAAAATGTTAATGTCAGTATCTTGTAATCGCTATCCTGTCCAGTATCTACTCAATGTTTAATTTGTATTTTACCATGCACTATTGCCTGCCTCCTTACTGTAAATTGAATGTTTTCTGGTCCTTCTAGAAATGGAACACGCCTTGGAGAGCCTTTTTCACTTCGATGCCAGTCTACGCCATCATCGTGGCCAATTTCTGTAGAAGCTGGACCTTCTACTTGCTCCTCATCAGCCAACCTGCATACTTTGAAGAAGTGTTTGGGTTTGAGATCAGCAAGGTGACTAAGACAAGGAATATCCATGTACATCTGGCCTAGAGCTAGTACTGTGCTGGTGCAGGTTTATGTGGCCCTATGTGAACCCAGGGTTGTGTGATCCCGGGGTGCACAAATGGCCTTTTTAGCTTTTCTTATGAGGACTACTAACAAGTACTGTTATGCTCCTCCAAGACTGGTTTTATTTGTTGTACAGTACTAAAAAATATCCTCCACCCTCTGGCCACCTCCTATCCACCCCTCCACCTCTCATCCCAGGTGGGCTTGGTGTCGGCTCTCCCCCATCTGGTGATGACCATCATCGTGCCGATCGGTGGCCAGCTGGCTGACTACCTGCGCACAAACAAAATCATGAGCACCACCAACGTCCGGAAGATGATGAACTGCGGAGGTAAGAGAGGAGGGTGAAAAGAGAAGGTGGAAAAGAGGAGGAAGGAGGAAGGAAAAAGCAGAAGCAGGCGACAGGGCAAGACATGTCTTTGATTTCGTGATTAGCTATCAAGTGTTGCTTTTTAAGAACTGTGAAAGATTGTTGGTTTGTTCGTATCAGCTGTTCGTTGACAGCTCGTGCCAGTTTTGTCATATATAACCAAAGACTACTTTTACATGAACAAAACAACTCAGCTAGAAGGAAAAATATAAGGTAAAAAAAGTTACACCTAAAAAATGTAAGAGAGATATTTACTTGGAAAATACAACACCTCGTTTTGTGGTAACCATGGTGTCCGGTCGGTGCGTGAGAAAACGATCACGGCACAAGGCAAATTATGACTTACAGTAACGCAGCATTGCTTGCCACAGTAAACTATTTTTGAACTGCAGAGAATACAGGAGTGAGGGGAATGAGAAGCTTATACATATCTATATCACTGTGGGAAGCTGAACCACATAGAGCCACATTTCGGGCAGACTGCACTTTTAACTAGAAGAATATCCTCTATCAAGTTTCACCACTGTCTTTGTGTGCTGTTTTATCCCCGTTCATTTACCCGAGTATTGAAATAATGCTACCTTGATTCTTGACTTCCTCCATATTTGTTTATGTGTCTTAACTTTCTCGTGATAGGTTTCGGAATGGAAGCCACCCTGCTGCTAGTGGTCGGGTTTTCTCATACGAAAGTTGTGGCTATCACCTTTTTGGTTCTGGCTGTGGGCTTCAGTGGGTTCGCTATTTCAGGTGAGACTTTGGTTGTTATCTTTACATATCTCTCATATACACTACATGGCCAAAAGTATATGGACACCTGCTTGTCAAACATCTTCTTACAAAATCAATAGGCATTAGTATGGAGTTGGTCCCCCCTTTGCTGCTAAAACAGCCTCCACTCTTCTGGAAAGGCTTCCACTAGATGTCGGAACATTGCTGCGGGGACTTCCATTCAGCCACAAGAGCATTAGTGATGTTGGGTGATTCGGCCTGGCTCGGCGTTCCAATTCATCCCATAGGTGTTCGATGGGGTTGAGGTCAGGGCTCTGTGCAGGCCAGTCAAGTTCTTCCACAACAATCTCGACAAACCATTTCTGTATGGACCTCGCTTTGTGCACAGGGGCAAGGGCCTTCCCGAAATTCTTGTCACAAAGTTGGAAGCACAGAATTGTCTACAATGTTATTGTACGCTGTAGTGTTAAGATTTCCCTTTACTAGGCTCTGTCGCAGCCGGCCGCGACCGGGAGACCCATGGGGCGGCGCACAATTTGCCCAGCGTTGTCCGGGTTAGGGGAGGGTTTGGTCGGCAGGGAAGTCCTTGTCCCATCGCGCACTAGCAACTCCTGTGGTGGGCCGGGCGCAGTGCAAGCTGACACGGTCCCCAGATGTATGGTGTTTCCTCCGACACATTGGTGTGGCTAGCTTCCGGGTTAAGTGGACATTGTATCAAGAAACAGTGCGGCTTGGTTGGGTTGTGTTTCGGACGACGCACAGCTCTTGACCTTCGCCTCTCCCGAGTCCGTATGGGAGTTGCAGCGATGAGACAAGACTGTAACTACCAATTGGATAACACAAAATTGGGGAGAAGAAGGCACAGTTGGCACTATGCATTGGGGCAGGTAGCGTTTTCCTGGCATCCGCCAAACCCAGATTTGTCCGTCGGACTGCCGATGGTGATGGCGGCGAGCTTGGCGGTGAGCTTTACACCACTCCAGCCGACGCTTGGCATTGCACATGGTGATCTTAGGCTTGTGTGCGGCTACTCGGACATGGAAACCAATTTCATAAAGCTCCTAAAGAACAGTTATTGTGCTGACATTGCTTCCAAAGGCAGTTTGGAACTCGGTAGAGTGTTGCAACCGAGGAAAGACGATTTTTACACGTTACGTGCTTCTGCACTCGGCAGTTCCGTTCTGTGAGCTTGTGTGGCCTACCACTTTGCGGCTGAGCCGTTGTTGCTCCTAGACATTTCCACTTCACAATAACAGCACTTACAGTTGACCGTGGCAGCTCTAGCAGGGCAGAAATGTGACAGACTGACTTGTTGGAAAGGTGGCATCCTATGAAGGCGCCACATTGAAAGTCACTGAGCTCTTCAGTACGGGCCATTCTACTGCCAACGTTTGCCTATGGAAATGTCATGGCTGTGTGCTCGATTTTGTATACCTGTCAGCAACGGGAGTGGCTGAAATAGTCGAATCCACTAATTTGAAGAGGTGTCCACATAGTTCTCTTACCTCTCGGTCTTCTGTTATTCTCTCCTCAAGACAGGTTTTGGCAGGTTTATCACACAACAGATCAGAGAGTTCACTCCACCTCCTCACAGAAAAGGATAAGCTCCGTCAGCAGAACAGCTAACCTTGAATTGTCCATAGAGAATTGCATAATCTCTCAAGCTCAGTTATTTAGGGGATTGTCTTTGCTATCTGACATACTGTAGAGTTTGGCTACTATTATATCATACTTCTTGAAAGTTGATGGTCTGTGTCGGTACGACAACAACAACAGTGACAACAACAATTTATTGGTGACCTTTCTCTCTGTTTCTCCATTAGGCTTCAATGTGAACCACCTGGACATTGCTCCCCGCTATGCCAGTATCCTCATGGGCATCTCCAACGGGGTGGGCACTCTGTCTGGCATGGTGTGCCCGCTCATTGTTGGTGCCATGACCAAACATAAGGTACGAAATGACCCTGCTTCTACACCACACCATACAGCACACTGCCTACTGCACACCCACCATCACACATCATATACATCATTATCTATGGAGGGATAATAGATACACATTCTTACTCAATATTCATCCCTCTTTTATCACTTGTTTTAGTTTATTTCTCTCACTCCCGTTCATTCTCTTTTTATTTTCTCTCTCTCTCCCTCACACACACACACACACACACACACACACACACACACACACACACACACACACACACACACACACACACACACACACACACACACACACACACACACACACACACACTCTCTCTCACTCTTTATCCCGCCGTCTATCAATCACATTAGGTATTTCACTGTACTTCTGCACGTGACAATAAAACTCCTCTTTATCTTTCTCCCTCCCTCTCCCGCCTTAGACGCGGGAAGAGTGGCAGTATGTGTTTCTCATTGCTGCACTCGTTCATTACGGGGGTGTTATATTCTACGGTATGTATTCTGTCTGTTTTCTCCCCCCCCCCTGTCGTCGCACGTCATAATGAAGCTGTATAGTGATGCAACACTTGTTTGAATTGACCCTGAAGTAAATGAATGTGTTTCAATTGTGTATTGTATTGATATTCGCTCTTACACAATTGTATTCCATATTGTCCTAATATTAACATTTAATGAAGTTTGGTTCCATTTTTTTTATTTCTTATATTCATTTGTATTCATTTATTTGTATTGAACCTTTATTTAACTAGGCATGCAACCCTTTAGAGTTGAACTGCATAATCTAGATCCAAGTCAAAGTAAGTATAGTTTTGGGAAGAATGATTTCATTTATCTTTTGTATTCTAGGACTTTTTGCCTCCGGAGAAAAGCAGTGGTGGGCAGAGCCCGAGCAACTTAGCGATGAGAAGTGTGGAATTCTGGATGAGGATGAGCTGGCCAATGAGACAGAGGAGTTGTACCGTACTAGCGGAGAAGGAGGCTACGGAGCAACGATCCAAGCTCAGGATCCCAACGGAGGAGGAGGAGGCGCAGGAACCTGGGTCTCGGACTGGGATAAGACTGAGGAGTTAGTACAACCACCAGGAACCAATAGCTACCTATACGGAGGAGAGGAAGACAAGGAGCTAACATAGAGGGACTTACAGGTAGGAGTTACAGAGTGGGGTAGCAGACAGAAAGAGTAGATGGTTTCCTTTTGGCACAGGAACTTGGAAAGAGGTGGGGTGGGTGGTTGGGATGAGGGTGAGGAGCGGAAGAAGGGGAGGACCAAAGTATTATTTACGGAGAACTGAAACAGATTGTACAACAGCGGAAAGAGGATGAGCCATGTACTAAGTCTGTACAGTGCATTCGGAAAGTATTCAGACCCCGTGACTTTTTAACATTTTGTTACGTTACAGCCTTATTTTAAAATGGATGAAATAGTTTTTCCCCCTCATTAATCTACACACAATAACCCATGATGACAAAGCAAAAACAGTTTTTTGGACATTTTTGGAAATGTATTTCAAATAAAAAAACGTATATAAGTATTCAGACCCTTTACTCAGTACTTTGTTGAAGCACTATTGGCAACGATTACAGCCTTGAGTCATCTTGGGTATGACACTACAAGCTTGGCACACCTGTATTTGGGGAGTTTATCCCATTCCTCTCTGCAGATCCTCTCAAGCTCTGTCAGGTTAGATGTCGCTGCACAGCTATTTTCAGGTCTCTCCAGAGATGTTTGAAACGGGTTCAGGTCCAGGCTCTGGCTGGGCCACTCAAGGACATTCAGAGACTTGTCCCAAAGTCACTCCTGCATTGTCTTGGCTCTGTGCTTAGGGTCTTTGTCCTGTTGGAAGGTTTGCCTTCGCCCCCCCCCCCCCCCCCCCCCCCCCCAGTCTGTGGTCCTGAGCGCTCCGGAGCAGGTTTTCATCAAGGATCTCGCTGTACTTTGCTCCGTTCATCTTTCCCTCCCAGTCCCTGCCTCTGAAAAACATCCCCACAGCATGATGCTGCCACCACCACCATGCTTCACCGTAGGGATGGTGCCAGGTTTCCTCCAGACATGACGCTTGGCATTCAGGCCAAAGAGTTCAATCTTGGTCTCATCAGACCAGAGAATCTTGTTTCTCATGGTCTGAAAGTCCTTTAGGTGCCCTTTGGCAAACTCCAAGAGGGCTGTCATGTGCCTTTTACTGAGGAGTGGCTTCCGTCTGGCCTGATTGGTGGAGTGCTGCAGAGATGGTTGTTCTTCTGGAAGGTTCTCCCATCTCCACAGAGGTACTCTGGAGCGCTGTCAGAGTGACCATCAGGTTCTTGGTCACCTCCCTGACCAAGGCCCATGTCCCCTGCTTGCTCAGTTTGGCCAGGCAGCCAGCTCTAGGAAGAGTCTTGGTGGTTCAAATCTTATTCCATTTAAGAATGATGGAGGCCACTGTGTTCTTGGGCACCTTCAAAGCTGCAGAAATGTTTTGGTACCCTTACCCAGATCTGTTCCTCGACACAATCCTTTCTCGGAGCTCGATGGATAATTCCTTCCTGCCTCATGGTTTTTGCTTTGACATGCACTGTCAACTGTGGGACCTTATATAGACAGGTGTGTGCCTTTCCAAATGATTTCCTATCTATTTAATTTATCACAGGTGGACTCCAGTCAAGTTGTAGAAACGGCTCAAGGATGATCAATGGAAACAGGATGCACCTGAGCTCAATTTCAAGTCTCATAGCAAAGGGTCTGAATACTTCTGCAAATAGTTTTTGTTTTTTTATAAACTTTCTAAAATCTCTAAAAACCTGCTTCGTCATTATGGGGTATTGTGCGTAGATTGATTAGGATTTTGTTTATTTAATCCATTTTAGAATGAGGCTGCAACGTAGCTAAATGTGTAAAAAGGGAAGGTGTCTGAATACTTTCTGAATGCACTCTATGTGAGTGTGTTTTGTGTTTGTGCCCCGTATGTGTGACAGGCTCTCTAAGAGTATTTTAGGGCACCAAAGCTTCTATGTCGATAGTGGTATTACACCTCTTATTGAAGAGTTTTTTTTGGGGGGCCTAGTTTGGTTACTTTCATCAACAGTGTGTTTATTATAACCCACCATGTGGGTTGTCAGTCTGGTTTTATTTCATAATGAGTATGAGCCTGATTTTTGTGACAGTTTTTGTTACACTATCAGTAGATGTAGCTACAACTGATGGCCATGTATGTCGTCACTATCTGGCGGCTAACGTCCTTGAAAGCTAAATTAATCAATTCATGATAATGTTCACTTTTAAGAAAAAATATATTACTTGTGCCAATAAAGCACAGGATTCTGTGCTGTAACATTGGTTTGCTTAATCTGGTGAAAGGCAGTTTTAAAATTCAAAGTTATTGACTTGCATACTGGTCACAATGAAGTATCTTTAGTCCGTTCAGTGTTGCTTCCACAGTGTCACTTCGATAAGCACACTTTTACAGTCTATCATGTCAACGAAGTGTATATATATATTAGGCCTAACCTGTCTGCCTGGTTGAAAATGATTGTCAATTGAGATGGGAAGAGAAGGATGAGAAGAATAGTTGCTTCAAAGACCAACACAGCATCTCCATCCAATCCAAGCTCTACAAAATACAGTGAAGAAGTACAGTATATGGTACATATTTCACATATATTTGTTGGACTCTTCAGGACTTTTCGGATCTGTTTTACGTCATATATGGCTGTATATATGGAACGTGTTTTGGCAAAGGAACATTCACAATCGCGTAAAACGCAAAAAAGTCTGCATTCCATATATACTGTATTCTCCACCTCCAATAGTCTGGAAGTTATTGTACTGTAGCATTGTATCGGTTTCCACTTTGTCTGGACGGTCACGCTTGATATAGTGCAGTGTCAGTGCGCTCTCACTGAAGAAGCTGTTTGCTTGCACCAAGGAGCCTAAAACCCACGCACGCCAGCCTGTGCCCGCCATCGCGAAGCAATAACACACCGAGGGAGAGAGACCACGGTGTCGTGATCCCAACGAGCACCCACCACGACCCTATCAATCACTCATTCGAACCAATCAAATAGTGACTGCTTTGAAGGGCAAAATGGTGCATGAAGCTATGTACCAGTCGATTGCTGACAGTGCATGTCAACCATGGGATTGATGGAGCCCCAGGCTCCCTCTCCTGCAGGGCCGTGTTCATTAGGCACCAAACGGGGAAAAAACCCAGATTGAAACAGGGAGTAACTACCTGGACTTATCCTACAAGAAATGCTCATTCTTGCGCCCTAATGAACACGACCCTGGTGTTCATACAGAGCAGAGAAGGGGAACTGAGATCTCTCTCCTATGGAGGAATATCTCTCTCTTCAATTCCTTCCTTTATATTGTAGCCTGCACTGGATTTTTACTACTTAGAAACATCTGTAGGCTAGTGATTTTTACGCACTTAGTCGAAAAGCAATAAATAATGTTTTATGTATGTCACTGTACAGAAATAATAATTGTACTGGTAAGCGTTGTGAGTTGTTTAGTGAGCCAAATATAAAACCCATGTTTTCATTGGTAGAGCAGAGAGGTGTGTCACTAGGATCAAACACATACTGTATGTCAAAACCTTGAAGGTATTTGAGGTGCCCTTGATTTAAACAAGCAAACTAACTCAAGAGCAGCTCAAGTATTTAACAGTTTTTTATTTGTATTTGACCCAGGTCCGATGCTTTGACTGGAGAATTTGCTTCAGTCCATATGGAGATACTGTAAACAATCAAAAATAAAAAATCACATTCCAGGAAAATAGGAATAATAACTGTTAGGGATTTTCCTGTTGTCTTTTTGAATGTTTGTTTATTTTCTTTTTGTTTGGTTCTTTCCTGTAAAATGTACAATTGTATATGTTCAAAAACATATTAATGTGAAAAAATATGGTGAAAAAAAAGCTAGAGTACAATGTTATTATTACTATATTATTCATATTATTATTACTACTACTATCAACATTATTACAAATGATTATTTTTTAACATTACATTATATTTTCTCTGTGAGCCTGTTCAGGTTTGTATGTGAATGTGAATCGTGAAATGACCTTTAAACAAATGCTTAATGAACAAACTGTATATTACACAAAGCCTCTGCTTCCCACTCTGTCAGCCCACAACTTTCCCTTCTTCACCCCCTGCTTTCCTCTCCCTCTGGTTTGGCTGCTAACGGGCAAAGAACCCTTCTCTCCAGATGCGAGGTGTCGTATTACTAATACGCTCCACCTATTTATTCTCCATCTATTGATCGCTGGGCTAGAGATAATGTCAGGGAGAAATAAAGATTTTGATGGGATCTGAAAGAGGCCGTTGCCATTGTCCAGGGAGCGAGTGTACACTTTTAGAAAAAAAGGTGTTATCTAGAACCTAAAAGGTTTATTCGCCTGTCCCTATAGGATAACCCTTTAAATAACTCTATTGGTTCCATGTAGAACCCTTTTGGTTCCAGGTAGAACCCTTTTGAGTTCCATGTAGAACCCTTTCCAAAAAAGGTTTACATGGAACCAAAAAGGGTTCTCCTATGGGGACAGCCGAAGAACCCTTTTGGATACCTTTTTTCCAAGATTGTAGGGTCTATGTCGTCATGTCAGAAAATAGTTTTCGACACTGGTCATATGGGACAGGACTCTCTCTCTCCCTGTTTGTTTCTCTCTCTCTCTTTCTCCCTTCCTCTCTTGTCGTTGTCTAACATCAGGGAGAGATAATCTCTTTGCCCGACAGAGAGAGAAAAGGAGGGGGGAAGGGAGAGCCATTGGTAAGTGATATCAGACAACGGTACTTTAATACGACACCTGAATTCTAACTGCACTCTGTATTCTCTTGGCATTTCTCTGTTAGGGGTTGAGGGGAGAGAGACTGGGAGTGAGGCAGGAGGGAGGAAAGAGAAGCTGTCAGGTTAGCTGAGGTCTCTCTCTGACACGCAGCGCCGGGCTGAGGAGCTTCCTGGAGGGAACAGTGGGTTTGGCAAATTAAAGTCAAGATGGATGAGTGTGGTGCAGGAGGATTCCTCCTCTGCCCGCCCAGCACTGCTCACTCAGCTTCCCTCTCAGTGGTTTTTCTTGGGTCAAAGCTACTGGCTTCAAGGTTGTTAAGAGCAAGGTCCGTTTTTACAAAGCATGATGCTGATTAGGATCAGTTTTGCCTTCAATCATAATGAATAAGATTACATGGACAGGGGGTAGCTGATCTTAGATAAACACATCCACTCTTAGATGCTTTGTGAATACAGGCCCAAAACAGTAACCAGTTGTAGACCGTGTTAATTACCCATCCATCTTGTCTAGTGCTATTAAACTCTGCTTCTCATTCCATTGTTCTCAAACCTTATTTTAATATTATAAAATATTAACCTGTAGCACGCGCTCCAGCAGGTATATTTCACTGATCAGCCCCAAAGCCAATTCCCCCTTTGGCCGCCTTTCCTTCCAGTTATCTGCTGCCAATGACTGGAACGAACTGAAAAAATCACTTTAGCTGGAGACTCATATCTCCGTCACTAACTTTAAGCACCAGCTGTCAGAGCAGCTCACAGGTCACTGCACCTGTACATAGCCCATCTGTAAATAGCCCATCTAACTACCTCATCCCCATACTGTTATTTATTTATTTTGCACCTCAGTATCTCTACTTGCACATCTAGCACTCTAGTGTTTAATTGCTATATTGTAATTATTTTGCCACTATGGCCTAGTGCACACACTGTATATAGACTTTTTTTTATTGTATTATTGACTGTATGCTTGTTTATCCCATGTGTAACTCTGTGTTGTTGTTTGTGTCGCACTGCTTTGCTTCATCTTGGCCAGGTCGCAGTTGTCAATGAGAACTTGTTCTCAACTGGCCTACCTGGTTAAATAAAGGTGGAATAAAATAAAACATTATTATTCCAGCACAGGTGATCCTGCACCAACGTACACCAAAGTACCATGGTAAAATGATACCGATTTAATCTTGAGTGTGGGAATCAAACAACCTGATTAAACAAAACAAACAAAAAAACACGAGAATTGATTATGCTAATACTTTATTTCAGCAAACTAAATTATCATAATGATATATTACCAATGTTACACTACCGCCCACTGTAAATGACATGAATATACAGTTTGGAGTACTGCATTTAGATATCTCAGATACTGTGCAACTTAAGCATAATATGTTTTATATATTCTATTTACATTACAGACTAGGTTTAATTCGTAACCCAAAAAAGAGAAAGTGCTTAATTAATGAACAGTGCATATTTGCCTTAAAGCTCAAATGTATACAACACCAAAACATATACAAACATTTTTTGTCAAACTTTCAGTGTTGCAGTTGATATCGGTCTAAAACAATACTGAAAATGTCTAATATTACAAAGAAAAGTAAGTATTGAAATCCCTCCTTTTAAACACTTCACACATTACAGAGAAAAAGCATTATCCTACACACTAGCCCCCCCCCCCCTCCCACAACCCAAAAATAAACAATTATTAAATTTTTTGGGGGGTTGGGATACCCTCCGAAGGTTGGGCATCCCAGATAACATATGTACATGTCATAAGACATTAATTATTATTATTATTTATTTTTATTTTTTTTACCCCTATTTTTTTCTCCTCAATTTCGTGATATACAATTAGTAGTTACAGTCTTGTCCCATCGCTGAAACTCCCGTACGGACTCGGGAGAGGCGATGGTCGAGAGCTATGCGTCCTCCGAAACACGACCCTGCCAAGCCGCACTGCTTCTTGACACACTGCTCGCTTAACCTGGAAGCCAGCCGCACCAATGTGTCGGAGGAAACACCGCACAACTGCCGATCGTATGCGCCCGGCCCGCCACAAGGAGTCGATAGAGCGTAATGGGACAAGGACATCCCGGGCGGCCAAACCCTCCCCTAACCCGGACGACGCTGGACCAATTGTGCGCCGCCTCTTTGGTCTCCCGGTCGCGGCCAGCTAAAACACAGCCTGGGATCGAACCTGGCTCTGTAGTGATGCCTCAAGTACTGCGATGCAGTGCCTTAGACTGCTGCACCACTCGGGAGGAATTATTTATTTTTATTACAGGAAATTAGCTTTAAAACTACAAACTGTTCTCTCAGATTCATGGCAAAATGTGTAGAATAGCAGGAAATTAGCTCTAAAACAGCAAACTTTTCTTTCAGCCTAATGGCAAAATGGGTCAAATAGCATGAGCTTAGCTATAAAACTGCCTTGCTTGGACCTTACGGGGGGCCCTGCAAAACTGCGCTACGCCACCGATCCTACACCCCACCTTTCCTCTTGTCATTACAGGACTTGCTATAGTCTCAGATTTAGGCCTACTTCTCCTCTCCCCTTTCTGCTCCCAGAGATCGGTATACCCCTCTTTAGCCTTCTCCAATGCTTCAAACTCTCCATCTCACTCTTTGCCTCCTTCTGCCCCCAAAGCATGGGACAAATCCTCAGTTCCCCCATCTTGGGACTTTTTCAATGCTTCATCTCCTCCATCCCCTCCATCCCCACCTTTCGCCCCCAAGGTGTGGTACAGATCCCCAGTTCCCTCATCTTTGGACTTTTTCAACGCTTCATACCCCCCATGCCCTCCATCCCCACCTTTCGCCCCCAAGGTGTGGTACAGATCCCCAGTTCCCCCATCTTTGGACTTTTTCAACGCTTCATACCCCCCATCCCCACCTTTCGCCGCTCCTTCCTCCAAGGTGTGGTACTCCTCCTCCTTTCCTTCTGCTTTCTTCAGCGCTTCGTACGCTCCCTCTGTTTTCTCTCCTCCTGCTGCTTGTGCTGGAGTTGTGTTCAGGGTGTCGTACTCTCCCTCTCTCTTGGTACCATGTTTTTTGTGGAGCTCCTCGTACCCCCCATCTCCTCCATCCTGCGACTTCACTGTCATCAGGGGCATATCTTGGTAAATGGCCTCTAGCAGAGAAACACAGAAAATACATGAAGAACTTTTGAATGGTAAACAATTGATGTCATGTAAAAGACTTATGTGTCATTTAAACAAACATGTATGTCTGTGCACACAAAAACACGCTGAGGATACCAGTTGTAGGCTTACCTTCCCTAGTCCTCCTCTTGCGATACATGACTATGGCTCCTATGACCAGCATAACCCCCAAGACGATCAACCCAATGGTGATCAGTAGCACATGTGTCTCTTGAGCGTCGACGTCATCTGTCACTATGAGTAAAGCAGAAAGATGATCAATGTTAGGTTTGTCCAATTCTAAAGGTTTATTAACTTTGTTTAATTTTGCTGACAAGTGTATCACTAAAAAAAAACATCATAGGCCTACTACACTGTATGATGAGTTGGCTTAAGCAGAGTTGGCTTGAGCAACTAACTTTTATGTGAATATTTCAAACTTCTATCAGGCATGTCCTTCAACAAGAATCTACTCTCATATTTTCACGCTCCAATAATATATGTTCAGGTTCTCTCATTTGTGTAGAACTCACAATGATGGATATTGCTTAGTGCAGACCTCCCGTTTTTCCACACTGCTCTGCATGCGTAACTACCAGCCGGCATGAAACCTGTGTAGCTTTCGCTGATGCCTTTAGGTAGCCACTGAGGATTGTGCTGTTTGTAGTACCAGTGATAGAAGGCGCCGTTGGGGCAGCTGGAGCATGAGCAGGACAGGCCAGCGGACTCAGAGACAACTGCCTTCATAGGGGGTGCTGAAACAATCAGTTCTTGTTGAGTTGAGTTGACTGTGTTTGGCACTCCTTTGTCGCTTCGCGTAAAGGTGGCTTGACAGCTATATACCCCCTGGTCGGACTCGGTCACATTGTTGATAACATGAGAAGAACTGGAACCGTCTTTTATCGTCTGTTTATCCTTGTAGAATATAGTGTGGCTAATTCGGTCGGTCCCCGACACAACACACCGCAGACTCAGTTTCTCCCCCAAAAGAGCAGGCCCAGGCAATATCATCATCCGTACGACCCGGTCTGGAGGAGAGATAGAAACAGAGAAGGTGGAAGAGAGGAAGTAAAAAAATGGTTATCATTTGATGCAGACATCCTGTATAGTAGCAAAGAAAATGGCTCAGGAACCCAAGATAGGTAACTGGGTGGTTAGATTTCACCAGGAGTACTTTTCCCCGGTTAGAGAGTAAGCAGATGACAAATGTCACATATTTATGGAGGACTTGTGGTTGGATATGGTAAAGGTTTGTGTGTGGTTCTGCAACAAAGGAGAGGCATCATGAGCATGTTGCATAGCATAAAAGGTCAAGGTGATTTGGATAGACCTATTAAGCCAATACATCTCAAACGCTGTGACTTAACTAGAATATACTGTACATGAAAAACAGGAAACAAACCTACTCTTAACTTGGACGCCCACAACTGGAAAGAAACCCAGGAATGGCTTGACAGGATTTAAATACAAACTAGAAAAGTACTGTTCCTGAAGAAAATTTAGTTTATAAAGATGTTAAAGAATTAGAAATAATTAGGATAGCCTGAAGATGTGAAAGCCGGTTTGGTGTCTAGCTTGAATGGTTCAAAAGTTACTGTTGGTGAGTTATTTAGTTATTCTAGTAAGTCATTTGCTATTAGACTATTTCTTGCTTTTGTTTTAATTCATGGCTCCGGAAAACAACGAGCTGGGAAAAATATTTTTAATGGCCATCCAACTCGGAATTACAAATGGACAATTCTGGCATATTTCTAGAGACTTTCCGACCTGAAGAACAATGAAATCATAATTTGACCTAACTTTTGTTGTTTAGTTCTCAGTTGTGTTGAAAGCGCCAATAGGCTACAGAATATAGCCTACTTACTTCCCAGTTAGAGCAGCTATTGCGCTGTTTGCTAACGCATTTTGTTGTTGAAGACCAAAGCCAAAGTCATTTTTGGGGGACACAAGTTCTGCTTTTTGATAATCATAGTTTCATCCATTTTTCTCCAATAAACAATGAACTCAACAAACAATAGACTTGCATGATCACGTGATTTGTTTAGACATCTTAGTTCGTTTGACATTTGGCAATGTGAAACGAAATGGAACAAATGAAAAATAATACGATGTAACAAATAATCGCACTCTGATTCGAACTATAGCTCCGGACTAGGTGTGAAAACGCCCTTGCGTCAAAGCTAGGCCTAGGCTACAACAACTTGGAGGTCTGACACAGCCTACTGTAACCATTAACACTTTGCCAAGGAGGCTATAATTCTTCCTAATCGTGGACAGACTAGGTATGTAACATAATGGTATGAGAATTTGACACAATATTTTAGTCCTGGGTTTCTAGGATCGAGATGATTAATTGCCAAAACATGAATTCGAGAGTTCATATTTATTCCACAATTCCATTGAAATTATGGAAACATTGCAGCCACCAATGGTTGTTTTACCTGAGGTCTTGATGGTGAGGGGGGTGCTCCTCAGGTTATTCTCGTCACTACACCAGTAGATGGCGACGTTGTCTTTCAGTTTGCTGGGTTGAAAGGTCAACACTTTGTGATTTTCGGTCGTCAGACTTTTCTTGAGTGTTATTCTTCCTACTCTCCCAGCCTTGTACACCCAACAGCACCATCCCTTCAGACTCTCATCCTCCTCCACCAGCAGCTCCAGGACTACTGAGCCATTTATGTTGATGACTGGCTCCCCTGACTTGAGCAACAGAGTAGCAGGTGGAAGGTACTCTGTGATGCAGTCCCAGGTGAGTCCAGAGTAGATTGTAGTGGAGTGGAAGGTTCAAAAGTAAAGTAAGGGGAGAGTTTTTTATTTATTTTTTAAGTAAGGGTTGAGGTTGAGCATGAAAACAGCATTTATATGACGCATGCATTTTGAACACAGCAATACTTGTATAAACTCTTGCCATATCTGTTAGTTTATGAATTCTCTGCTTAATTTAAACTACCCACATTTTATGCCACTGAGCTGAAACGATATGTCCATGAGGCTTAGGCATTCGGGAGTTGGCGTGGTATATTTACCTTGAACTGTGATGTTGAAGTTGTCACTCTTCTGTCCATTGTTCTCACACTGATATGAGCCGGAGTTCTTAGCGGAGACAGCCCTTATGCTCCATGTCTTGTTGGCTTGATTTTGATCCTCAACCTTGTTGAATAACCATTTTACCTTACCTATGCTGTTGTCACAACTCAGAATTATTGTATCCCCAGAGTAGACTTGCTTGAATGTGAGGACCATGGAAACTGAAAAGAGATACAGGAGAGAGAACCGTTGGAGGAGATGCTTTTTTCTCTTGGTGCAAATAGGAATTCTCACAATATTATGCTTGTCACTGCTGGCTACTGTAAATCGGAATGACAGTGAACTTGCCAACTGCAGTCTGAGGTTAGGTTTATGCTGCCACCTAGCGGTAGATTACAAGCATCAGCGTTTGAGACATCGCATTTTAGAAGAGATATGAAAGTTGCTGTAATGGCTAACGCCTTTATCACACTTTCAGAGATATTGTGCCAAATAATGGGCGGAAGCAGAAAGAAGGGGGGTCCAGGGGGAGCAGGTGGAGGCTTGGCGGGCGGACTAGGTAGATAGGCGTGTATGGTTTTTGGCTTCAAGTGAAAAATACATGTTTTTGGTTGCGTGGGGTTGTAAAACGCTGTGTACTTACCCTGGGGTTTGAGCTGACTCTTGACCACAACAGAAAACACTGTAAAAAATAAAATGAAAATTGTTTTTACATAATTCTGTACGCACTTTCCATTCTCTCTACGCTGTGGTAGCGTGTTAAACTGGGCCGGGTGAGGCGACCTATGATCCAAATGAAAGATAGGCAGAACGGAGACCCCAGAAACTGCCTTTGGTTATGCACAGTTTGAATTATCTAATGAAAAATATTGTCCACAATTAACTTTTCTGAGCCAACAACACGAGTAGCAACAGCAAAGTCAGATAACCCCAGTAGAATAGTTTGGTCAGCTTGTCGTATTCTATGTGAGAAAATAATATTCCTCTCGAGGCACATTCAAATTGCGGGTGCCACACAGGGAGAGAATGCATGCCCCGTCATTGTATAACATTCTTAATGCAGTCGTGGGAAAACACACATTTTGAAAGCAGTTTTGATGGCCACTGTTAAAAGAGGGTATCACAGAGCTTTCTTTTGTTACTTATTTCTCATTTCCAAAAGATTAGTGAACTGAACCATTTTAGAACCTGAGTTATTAGCAGGGACATGGTTTATGCTAGTTAGTCCTCGCCAATGTCGCCAACGGCGTTGAACGCTTAGGGGAGACCGGGTTTAAATGTAACACGGGTCAGCTGTAACAGGCCTACATTATATTCATAGTACATGATCCTTGGCTGAGTGACATTGGAACGTTTTTTGGGGACATTCAAGTTATCAGTATGTTGCTAATTAGCAACAAGCTAAAGTTTAGAGTTTGTGATTGCAATGGGGTAAATGCAGATGGAAAACTCTCAGCCAATGTATATATTGCCACTATCCTGCATCAGTTAGGCTACAGAAGGTGATAACGCTAACTGCTAAATAACAACTGCCTGATAATATGGACCGATATGTTCTTGGGTTTATTTCTGGAGGGGGAAATTATACTTTTGATCATTTTATTTTTTTAATGTCACCAGAACTGACCTTCTCATAGACCTTCTTTCTTTGAAATGCACATTTTGTTGCGTTACAAAGGGGGATTGAAATTGATTTAATTGTGATTTATTTCACTTTTCTACACAAAATACTTCACAATGTGTACAGTACCAGTCAAATGTTTGGCCACACCTACTCATTCCAGGGTTTGACTTTACTTTGACTATTTTCTACATTGTAGAATAATAGTGAAGACATCACAAATATGAAAAAAACATTTGCTTAACAAATCACATAATGGGTCACATGGACTCACTCTGTGTGCAATAATAGGGGTTAACATGACTACCCCATTTCTGTACCCCACACACTCAATTATGTTTAAGGTCACTCAGTGGAGTACAGAAGTTCACTCACATATTCTACCAATAAGACCATATTCGTTCGGTTTCGGGTGGTATATCAATACACCCATTCACTAGTAGGATACAGGCATCCTTCCTAAAATTTAAATTGACCTCAGCAAAATCAGCATGGAGGACAATAACCTAAAACACAAGGCCAAATCTTCACTGGAGCTGCTTACCAAGAAGACGGTTAATATCTATTTCCAGTTTTACTTAAAGCTGCTTGTAAATCTATGGCAAGATTTGACAAAGCATGATGAATTAAAAAAATTACAAAAATGGACAAATATTGTACAATACAGGTGTGCAAAGCTCTTGAGACTTACAAAAAAAGGATCACAGCTGTAATCACTGGCAAAAGTATTTTTCAAAACAATAAAATGTGAAGAAATCCAAGGGGGGTAAATGCTTATTATGGGCACTGTAAATGTATTTGGCAAATAAAGGTGATTCTGATTCTAATAAATATTGTAACGCTGGTTGTAGTTTAATATATCTTATAGCTCCCCATATTATTGATGCACTCTTATTTATCCTTTTGGATATCCATTATCATGTCTTATTCAAAAGATTATTCATTTATAAATGTAGTTCTATCTTATAGAGTTTGGAAAATACCCCGTATCCATCTGGTACTAAAATGCGCAACTGTGGACACATGCAGCGTGATAGAATGTTTCTTGTCCAAACGGCAGACTACCTTTTTAAATGGAATGTGTAATTCAGGGCCTAGAAATGAATAATACATGTAGAATCAACTCCAGAAGTAATTACGAGGCCATTTTAAAGATCAACTTTAAAGGCACTTTATAGAGAGGAACCGGGAGATATGAGTCCTTCCATCATTGGTGTAAGTCATGTATCTCCCCTCTGCTTGCGATGCGCAGGTTCACTCATAACCCGCATTCCCCGTGATTATATCCGTGGGGTGGGAGGGTTAAGGGTCATTAAATCTTGTGTGGATGACGAGCGGGTAGGGGGTGCGGGTTGAATAAAGAGAAAACAATGCATAAAAAAATCCAGAAATGTATAATTCTTGTGCAATTCATATCTATAGTCTACATTGAGTGTTTTCTTTCATTTGTATCTGCTTTTAGTGCATAAGCCTAAGCTTTAGGGCCTAACTACGTGCGTCAAATACACGCCAATTGACAAAATGCTTTTGGGAACTTGGGCAGAAAAAGTTAACGTCGATCCACTGAGGCAAAAGGACAATGTCGGAGTTGAATTCAATAAGAGAAAAGCTGTGAAATGTAGATTTGAAAATTAAAAGAAGGGAGGGCCGTAACAGTATCCGAATGTTTGGGAAATATGTGATGATTATGAGGCGCTATACAAATTTTAGTCCAAAGATGTGGACTTCAAATATGGCATGTCAAGAGAACTGTATTGTTCAGATGGGTTAAATGGAATAGTAACTGAAGTTTAATGTGTTTCCATTGCATTTTCAACTCTGGATTTTTTTTCCACTAAACCTGTTGCGATAAATAGCATACTTGCACACTGGTTTGGGAACATGCTGTATAGACAACAGGTAGCTGACAGTGGATAGGGTAGGTTATACGATGAGATATATATATATATTTTTTTATCCTTAAAAAAAAAATTTGCCAGCCAAGCTCCGATCATCATGTCACCAGCATCATTCACATGATAGCCTACCCTCTATTTATTGAACATTTGCACAAAGCTCATCAGCATGCACTTAATCACCATAAGTTATGAAGTTATGAAATAAGTTATTAAGGTCATAATAACTTATTCCATCTGCCTATAAACTCTGCATGCTTTTCAATGACGTGGTAGGCTACAACATCATCGTGTGATTCCAAGCTTACTGCTACATGATGGTTTTTCTATCAACCATCACGTCACCAGAATAAGACCCTAATAAACTGCATGCTTTCCCAAGTAGTATTAGGACCACACAACATATCCTCGCGTAACTCCAAGTTTACTTTTATATGGTAGTTATTGTATCAATATTTGTGCGTTAAGGCTTTTCCCCACCAATTCTCGCATAATACATTTTACAGACCCAAACTGATCCAATACCGAGAAAATGACCTGTCATAACTATTTTTTTTATGCATCAGGTCATTCATCTGAATTAAATGGTTGGATGCAAACCTTGTTACTGACTCATATCCATTTTGCATCTAAACTAGTTATTTTCTCAAAAACCGCAAAAAAAAACACCCTTAAATGCCTTTGAGTAGGCGACTGTCATTCACCCTCTTGTCATTTAAAGTTATCATTATTTAATCTTTACATTTGAATTCAACCCAAGGAGTCTACAAATCCACAGAAAAAGTGCACACAATTCATAATACCAGTTATATAGTATATATTTAGTCATAATATAAACTGAACATTTTGTTGGTCATAATATAACAGAAAAACAATTGTATGCGGAGTTAAACAGAGCAGAAGACTGGTAGCATCATTCATTGGTGGAGATGGGGGGCTTACCTGCCAATATCAGGAAAAGGTATGTCATTCCCATGGCTGTTCAGTATGCCTACTTAAGATCTGCACATCAGGGAAATGACTGGGTGACTAACAATGAGAGGACAGTGAATGGAGAACACATAGCACGGGGCTGTGCTAAAGACAGAACAATGTTGAGGAAGTTGAGACTTGGAAGACACCCAAAATATTTTTGTTTTGATTGATTTTAGTAGAACATTCCCGAACAAACTTCTGCACGCTGGCTTTCTTGTTTGTTCCACGGTATTTTCATTGTTCTCTAAAAGCAGGGGTTCCCAAACTTTTTCACTCAGGCCCCCCTTCCAGCATTGGGGAACATCCCGCGCCCCCCTGCGCACGTGCTCCACTTCTATTTCTATGGGCATGAGCACTGTTCATGACACAAACTGTTCACACCCCTCTTGTTGGCGGAGATAACATTTTGCAGGTTTAAAGCTAATTTCATGCAATTATACACATTTTGTCATGGGGTGCAGAGAAAATTAAGCAGTTTTAAAGCTAATTTCCTGCTATTATACACATTTTGCCGTGCCTTATATGTGTTCATGTGATATTTGAGTGACTCAAACATTACAACAAAATCAATGGGCTGAAAAATAAACCTAGCTAAAAAGCATTAGCTGACATGAACTAGTTGTTCTGTACATTTCTGAGTTATATAATAGCTCTGAGGTCTGCAATGACTGACATGACAAGAGAAACTGCTGGTGCACTACCCAATTCATTATATAGTCTTTGAAATGAATTATATACACCCGTTGATTATTGAAGAACATAACGAATAACCAACCACCTCATGGACTTATTTCAACTGTCATATCCCACCAGAACCCAAAATATAAGCTTGATCTACTTCAATGTTTGTAAACAACGTAAATGTAAGCAAACACTGAATGGACTCATAACAATGGTTAAAACTATTCTTTTGATATCATGGATGGTCAGTCATCCAGGGCTTTCTTTTGTTACTTACTTCTCATATCCAAAATATTAGTGAACTGAACCATTTTAGAACCTGAGTTATTAGCAGGGACATGGTTTATGCCAGTTAGTCCTCGCCAATGGCGTTGAACGCTTAGGGGAGACCGGGTTTAAATGTAACACGGGTCAGCTGTAACAGGTAGGCCTACATTATATTCATAGTACATGATCCTTGCCTGAGTGACATTGGAACGTTTTTTGGGGGACATTCAAGTCATGCCTATGTTGCTAACTAGCAACAAGCTAATGTTTAGAGTTTGTGATTTAGAAAATGATTAGCCGAATGCAATTGGGTAAATGCAGATGGAAAACTCTCGGCCAATGTATATATTGCCACTATCCTGCATCAGTTAGGCTACAGAAGGTGATAACGCTTATTACTAAATAACACCTGCCTGATAATATGGACCAATATGTTCTTGGGTTTATTTCTGGAGGGGGAAATTATATTTTATATAATTTTATTTTTTAAAAGTCACCAGAACTGACCGTCTTACAAACCTTCTCACTTTGTAATGCACATTTTGTTCCGTTACAAAGTGGGGGCTGTGCTCGGGATTTAATTGTGATTTATTTCACTTCGCTACACAAAATACTTCATAATGTGTACAGTACCAGTCAAATGTTTGGACACACCTACTCATTCCAGGGTTTGACTTTACTTTTACTATTTTCTACATTGTAGAATAACAGTGAAGACGTCACAAATATGAAAAAACATTTGCTTAACAAATCACATAATGGGTCACATGGACTCACTCTGTGTGCAATAATATGGGTTAACATGACTACCCCATTTCTATACCCCACACACTCAATTATGTTTAAGGTCACTCAGTGGAGTACAGAAGTTCACTCACATATTCTACCAATAAGACCAGGGAGTTTTTCCAATGCCTCGAGAAGAAGGGCACGGATTGGTAGATGGGTATATCCCTTTGAGCATGGTGAAGTTATTCGTTCGGTTTCGGGTGGTATATCAATACACCCATTCACTAGTAGGATACAGGCATCCTTCCTAACTCAGTTGCTGGAGAGGATTTTGCTGAGGTCAATGTTGATTTTAAAACAGTTACAGAGTTGAATGGCTGTGATTAGAGATCTGAGGATGGTGATTAAGGGCGGCAGGGTAGCCTAGTGGTTAGAGAGCGCTGGACTAGTAACCGGGAGGTTGCAAACCCTCGAGCTGACAAGGTACAAATCTGTCGTTCAGCCCCTGAAGGTCAACCCACTATTGAAAATAGGAATTTGTTCTTAACTGACTTGCCTAGTTAAATAAAATACAATATAAATCCAATGCTTATTATGTGCACTGTAAATGTATTTGGCAAATAAAGGTGATTCTGATTCTAATAAATATTGTAACGCTGTTTGTAGTTTAATATATCTTATAGCTCCCCATATTATTGATGCACCCTTATTTATCCTTTTGGATATCCATTATCATGTCTTATTCAACAGATTATTAATTTATAAATGTAGTTCTATCTTATAGAGTTTGGAAAATACCCCGTATCCATCTGGTACTAAAATGCGCAACTGTGGACACATGCAGCGTGATAGAATGTTTCTTGTCCAAACGGCAGACTACCTTTTTAAATGGAATGGGAAATTCAGGGCCTAGAAATGAATACTAAATGTAGAATCAACTCCAGAAGTAATTACGAGGCCATTTTAAAGATCAACTTTAAAGGCACTTTATAGAGAGGAACCGGGAGATATGAGTCCTTCCATCATTGGTGTAAGTCATGTATCTCCCCTCTGCTTGCGATGCGCAGGTTCACTCATAACCCGCATTCCCCGTGGTTATATCCGTGGGGTGGGTGGATTAAGGGTCATTAAATCTTGTGTGGATGACGAGCGGGTAGGGGGTGCGGGTTGAATAAAGAGAAAACAATGCATTAATTAAAAATCCATAAATATATAATTATTGTGCAATTCATATCTATAGGCTACATTGAGTGTTTTCTTTCATTTGTATCTGCTTTTAGTGCTTTAGGGCCTAACTATGTGTGTCAAATACACGACAATTGACAAGATACTTTTGGGGACTTGGGCAGAAAAAGTTAACGTCGATCCACTGAGACAAAAAAGACAAATGTCGGAGTTTAATTCAATAAGAGAAAAGCTGTGAAATGTAGAGTTGAAAATTAAGAGAAGGGAGGGCCGTAACAGTAGCCTAATGTTTGGGAAATATGTGATGATTTATGAGGCGCTATACAAATTTTAGTCCAAAGATGTGGACTTCAAATATGGCATGTCAAGAGAACTGTATTGTTCAGATGGGTTAAATGGAATAGTAACTGAAGTTTAATGTGTTTCCATTGCATTTTCAACTCTGGATTTTTTTTCCACTAAAACTGTCGCGATAAATAGTATACTTGCACACTGGTTTGGGAACATGCTCTAGGTTATACGTTGAGAAATGAATAAAATAAACATCCTTAAAAAACAATTGCCAGCCAATTACCGATCACCATGTCACCAGCATCATTCACATGATAGCCTACCCTCTATTTATTGAACATTTGCACGAAGCTCATCAACATGCACTTAATCGCCATAAGTTATGAAGTTATGAAATAAGTTATTAAGGTCATAATAACTTATTCCATCTGCCTATAAACTCTGCATGCTTTTCAATGTCGTGGTAGGCTACAACATCATCGTGTGATTCCAAGCTTACTGCTACATGATGGTTTTTCTATCAACCATCACGTCATCAGAATAAGACCCTAATAAACTGCATGCTTTCCCAAGTAGTATTAGGACCACACAACATATCCTCGTGTAACTCCAAGTTTACTTTGATATGATAGTTATTGTATCAATATTTGTGCGTTAAGGCTTTTCCCCCACCAATTCTCGCATAATACATTTTACAGACCCAAACTGATCCAATACCGAGAAAATGACCTGTCATAGCAATTTTTTTATGCATCAGGTCATTCATCTGAATTAAATGGTTGGATGCAAACCTTGTTACTGACTCATATCCATTTTGCATCTAAACTGGTTACTTTCTCAAAAACCGCAAAAAACACCATTAAATGCCTTTGAGTAGGCGACTGTCGTTCACCCTCTTGTCATTTAAAGTTATCATTATTTAATCTTTACATTTATATTCAACCCAAGGAGTCTACAAATCCACAGAAAAAGTGCACACAATTCACAATTTCAGTTCTATAGTATATATTTAGTTATAATACACTGCTCAAAAAAATAAAGGGAACACTAAAATAACACATCCTAGATCTGAATGAATGAAATATTCTTATTAATTACTTTTTTCTTCACATAGTTGAATGTGCTGACAACAAAATCCCACAAAAATGATCAATGGAAATCAAATTTATCAACCCATAGAGGCCTGGATTTGGAGTCACACTCAAAATTAAAGTGGAAAACCACACTACAGGCTGATCCAACTTTGATGTAATGTCGTTAAAACAAGTCAAAATGAGGCTCAGTAGTGTGTGTGGCCTCCACGTGCCTGTATGACCTCCCTACAATGCCTGGGCATGCTCCTGATGAGGTGGCGGATGGTCTCCTGAGGGATCTCCTCCCAGACCTGGACTAAAGCATCCGCCAACTCCTGGACAGTCTGTGGTGCAACGTGGCGTCGGCGGATGGAGCGAGACATGATGTTCCAGATGTGTTCAATTGGATTCAGGTCTGGAGAACTGGCGGGCCAGTCCATAGCATCAATGCCTTCCTCTTGCAGGAACTGCTGACACACTCCAGCCACATGAGGTCTAGCATTGTCTTGCATTAGGAGGAACCCAGAGCCAACCGCACCAGCATATGGTCTCACAGGGGGTCTGAGGATCTCATCTCGGTACCTAATGGCAGTCAGGCTACCTCTGGCGAGCACATGGAGGGCTGTGCGGCCCCCCAAAGAAATGCCACCCCACACCATGACTGACCCACCGCCAAACCGGTCATGCTGGAGGATGTTGCAGGCAGCAGAACGTTCTCCACGGCGTCTACAGACTTTGTCACGTCTGTCACATGTGCTCAGTGTGAACCTGCTTTCATCTGTGAAGAGCACAGGGCGCCAGTGGCGAATTTGCCAATCTTGGTGTTCTCTGGCAAATGCCAAACGTCCTGCACGGTGTTGGGCTGTAAGCACAACCCCCACCTGTGGACGTCGGGCCCTCATACCACCCTCACGGAGTCTGTTTCTGACCGTTTGAGCAGACACATGCACATTTGTGGCCTGCTGGAGGTCATTTTGCAGGGCTCTGGCAGTGCTCCTCCTTGCACAAAGGCGGAGGTAGCGGTCCTGCTGCTGGGTTGTTGCCCTCCTACGGCCTCCTCCACGTCTCCTGATGTACTGGCCTGTCTCCTGGTAGCGCCTCCATGCTCTGGACACTACGCTGACAGACACAGTAAACCTTCTTGCCATACCTCGCATTGATGTGCCATCCTGGATGAGCTGCACTACCTGAGCCACTTGTGTGGGTTGTAGACTCCGTCTCATGCTACCACTAGAGTGAAAGCACCGCCAGCATTCAAAAGTGACCAAAACATCAGCCAGGAAGCATAGGAACTGAGAAGTGGTCTGTGGTCACCACCTGCAGAATCACTCCTTTATTGGGGGTGTCTTGCTAATTGCCTATAATTTCCACCTGTTGTCTATCCCATTTGCACAACAGCATGTGAAATGTATTGTCAATCAGTGTTGCTTCCTAAGTGGACAGTTTGATTTCACAGAAGTGTGATTGACTTGGAGTTACATTGTGTTGTTTAAGTGTTCCCTTTATTTTTTGGGGTCATAATATAACAGAAAAACAATTGTATGCAGAGTTAAACAGAGCAGAAGACTACCCGTCAGAAGACTACCACCATTAATTGGTGGAGATGGGGGGCTTACCTGCCAATATCACGTTATATCTCCTCTTTGCTAACCAAAGGGGCAATCAGAATAGTACTATGAGGAGAGAGCCTACAGGCCCTACTCCCAGTTCTTCCTGTTCCCCAGAGAAAAGGGGGAGGGGAGAGACACATTACAGCAAGTGGTACGAGACATAGCAGCTCTTGTAGCCCTTCTCATTGAACTGGGGTTCAAGATCATCCTGACAAAGCTGTTCAGTGCCCATGCAAATAAAATAATATCTGGGACTCAGATTAAATAATTGTTCTTTCCAGCTGTCTATTGAACTAGAAGTAGGGAACCGTCAGTACGGTGGATACCCACTATATTTACTGTTACCTAAAGACGTTGGTGGGCGGACGGCTATCTGGTATTTCACAAGTCCACAGTGCTCTCACACCTTACTGTCCCCTTCTTTTCAACCCTGTGTTTGGTTCACGCACTAGGCTACTACCCTCTCTGCTCCCCTTCACAGGTACAAGCAGTGAGGGACACAGCAGCTCTTGCAGCCCCTCCACCACAGGAGACGGGCCAAAGCTGACCAAATACGTATAGCTGTTCTCCTATCCAGGAATAGGAAGTCTGGATTCCAGTGTCTTCCTTTTTCCTTTTTGGGTTGCACTATCGGACGGATGAACGCTTCATCTGCTGAGCAAATTCTGCTATTGCCAGCAGCTTGCCCGGATTTCTTCCAGAACGGAACCCTACCTTGTGCCTGGTACCGGCAGGACGTTGTCCCATTCAGGGGACGTGGGTCCCAAAGGGGTGCCTCCCTAGTTTGGGTAGGGGGGCAGGTCCCCTCTCTCATCAAATGTCTGTCCCCATGGCATAGCGGAGGTTCATTATGTTGGCACGTGTATGCTACCCCGGTGAGGCTTGAGGCTCCCTTTGCTATTGTGGTCATGGACAATCAATGGCAACACTTGTGGCATCTCTGTCAGGAGATTTGTATTGCGGTACTTTAGTTACCCCTCATAGGTTACGAGGCTTTTAACGTACGGATATCGTTGCACCTGCTCGGCGCAAACAATCCTTAGTTTGGGGCATCGGAGGGATGAGTCTGCCAGGACTATCTGGAGTGCATATGAGCGATACGGGAGTTTGCTATATCCCATATGTGAGATACCGAAACAATTCTTTGAAAGAGAACTTAAGGTTACTTGCGTAACCCCAATTCTCTGATAAAATGAGTGAGGTATCTCACCGCGTTGCCCTTCTTGCTACAAGCGTAAGGAGAAATACATATGGTTGAGAATGTCAGAGAGCGGGACCTTGGCGCCTGGTAGTGGGGTTCCCACACCTGTCACATACTGTACGCTCTACCCAAAATTCACAAGAGGAAGACATCACCTATACCAGGCAGGCCCATTGTGAGTAATAATGGATCTCTGACAGAGAGACCCCCAAACAGGAAAAATCTAGTAAAAAAAAAAAGTTACACAATAAAATTACACAATAATGACACTATATACAGGGGGTTCCGGTACCGAGTCAATGTGCGATGGGTACAGGTTAGTTGAGGTAATTTGTAGGTAGGGGTAACGTGACTATGCATAGATAATAAACTGCGAGTAGCACCAGTGTAAAAACAAAGGGGGTGGTGTCAATGCAAATTGTCCGGGTGGCCATTTGATTAGTTGTTCAGGAGTCTTATGGCTTAGGGGTAGAAGCTGTTAAGAAGCCTTTTGGACCTAGACTTGGTGCTCCGGTACCACTTGCCGTGCGGTAGCAGAAACAACAGTCTATGACTTGGGTGACTGGAGTCTTTGACCATTTTTTGAGCCTTCCTCTGACACACCTAGTATATAAGTCATGGATTGCATGAAGCTTGGCCCAGTGATGTACTGGGCCGTACGCACTACCCTCTGTAGCGCCTTACGGTCAAATGCCGAGCAGTTGCCATTTAGCTTAGTGACGAGCTTTGTGGGCACTATGGTGTTGAACGCTGAGCTGTAGTCAATTAACAGCATTTTCACATAGGTGCTCCTTTTGTCCAGATTCCTTTTGTCCACTTAATGGCTACTGACGTGAGTGCTATGAGGCGGTAGTCATTTAGGCAGGTTACCTTTGCTTTCTTGGGCACAGGGACTATACAATGGTGGTCTGCTTGAAACATGTAGGTATTACAGACTCATGTAGGTATTACAGACTCAGGTATTACAGACTCACGGAGAGGTTGAAAATGCCAGTAAAGACACGTGCCAGTTGGTCCGTGCATGCTCTGAGTACACATCCTGGTAATCCGTCTGGCCCCGCAGCCTTGTGAATGTTGACCTGTTTAAAGGTCTTGCTTACATTGGCTACAGAGGGTGATCACACAGTTGTCCGGATCAGCTGGTGGTCTCATGCACGCTTCAGTGTTGCTTGCCTCGAAGCAAGTATAAAAGGCATTTAGCCCGTCTGGTACGCTCATGTCACTCTGCAACTCGGTTTTTCTTTGTAGTCCGTAATAGTTAGCAAGCCCTGCCACGAGCATCAGAGCCGATGTAGTAGGACTCAATCTTAGTCCTGAATTGACTTTTTCCCTATTTGATGGTTTAGTCGGAGGGCATAGCGGGATTTCTTATAAGGATCCGGATTAGTGTCCCACTCCTTGAAGGCAGCTGCTCTAACCTTTAGCTCGGTGCGGATGTTTTCTGTAATCCATGGATTCTGGTTGGGATATGTACGTTCGGTCACTGTGGGGACGACGTCCTCAATGCACTTACTGATGAAGCCGGTGACTGAGGTGGTATACTCCTCAATGCCATTGGATGAATACTGGAACATATTCCAGTCTGTGCTAGCAAAGCAGTCCCATAGGGAAAGAGGTATACCTAGTCAGTTGTCCAACTGAATGTATCTTCCACATTTAACCCAACCCCTCTGAATCAGAGAGGTGCAGGGGGCTGCCATAATCAACATCCACTTCTTCGGCACCCAGGAAACAGTGGATTAACTGCCTTGCTCAGGGGAAGAACAACAGATTTTTACCTTGTCAGCTCAGAGATTCGATCCAGCAACCTTGCGGTTACTGGCCCAACGCTCAAACCACTAGGCTACCTGCATAGCGTAGCATCCGTGTCATCTGACTACTTCCGTATTGAGCGAGTCATGGGTTTTTCCTGCGTTAGGTTGTGCTTGTAAGCAGGAATCAGGAGGATAGAATTATGGTCAGATTTGCCAAATGGAGGGTGAGGGAGAGCTTTGTACGTGTCTCTGTGTGTGGAGTAAAGGTGGTCTAGAGTTGTTTTTTCCCTCTGGTTGCACATGTGACATGCTGGTAAAACTTATTTAAGTTTTCCGGCATTAAATAGACACACACCCCCACCTGTCTGCTTACCGGACGGAGCTGTTCTTTCCTGCCGATGCACGGAAAACCCAGCCAACTGTATCTGTCGTCGTTCAGCCAAGACTCTGAGAGAAACATAAGATATTACTGTTTTTAATGTCCCTTTGGTAGGATAGTCTCGAACGGTGGTCAACCAGTTTATTCTCCAGTGATTGCACGTTGGCCAAAAGAACGGATGGTAGAGGGGGGTTACCCCATCGCCGACGAATTCTCACAGCGAACCCTGATCTGTGCCCCTTTTCGTATTTTCTTTATGCGAATGACGGGGATTTGGGACTTGTCTGAGAGCAACATTATATGGACAAAAAATCTTTGTCCATTACGAGGTGAGTAATCGCTTTTCTGATTTCCAGAAGCTTTTTCCGGTCGTAAGAGATGGTAGCAGCAACATCAAATCTAATGTTATTGCTCACATACACATATTGAGCAGATGTTATTGTGGGTCTAGCGAAATGCTTGTGTTCCTAGCTCCAACAGTGCAGTAGTATCTAGCAATTCACAACAATACACACAAATATACAAGTAAAAGAATGGAAATAAGAAATATATAAATATTAGATTGAGCAATAATGTACAAAATAAGTTCCAAACAATTTGAAAAACACACAAAATAGCACGATTGGTCAGGAGCCCGTAAAATGGCAGCCATCCCCTCTAGCGCCATTATCTAGCCAAACATTTCTAGCCTGTCTATCTATGTGTAACAGGGTTGACGTGTTATGCTCGACCTTCTCAGTTTTCCACCACAAAACACCAGAAAATGTCCAAAAAGAGTAGCACTAACTCACCTGATTTTCAGTAGCGGTGCGTGTGTAAAATCTCCGGGGGAAGCATCCCCTAAAAAAATGATGTGCTCTATAACCTATAACATGGATTCATACACCTGGTGAACGTGTCAGCATGCATGTGCCTTGCCCACCACAGGAGTCCCTACAGCACGATTTGACAAGGATATCCCGGCCGGCCAAACACTCCCCTAACTCAGACGACACTGGGCCAGGTGTGCATGGTTCTCCCAGGAGCAGCTGGTACAGGTCTCGAACCAGCATCTGTAGCAATGCAGTTTGCACTGCAATGCAGTGTCTTAGACCACTGCACCAATTGGGAGTCAACAAAGTTTTTAATGCCTATCAATTGCCTTGCACAAAGTATCAAAATACTAAAATACTACACTTACTAATACTACTCTTAAAGAATTTTATTGAAATGTTAATTGTATTTTATGATCACAGAAACAATGAGAAAATATGGACAAATAAATAATTAAATGTTAATTATATAAAGCAGCCCGTGTAATCATCTGCCAGAGACTAGGCTCAATCGGCCCGAGCCCAAATTAATACATTTGGGCCAGATAACTCACACCGGAATCGGCCCAAGCCTCAAGTAATATACAGTGGGGCAAAAAAGTATTTAGTCAGCCACCAATTGTGCAAGTTCTCCCACTTAAAAATATGAGAGGCCTGTAATTTTCATCATAGGTACACTTCAACTATGACAGACAAAATGAGAGAAAAAAAATCCAGAAAATCACATTGTAGGATTTTTAATGAATTTATTTGCAAATTATGGTGGAAAATAAGTATTTGGTCACCTACAAACAAACAAGATTTCTGGCTCTCACAGACCTGTAACTTCTTCTTTAAGAGGCTCCTCTGTCCTCCACTCGTCACCTGTATTAATGGCACCTGTTTGAACTTGTTATCAGTATAAAAGACACCTGTCCACAACCTCAAACAGTCATACTCCAAACTCCACTATGGCCAAGACCAAAGAGCTGTCAAAGGATACCAGAAACAAAATTGTAGATCTGCATCAGGCTGGGAAGACTGAATCTGCAATAGGTAAGCAGCTTGGTTTGAAGAAATCAACTGTGGGAGCAATTATTAGGAAATGGAAGACATACAAGACCACTGATAATGTCCCTCGATCTGGGGCTCCACGCAAGATCTCACCCCGGGGGTCAAAATGATAACAAGAACGGTGAGCAAAAATCCCAGAACCACACGGGGGGACCTAGTGAATGACCTGCAGAGAGCTGGGACCAAAGTAACAAAGCCTACCATCAGCAAGGGCATTGAAGATGAAACGTGGCTGGGTCTTTCAGCATGACAATGATCCCAAACACACCGCCCGGGCAACAAAGGAGTGGCTTCGTAAGAAGCATTTCAAGGTCCTGGAGTGGCCTAGCCAGTCTCCAGATCTCAACCCCATAGAAAATCTTTGGAGGGAGTTGAAAGTCCGTGTTGTCCAGCAACAGCCCCAAAACATCACGGCTCTAGAGGAGATCTGCATGGAGGAATGGGCCAAAACACCAGCAACAGTGTGTGAAAACCTTGTGAAGACTTACAGAAAACGTTTGACCTCTGTCATTGCCAACAAAGGGTATATAACAAAGTATTGAGATAAACTTTTGTTATTGACCAAATACTTATTTTCCACCTTAATTTGCAAATACATTCATTAAAAATTCTACAATGTGATTTTCTGGATTTTTTTTCTTCTCATTTTCTCTGTCATAGTTGAAGTGTACCTGTGATGAAAATTACAGGCCTCTCTCATCTTTTTAAATGGGAGAACTTGCACAATTGGTGGCTGACTAAATACTTGTTTGCCCCACTGTATATGTAAATGTAGTATTTCAGATTTTATTTTTATTTGTCATTTTTTTATTTCTAAAAAACATTTTTTCCTTTGTCATTAAGGGGTATTGTGTGTAGTTTGATGAGGGAAGAATATATTTAATACATTTTATAATAAGGCTGTAACATAAACAACTTTGGAAAAAGTCAAGGGGTCTGAATACTTTCCTAATGCACTGTATTTCCACGTGTTTGTGATTGATGATGTACAGTTGAAGTCGGAAGTATACATACACTTAGGTTGGCGTCATTAAAACTAGTTTTGTATCCACTCCACAATTTTCTTGTTAACAAACTATAGTTTTGGCAAGTCGGTTAGGACATCTACTTTGTGCATAACACAAGTAATTTTTCCCCAAAAAATGTACAGACAGATTATTTCACTTATAATTCACTGTATCACAATTCTATTGGGTCAGAAGTTTACATACACTAAGTTGACTGTGCCTTGGAAAATTCCAGAAAATGTCATGGCTTTAGAAGCTTCTGATAGGCTAATTGACATTATGTGAGTCAATTGGAGGTGTACCTGTGGATGTATTTCAAGGCCTACCTTCAGTGCCTCTTTGCTTGACATCATGGGAAAATCTAAATAAATCAGCCAACACCCCAGAAAAATAATTGTAGACCTCCACAAGTCTGGTTCATCCTTGGGAGCAATTTCCAAATGCCTGAAGGTACCACTTTCATCTGTACAAACAATATTACGCTAGTATAAACACCATGGGACCACGCAGCCGTCATACCGCTCAGGAAGGAGACGTGTTCTGTCTCCTAGAGATGAACGTACTTTGGTGCGAAAAGTGCAAATCAATCCCAGAACAACAGCAAAGGACCTTTTGAAGATCCTGGAGGAAACAGGTACAAAAGTATCTATATCCACAGTAAGATGAGTCCTATATCGACATAACAGGAAAGGCCACTCAGCAAGGAAGAAGCCACTGCTCCAAAACCGCCATAAAAAGCCAGACTACAGTTTTCAACTGCACATGGGGACAAAGCTCATACTTTTTGGAGAAATGTCCTCTGGTCTGATGAAACAAAAATAGAACTGTTTGGCCATAATGACCATCGTTATGTTTGGAGGAAAAAGGGGGAGGCTTGCAAGCCGAAGAACACCATCCCAACCGTGAAGCACGGGGGTGGCAGCATTGTGTTGTGGGGGTGCTTTGCTGCAGGAGGGACTGGTGCACTTCACAAAATAGATGGCTTCATGAGGAAGGAAAATTATGTGGATATATTGGCTTTGGAATGTGTTGGGTGGACAGGTGGAAGTCACCAGATTGCTATAGGGGAAGCAGATGGACAGGGGGGGTTGAGGTCAGCCGGTCAGGTCAGATCCCCTGAAGGGAGAAATGATGGTTTATTATCCTATTACCCTCTTCTTGTCGAACCTTAAGATGTAAGGATTGGAGAGAAAGAGGAGTGCCTAAAGTGGAGTATATATATTTGTGATGGTGGAAACATGCTTTTGTCTGAATACAGCTGTGTCGACCCTTTGGGAATTAAACTTGATTCAACTTCTCTAGTGTCCGTGAGTTATTTACTCTGAAAAAGTAGAACCTAACAGTATGAAATTATCATTTTTGATACCAAAAGAAAATTCTTAGCTAAGCTGTCCACCTACCAGACACTTAATTTCCAGCCTCATAATTCATCATTTTTACAGGACACTATTATCTTGTTGACGTGGTCCAATACACTTTCTGTCTGCCTACGAAAGACGTGTGATAGGAGCTTCCTGTGGTCCCCTCCCCGAAGGTCCATGTCCCATATGTGAGATTACACACTCATATTATCAGAGAATCGGGGTTATGCAAGTAACTTGAAGTTATTTGATGAACTACAGATTTCCCCATTAAATTAATACATTTGGGCCAGATAACTCACACCGGAATCGGCCCAAGCCTCAAGTAATATACAGTGGGGCAAAAAAGTATTTAGTCAGCCACCAATTGTGCAAGTTCTCCCACTTAAAAATATGAGAGGCCTGTAATTTTCATCATAGGTACACTTCAACTATGACAGACAAAATGAGAGAAAAAAAATCCAGAAAATCACATTGTAGGATTTTTAATGAATTTATTTGCAAATTATGGTGGAAAATAAGTATTTGGTCACCTACAAACAAACAAGATTTCTGGCTCTCACAGACCTGTAACTTCTTCTTTAAGAGGCTCCTCTGTCCTCCACTCGTCACCTGTATTAATGGCACCTGTTTGAACTTGTTATCAGTATAAAAGACACCTGTCCACAACCTCAAACAGTCATACTCCAAACTCCACTATGGCCAAGACCAAAGAGCTGTCAAAGGATACCAGAAACAAAATTGTAGATCTGCATCAGGCTGGGAAGACTGAATCTGCAATAGGTAAGCAGCTTGGTTTGAAGAAATCAACTGTGGGAGCAATTATTAGGAAATGGAAGACATACAAGACCACTGATAATGTCCCTCGATCTGGGGCTCCACGCAAGATCTCACCCCGTGGGGTCAAAATGATAACAAGAACGGTGAGCAAAAATCCCAGAACCACACGGGGGGACCTAGTGAATGACCTGCAGAGAGCTGGGACCAAAGTAACAAAACCTACCATCAGCAAGGGCATTGAAGATGAAACGTGGCTGGGTCTTTCAGCATGACAATGATCCCAAACACACCGCCCGGGCAACAAAGGAGTGGCTTCGTAAGAAGCATTTCAAGGTCCTGGAGTGGCCTAGCCAGTCTCCAGATCTCAACCCCATAGAAAATCTTTGGAGGGAGTTGAAAGTCCGTGTTGTCCAGCAACAGCCCCAAAACATCACGGCTCTAGAGGAGATCTGCATGGAGGAATGGGCCAAAACACCAGCAACAGTGTGTGAAAACCTTGTGAAGACTTACAGAAAACGTTTGACCTCTGTCATTGCCAACAAAGGGTATATAACAAAGTATTGAGATAAACTTTTGTTATTGACCAAATACTTATTTTCCACCTTAATTTGCAAATACATTCATTAAAAATTCTACAATGTGATTTTCTGGATTTTTTTTCTTCTCATTTTCTCTGTCATAGTTGAAGTGTACCTGTGATGAAAATTACAGGCCTCTCTCATCTTTTTAAATGGGAGAACTTGCACAATTGGTGGCTGACTAAATACTTGTTTGCCCCACTGTATATGTAAATGTAGTATTTCAGATTTTATTTTTATTTGTCATTTTTTTATTTCTAAAAATGTTTTTTTCCTTTGTCATTAAGGGGTATTGTGTGTAGATTGATGAGGGAAGAATATATTTAATACATTTTATAATAAGGCTGTAACATAAACAACTTTGGAAAAAGTCAAGGGGTCTGAATACTTTCCTAATGCACTGTATTTCCACGTGTTTGTGATTGATGATGTACAGTTGAAGTCGGAAGTATACATACACTTAGGTTGGCGTCATTAAAACTAGTTTTTTATCCACTCCACAATTTTCTTGTTAACAAACTATAGTTTTGGCAAGTCGGTTAGGACATCTACTTTGTGCATAACACAAGTAATTTTTCCCCAAAAAATGTACAGACAGATTATTTCACTTATAATTCACTGTATCACAATTCTATTGGGTCAGAAGTTTACATACACTAAGTTGACTGTGCCTTGGAAAATTCCAGAAAATGTCATGGCTTTAGAAGCTTCTGATAGGCTAATTGACATTATTTGAGTCAATTGGAGGTGTACCTGTGGATGTATTTCAAGGCCTACCTTCAGTGCCTCTTTGCTTGACATCATGGGAAAATCTAAATAAATCAGCCAACACCCCAGAAAAATAATTGTAGACCTCCACAAGTCTGGTTCATCCTTGGGAGCAATTTCCAAATGCCTGAAGGTACCACTTTCATCTGTACAAACAATATTACGCTAGTATAAACACCATGGGACCACGCAGCCGTCATACCGCTCAGGAAGGAGACGTGTTCTGTCTCCTAGAGATGAACGTACTTTGGTGCGAAAAGTGCAAATCAATCCCAGAACAACAGCAAAGGACCTTTTGAAGATCCTGGAGGAAACAGGTACAAAAGTATCTATATCCACAGTAAGATGAGTCCTATATCGACATAACAGGAAAGGCCACTCAGCAAGGAAGAAGCCACTGCTCCAAAACCGCCATAAAAAGCCAGACTACAGTTTTCAACTGCACATGGGGACAAAGCTCATACTTTTTGGAGAAATGTCCTCTGGTCTGATGAAACAAAAATAGAACTGTTTGGCCATAATGACCATCGTTATGTTTGGAGGAAAAAGGGGGAGGCTTGCAAGCCGAAGAACACCATCCCAACCGTGAAGCACGGGGGTGGCAGCATTGTGTTGTGGGGGTGCTTTGCTGCAGGAGGGACTGGTGCACTTCACAAAATAGATGGCTTCATGAGGAAGGAAAATTATGTGGATATATTGAGGCAACATCTCAAGACATCAGTCAGGAAGATAAAGCTTGGTCACAAATGGGTCTTCCAAATGGACAATGACCCCAAGCATACTTCCAAAGTTGTGGCAAAATGGCTTAAGGACAACAAAGTCAAGGTATTGGAGTGGCCATCACAAAGCCCTGACCTCAATCCTATAGAAAATTTGTGGGCAGAACTGAAAAAAACATGTGCAAGCAAGGGGGCCTACAAACCTGACTCAGTTACATCAGCTCTGTCAGGAGGAATGGGCCAAAATTCACATTAACTTATTGTGGGAAGCTTGTGGAAGGCTACCCGAAACATTTGACCCAAGTTAAACAATTTAAAGGCAATGCTACCAAATACTAATTGAGTGTATGTAAACTTCTGACCCACTGGGAATGTGATGAAATAAATAAAAGCTGAAATAAACCATTCTCTCTACTATTATTCTGACATTTCACATTCTTAAAATAAAGTGGTGATGCTAACTGACCTAGGACAGGGAATTGTTACTAGGATTAAATGTCAGGAATTGTGAAAAACTGAGTTGAAATGTATTTGCCTAAGGTGTATGTAAACTTCCGACTTCAACTGTATATGTGACTGAATGCTTTTTGTATTGTTGTATTCGGGGTAAACTTTGAACATTGAGATACTGAAGACATGATAGATCAGAAGCATAGTATATAAAGGAGTGAAAGAGACTGGGTTTTATGTCAGAAGTTCATGGTTCTCTGTAGAAAGACAGATGGCTTTGGAATGTGTTGGGTGGACAGGTGGAAGTCACCAGATTGCTATAGGGGAAGCAGACACCTAATTTCCAGCCTCATAATTCATCCTTTTTTACAGGACACTATTATCTTGTTGACGTGGTTCAATACACTTTCTGTCTGCCTACGAAAGACGTGTGATAGGAGCTTCCTGTGGTCCCCTCCCCGAAGGTCCATGTCCCATATGTGAGATTACACACTCATATTATCAGAGAATCGGGGTTATGCAAGTAACTTGAAGTTATTTGATGAACTACAGATTTCCCCATTAAATTAATACATTTGGGCCAGATAACTCACACCGGAATCGGCCCAAGCCTCAAGTAATATACAGTGGGGCAAAAAAGTATTTAGTCAGCCACCAATTGTGCAAGTTCTCCCACTTAAAAATATGAGAGGCCTGTAATTTTCATCATAGGTACACTTCAACTATGACAGACAAAATGAGAGAAAAAAAATCCAGAAAATCACATTGTAGGATTTTTAATGAATTTATTTGCAAATTATGGTGGAAAATAAGTATTTGGTCACCTACAAACAAACAAGATTTCTGGCTCTCACAGACCTGTAACTTCTTCTTTAAGAGGCTCCTCTGTCCTCCACTCGTCACCTGTATTAATGGCACCTGTTTGAACTTGTTATCAGTATAAAAGACACCTGTCCACAACCTCAAACAGTCATACTCCAAACTCCACTATGGCCAAGACCAAAGAGCTGTCAAAGGATACCAGAAACAAAATTGTAGATCTGCATCAGGCTGGGAAGACTGAATCTGCAATAGGTAAGCAGCTTGGTTTGAAGAAATCAACTGTGGGAGCAATTATTAGGAAATGGAAGACATACAAGACCACTGATAATGTCCCTCGATCTGGGGCTCCACGCAAGATCTCACCCCGTGGGGTCAAAATGATAACAAGAACGGTGAGCAAAAATCCCAGAACCACACGGGGGGACCTAGTGAATGACCTGCAGAGAGCTGGGACCAAAGTAACAAAACCTACCATCAGCAAGGGCATTGAAGATGAAACGTGGCTGGGTCTTTCAGCATGACAATGATCCCAAACACACCGCCCGGGCAACAAAGGAGTGGCTTCGTAAGAAGCATTTCAAGGTCCTGGAGTGGCCTAGCCAGTCTCCAGATCTCAACCCCATAGAAAATCTTTGGAGGGAGTTGAAAGTCCGTGTTGTCCAGCAACAGCCCCAAAACATCACGGCTCTAGAGGAGATCTGCATGGAGGAATGGGCCAAAACACCAGCAACAGTGTGTGAAAACCTTGTGAAGACTTACAGAAAACGTTTGACCTCTGTCATTGCCAACAAAGGGTATATAACAAAGTATTGAGATAAACTTTTGTTATTGACCAAATACTTATTTTCCACCTTAATTTGCAAATACATTCATTAAAAATTCTACAATGTGATTTTCTGGATTTTTTTTCTTCTCATTTTCTCTGTCATAGTTGAAGTGTACCTGTGATGAAAATTACAGGCCTCTCTCATCTTTTTAAATGGGAGAACTTGCACAATTGGTGGCTGACTAAATACTTGTTTGCCCCACTGTATATGTAAATGTAGTATTTCAGATTTTATTTTTATTTGTCATTTTTTTATTTCTAAAAATGTTTTTTTCCTTTGTCATTAAGGGGTATTGTGTGTAGATTGATGAGGGAAGAATATATTTAATACATTTTATAATAAGGCTGTAACATAAACAACTTTGGAAAAAGTCAAGGGGTCTGAATACTTTCCTAATGCACTGTATTTCCACGTGTTTGTGATTGATGATGTACAGTTGAAGTCGGAAGTATACATACACTTAGGTTGGCGTCATTAAAACTAGTTTTTTATCCACTCCACAATTTTCTTGTTAACAAACTATAGTTTTGGCAAGTCGGTTAGGACATCTACTTTGTGCATAACACAAGTAATTTTTCCCCAAAAAATGTACAGACAGATTATTTCACTTATAATTCACTGTATCACAATTCTATTGGGTCAGAAGTTTACATACACTAAGTTGACTGTGCCTTGGAAAATTCCAGAAAATGTCATGGCTTTAGAAGCTTCTGATAGGCTAATTGACATTATGTGAGTCAATTGGAGGTGTACCTGTGGATGTATTTCAAGGCCTACCTTCAGTGCCTCTTTGCTTGACATCATGGGAAAATCTAAATAAATCAGCCAACACCCCAGAAAAATAATTGTAGACCTCTACAAGTCTGGTTCATCCTTGGGAGCAATTTCCAAATGCCTGAAGGTACCACTTTCATCTGTACAAACAATATTACGCTAGTATAAACACCATGGGACCACGCAGCCGTAATACCGCTCAGGAAGGAGACGTGTTCTGTCTCCTAGAGATGAACGTACTTTGGTGCGAAAAGTGCAAATCAATCCCAGAACAACAGCAAAGGACCTTTTGAAGATCCTGGAGGAAACAGGTACAAAAGTATCTATATCCACAGTAAGATGAGTCCTATATCGACATAACAGGAAAGGCCACTCAGCAAGGAAGAAGCCACTGCTCCAAAACCGCCATAAAAAGCCAGACTACAGTTTTCAACTGCACATGGGGACAAAGCTCATACTTTTTGGAGAAATGTCCTCTGGTCTGATGAAACAAAAATAGAACTGTTTGGCCATAATGACCATCGTTATGTTTGGAGGAAAAAGGGGGAGGCTTCAAGCCGAAGAACACCATCCCAACCGTGAAGCACGGGGGTGGCAGCATTGTGTTGTGGGGGTGCTTTGCTGCAGGAGGGACTGGTGCACTTCACAAAATAGATGGCTTCATGAGGAAGGAAAATTATGTGGATATATTGAGGCAACATCTCAAGACATCAGTCAGGAAGATAAAGCTTGGTCACAAATGGGTCTTCCAAATGGACAATGACCCCAAGCATACTTCCAAAGTTGTGGCAAAATGGCTTAAGGACAACAAAGTCAAGGTATTGGAGTGGCCATCACAAAGCCCTGACCTCAATCCTATAGAAAATTTGTGGGCAGAACTGAAAAAAACATGTGCAAGCAAGGGGGCCTACAAACCTGACTCAGTTACATCAGCTCTGTCAGGAGGAATGGGCCAAAATTCACATTAACTTATTGTGGGAAGCTTGTGGAAGGCTACCCGAAACATTTGACCCAAGTTAAACAATTTAAAGGCAATGCTACCAAATACTAATTGAGTGTATGTAAACTTCTGACCCACTGGGAATGTGATGAAATAAATAAGAGCTGAAATAAACCATTCTCTCTACTATTATTCTGACATTTACATTCTTAAAATAAAGTGGTGATCCTAACTGACCTAGGACAGGGAATTGTTACTAGGATTAAATGTCAGGAATTGTGAAAAACTGAGTTTAAATATATTTGCCTAAGGTGTATGTAAACTTCCGACTTCAACTGTATATGTGACTGATTGCTTTTTGTATTGTTGGATTCGGGGTAAACTTTGAACATTGAGATACTGAAGACATGATAGATCAGAAGCATAGTATATAAAGGAGTGAAAGAGACTGGGTTTTATGTCAGAAGTTCATGGTTCTCTGTAGAAAGACAGATGGCTTTGGAATGTGTTGGGTGGACAGGTGGAAGTCACCAGATTGCTATAAGGGAAGCAGATGGACAGGGGTGGTTGAGGTCAGCCGGTCAGGTCAGATCCCCTGAAGGGAGAAATGATGGTTTATTATCCTATTACCCTCTTCTTGTCGAACCTTAAGATGTAAGGATTGGAGAGAAAGAGGAGTGCCTAAAGTGGAGTATATATATTTGTGATGGTGGAAACATGCTTTTGTCTGAATACAGCTGTGTCGACCCTTTGGGAATTAAACTTGATTCAACTTCTCTAGTGTCCGTGAGTTATTTACTCTGAAAAAGTAGAACCTAACAGTATGAAATTATCATTTTTGATACCAAAAGAAAATTCTTAGCTAAGCTGTCCACCTACCAGACACTTAATTTCCAGCCTCATAATTCATCATTTTTACAGGACACTATTATCTTGTTGACGTGGTCCAATACACTTTCTGTCTGCCTACGAAAGACGTGTGATAGGAGCTTCCTGTGGTCCCCTCCCCGAAGGTCCATGTCCCATATGTGAGATTACACACTCATATTATCAGAGAATCGGGGTTATGCAAGTAACTTGAAGTTATTTGATGAACTACAGATTTCCCCATTAAATTAATACATTTGGGCCAGATAACTCACACCGGAATCGGCCCAAGCCTCAAGTAATATACAGTGGGGCAAAAAAGTATTTAGTCAGCCACCAATTGTGCAAGTTCTCCCACTTAAAAATATGAGAGGCCTGTAATTTTCATCATAGGTACACTTCAACTATGACAGACAAAATGAGAGAAAAAAAATCCAGAAAATCACATTGTAGGATTTTTAATGAATTTATTTGCAAATTATGGTGGAAAATAAGTATTTGGTCACCTACAAACAAACAAGATTTCTGGCTCTCACAGACCTGTAACTTCTTCTTTAAGAGGCTCCTCTGTCCTCCACTCGTCACCTGTATTAATGGCACCTGTTTGAACTTGTTATCAGTATAAAAGACACCTGTCCACAACCTCAAACAGTCATACTCCAAACTCCACTATGGCCAAGACCAAAGAGCTGTCAAAGGATACCAGAAACAAAATTGTAGATCTGCATCAGGCTGGGAAGACTGAATCTGCAATAGGTAAGCAGCTTGGTTTGAAGAAATCAACTGTGGGAGCAATTATTAGGAAATGGAAGACATACAAGACCACTGATAATGTCCCTCGATCTGGGGCTCCACGCAAGATCTCACCCCGTGGGGTCAAAATGATAACAAGAACGGTGAGCAAAAATCCCAGAACCACACGGGGGGACCTAGTGAATGACCTGCAGAGAGCTGGGACCAAAGTAACAAAACCTACCATCAGCAAGGGCATTGAAGATGAAACGTGGCTGGGTCTTTCAGCATGACAATGATCCCAAACACACCGCCCGGGCAACAAAGGAGTGGCTTCGTAAGAAGCATTTCAAGGTCCTGGAGTGGCCTAGCCAGTCTCCAGATCTCAACCCCATAGAAAATCTTTGGAGGGAGTTGAAAGTCCGTGTTGTCCAGCAACAGCCCCAAAACATCACGGCTCTAGAGGAGATCTGCATGGAGGAATGGGCCAAAACACCAGCAACAGTGTGTGAAAACCTTGTGAAGACTTACAGAAAACGTTTGACCTCTGTCATTGCCAACAAAGGGTATATAACAAAGTATTGAGATAAACTTTTGTTATTGACCAAATACTTATTTTCCACCTTAATTTGCAAATACATTCATTAAAAATTCTACAATGTGATTTTCTGGATTTTTTTTCTTCTCATTTTCTCTGTCATAGTTGAAGTGTACCTGTGATGAAAATTACAGGCCTCTCTCATCTTTTTAAATGGGAGAACTTGCACAATTGGTGGCTGACTAAATACTTGTTTGCCCCACTGTATATGTAAATGTAGTATTTCAGATTTTATTTTTATTTGTCATTTTTTTATTTCTAAAAATGTTTTTTTCCTTTGTCATTAAGGGGTATTGTGTGTAGATTGATGAGGGAAGAATATATTTAATACATTTTATAATAAGGCTGTAACATAAACAACTTTGGAAAAAGTCAAGGGGTCTGAATACTTTCCTAATGCACTGTATTTCCACGTGTTTGTGATTGATGATGTACAGTTGAAGTCGGAAGTATACATACACTTAGGTTGGCGTCATTAAAACTAGTTTTTTATCCACTCCACAATTTTCTTGTTAACAAACTATAGTTTTGGCAAGTCGGTTAGGACATCTACTTTGTGCATAACACAAGTAATTTTTCCCCAAAAAATGTACAGACAGATTATTTCACTTATAATTCACTGTATCACAATTCTATTGGGTCAGAAGTTTACATACACTAAGTTGACTGTGCCTTGGAAAATTCCAGAAAATGTCATGGCTTTAGAAGCTTCTGATAGGCTAATTGACATTATTTGAGTCAATTGGAGGTGTACCTGTGGATGTATTTCAAGGCCTACCTTCAGTGCCTCTTTGCTTGACATCATGGGAAAATCTAAATAAATCAGCCAACACCCCAGAAAAATAATTGTAGACCTCCACAAGTCTGGTTCATCCTTGGGAGCAATTTCCAAATGCCTGAAGGTACCACTTTCATCTGTACAAACAATATTACGCTAGTATAAACACCATGGGACCACGCAGCCGTCATACCGCTCAGGAAGGAGACGTGTTCTGTCTCCTAGAGATGAACGTACTTTGGTGCGAAAAGTGCAAATCAATCCCAGAACAACAGCAAAGGACCTTTTGAAGATCCTGGAGGAAACAGGTACAAAAGTATCTATATCCACAGTAAGATGAGTCCTATATCGACATAACAGGAAAGGCCACTCAGCAAGGAAGAAGCCACTGCTCCAAAACCGCCATAAAAAGCCAGACTACAGTTTTCAACTGCACATGGGGACAAAGCTCATACTTTTTGGAGAAATGTCCTCTGGTCTGATGAAACAAAAATAGAACTGTTTGGCCATAATGACCATCGTTATGTTTGGAGGAAAAAGGGGGAGGCTTGCAAGCCGAAGAACACCATCCCAACCGTGAAGCACGGGGGTGGCAGCATTGTGTTGTGGGGGTGCTTTGCTGCAGGAGGGACTGGTGCACTTCACAAAATAGATGGCTTCATGAGGAAGGAAAATTATGTGGATATATTGAGGCAACATCTCAAGACATCAGTCAGGAAGATAAAGCTTGGTCACAAATGGGTCTTCCAAATGGACAATGACCCCAAGCATACTTCCAAAGTTGTGGCAAAATGGCTTAAGGACAACAAAGTCAAGGTATTGGAGTGGCCATCACAAAGCCCTGACCTCAATCCTATAGAAAATTTGTGGGCAGAACTGAAAAAAACATGTGCAAGCAAGGGGGCCTACAAACCTGACTCAGTTACATCAGCTCTGTCAGGAGGAATGGGCCAAAATTCACATTAACTTATTGTGGGAAGCTTGTGGAAGGCTACCCGAAACATTTGACCCAAGTTAAACAATTTAAAGGCAATGCTACCAAATACTAATTGAGTGTATGTAAACTTCTGACCCACTGGGAATGTGATGAAATAAATAAAAGCTGAAATAAACCATTCTCTCTACTATTATTCTGACATTTCACATTCTTAAAATAAAGTGGTGATGCTAACTGACCTAGGACAGGGAATTGTTACTAGGATTAAATGTCAGGAATTGTGAAAAACTGAGTTGAAATGTATTTGCCTAAGGTGTATGTAAACTTCCGACTTCAACTGTATATGTGACTGAATGCTTTTTGTATTGTTGTATTCGGGGTAAACTTTGAACATTGAGATACTGAAGACATGATAGATCAGAAGCATAGTATATAAAGGAGTGAAAGAGACTGGGTTTTATGTCAGAAGTTCATGGTTCTCTGTAGAAAGACAGATGGCTTTGGAATGTGTTGGGTGGACAGGTGGAAGTCACCAGATTGCTATAGGGGAAGCAGACACCTAATTTCCAGCCTCATAATTCATCCTTTTTTACAGGACACTATTATCTTGTTGACGTGGTTCAATACACTTTCTGTCTGCCTACGAAAGACGTGTGATAGGAGCTTCCTGTGGTCCCCTCCCCGAAGGTCCATGTCCCATATGTGAGATTACACACTCATATTATCAGAGAATCGGGGTTATGCAAGTAACTTGAAGTTATTTGATGAACTACAGATTTCCCCATTAAATTAATACATTTGGGCCAGATAACTCACACCGGAATCGGCCCAAGCCTCAAGTAATATACAGTGGGGCAAAAAAGTATTTAGTCAGCCACCAATTGTGCAAGTTCTCCCACTTAAAAATATGAGAGGCCTGTAATTTTCATCATAGGTACACTTCAACTATGACAGACAAAATGAGAGAAAAAAAATCCAGAAAATCACATTGTAGGATTTTTAATGAATTTATTTGCAAATTATGGTGGAAAATAAGTATTTGGTCACCTACAAACAAACAAGATTTCTGGCTCTCACAGACCTGTAACTTCTTCTTTAAGAGGCTCCTCTGTCCTCCACTCGTCACCTGTATTAATGGCACCTGTTTGAACTTGTTATCAGTATAAAAGACACCTGTCCACAACCTCAAACAGTCATACTCCAAACTCCACTATGGCCAAGACCAAAGAGCTGTCAAAGGATACCAGAAACAAAATTGTAGATCTGCATCAGGCTGGGAAGACTGAATCTGCAATAGGTAAGCAGCTTGGTTTGAAGAAATCAACTGTGGGAGCAATTATTAGGAAATGGAAGACATACAAGACCACTGATAATGTCCCTCGATCTGGGGCTCCACGCAAGATCTCACCCCGTGGGGTCAAAATGATAACAAGAACGGTGAGCAAAAATCCCAGAACCACACGGGGGGACCTAGTGAATGACCTGCAGAGAGCTGGGACCAAAGTAACAAAACCTACCATCAGCAAGGGCATTGAAGATGAAACGTGGCTGGGTCTTTCAGCATGACAATGATCCCAAACACACCGCCCGGGCAACAAAGGAGTGGCTTCGTAAGAAGCATTTCAAGGTCCTGGAGTGGCCTAGCCAGTCTCCAGATCTCAACCCCATAGAAAATCTTTGGAGGGAGTTGAAAGTCCGTGTTGTCCAGCAACAGCCCCAAAACATCACGGCTCTAGAGGAGATCTGCATGGAGGAATGGGCCAAAACACCAGCAACAGTGTGTGAAAACCTTGTGAAGACTTACAGAAAACGTTTGACCTCTGTCATTGCCAACAAAGGGTATATAACAAAGTATTGAGATAAACTTTTGTTATTGACCAAATACTTATTTTCCACCTTAATTTGCAAATACATTCATTAAAAATTCTACAATGTGATTTTCTGGATTTTTTTTCTTCTCATTTTCTCTGTCATAGTTGAAGTGTACCTGTGATGAAAATTACAGGCCTCTCTCATCTTTTTAAATGGGAGAACTTGCACAATTGGTGGCTGACTAAATACTTGTTTGCCCCACTGTATATGTAAATGTAGTATTTCAGATTTTCTTTTTATTTGTCATTTTTTTATTTCTAAAAAACATTTTTTCCTTTGTCATTAAGGGGTATTGTGTGTAGATTGATGAGGGAAGAATATATTTAATACATTTTATAATAAGGCTGTAACATAAACAACTTTGGAAAAAGTCAAGGGGTCTGAATACTTTCCTAATGCACTGTATTTCCACGTGTTTGTGATTGATGATGTACAGTTGAAGTCGGAAGTATACATACACTTAGGTTGGCGTCATTAAAACTAGTTTTTTATCCACTCCACAATTTTCTTGTTAACAAACTATAGTTTTGGCAAGTCGGTTAGGACATCTACTTTGTGCATAACACAAGTAATTTTTCCCCAAAAAATGTACAGACAGATTATTTCACTTATAATTCACTGTATCACAATTCTATTGGGTCAGAAGTTTACATACACTAAGTTGACTGTGCCTTGGAAAATTCCAGAAAATGTCATGGCTTTAGAAGCTTCTGATAGGCTAATTGACATTATGTGAGTCAATTGGAGGTGTACCTGTGGATGTATTTCAAGGCCTACCTTCAGTGCCTCTTTGCTTGACATCATGGGAAAATCTAAATAAATCAGCCAACACCCCAGAAAAATAATTGTAGACCTCTACAAGTCTGGTTCATCCTTGGGAGCAATTTCCAAATGCCTGAAGGTACCACTTTCATCTGTACAAACAATATTACGCTAGTATAAACACCATGGGACCACGCAGCCGTAATACCGCTCAGGAAGGAGACGTGTTCTGTCTCCTAGAGATGAACGTACTTTGGTGCGAAAAGTGCAAATCAATCCCAGAACAACAGCAAAGGACCTTTTGAAGATCCTGGAGGAAACAGGTACAAAAGTATCTATATCCACAGTAAGATGAGTCCTATATCGACATAACAGGAAAGGCCACTCAGCAAGGAAGAAGCCACTGCTCCAAAACCGCCATAAAAAGCCAGACTACAGTTTTCAACTGCACATGGGGACAAAGCTCATACTTTTTGGAGAAATGTCCTCTGGTCTGATGAAACAAAAATAGAACTGTTTGGCCATAATGACCATCGTTATGTTTGGAGGAAAAAGGGGGAGGCTTCAAGCCGAAGAACACCATCCCAACCGTGAAGCACGGGGGTGGCAGCATTGTGTTGTGGGGGTGCTTTGCTGCAGGAGGGACTGGTGCACTTCACAAAATAGATGGCTTCATGAGGAAGGAAAATTATGTGGATATATTGAGGCAACATCTCAAGACATCAGTCAGGAAGATAAAGCTTGGTCACAAATGGGTCTTCCAAATGGACAATGACCCCAAGCATACTTCCAAAGTTGTGGCAAAATGGCTTAAGGACAACAAAGTCAAGGTATTGGAGTGGCCATCACAAAGCCCTGACCTCAATCCTATAGAAAATTTGTGGGCAGAACTGAAAAAAACATGTGCAAGCAAGGGGGCCTACAAACCTGACTCAGTTACATCAGCTCTGTCAGGAGGAATGGGCCAAAATTCACATTAACTTATTGTGGGAAGCTTGTGGAAGGCTACCCGAAACATTTGACCCAAGTTAAACAATTTAAAGGCAATGCTACCAAATACTAATTGAGTGTATGTAAACTTCTGACCCACTGGGAATGTGATGAAATAAATAAGAGCTGAAATAAACCATTCTCTCTACTATTATTCTGACATTTACATTCTTAAAATAAAGTGGTGATCCTAACTGACCTAGGACAGGGAATTGTTACTAGGATTAAATGTCAGGAATTGTGAAAAACTGAGTTTAAATATATTTGCCTAAGGTGTATGTAAACTTCCGACTTCAACTGTATATGTGACTGATTGCTTTTTGTATTGTTGGATTCGGGGTAAACTTTGAACATTGAGATACTGAAGACATGATAGATCAGAAGCATAGTATATAAAGGAGTGAAAGAGACTGGGTTTTATGTCAGAAGTTCATGGTTCTCTGTAGAAAGACAGATGGCTTTGGAATGTGTTGGGTGGACAGGTGGAAGTCACCAGATTGCTATAAGGGAAGCAGATGGACAGGGGTGGTTGAGGTCAGCCGGTCAGGTCAGATCCCCTGAAGGGAGAAATGATGGTTTATTATCCTATTACCCTCTTCTTGTCGAACCTTAAGATGTAAGGATTGGAGAGAAAGAGGAGTGCCTAAAGTGGAGTATATATATTTGTGATGGTGGAAACATGCTTTTGTCTGAATACAGCTGTGTCGACCCTTTGGGAATTAAACTTGATTCAACTTCTCTAGTGTCCGTGAGTTATTTACTCTGAAAAAGTAGAACCTAACAGTATGAAATTATCATTTTGATACCAAAAGAAAATTCTGAGCTAAGCTGTCCACCTACCAGACACCTAATTTCCAGCCTCATAATTCATCCTTTTTTACAGGACACTATTATCTTGTTGACGTGGTTCAATACACTTTCTGTCTGCCTACGAAAGACGTGTGATAGGAGCTTCCTGTGGTCCCCTCCCCGAAGGTCCATGTCCCATATGTGAGATTACACACTCATATTATCAGAGAATCGGGGTTATGCAAGTAACTTGAAGTTATTTGATGAACTACAGATTTCCCCATTAAAACAAAGTTTAGGCCATGAGGTATTTGTCAAAACCTCTGTTTATTTATACAATTGGACTGCACCAAACCGACTTGTGTTGTATCGTAGAGACATACTCAGCCCTGCTCAGTATACATTGGGGTTCAGTTGTAGCCCTGTACTGCTCAAGTGATGTGATGTTTTCTCTGGTTCAGCCAGAGATACTAACATCAATAGTGGGAAATTACTGTACTGATAGTTATTTAGGATAGTGAGGATTTGGGTAATATAGTTCAATACATTGCTGGTTAAAACATTTCTTGTTGTGCAGTAATTTCTTCTGTCTATTGAGCGTGTCTCTTTCTCTTAGTGGGAAGTTACTTCATTGGGTTGCAACATGACATGCGGTATTATTTTGAAGCTGTACTTCCCCTGTGGAGCAAGTTTCACACTAAGCACACGACCACAAAGCCAAGCCTAGCCGTCATCACAGAAACAGAAATGTGCAGCAAGCTTGGCTGTTCTGACACATCCTATTTTCTGTGAACTGATGACTAATCATGTAGAGAGCGAAAGAGACCAAATTAAAATTGAGTTAAAGGAATAATTCAAATGTATTCCGTTTATTAAGAGATAGTAATGGCCATTTGAAAAGTCTGGTCAAATGCTGGAGCAAAAGGTCAGTATTACAGGGGACTTGCCTCCGCCAACATTTGTCGATGTCAACAGGATGTAATAGACATTTGTCTGTCTAACCCAGGGGTTCTCAAAGTGAAGTCCAAGGTACTTGCAGGCGGTCAGCAGACAGATCTCAACATTTATTTTTAATAATATTTATTTTTAAACATTTAAAAAATATATATATATATTACTAACAATAGATTAAACACATTTTGGACAAGGGATATGTGGAATAAGTTTAGGGGCTGTAATACAATACAATGTATTATTATTAATCTACAATTTATGTTTTTAACCCTGGGCAACATGGGCCTGGGAGGCAAACCAATTATAGTTCATGATTGCTTCCATGAGCTTTGCAACACCAAAGAGTGGTAGTCATTTTACTAAAAGTGGAACACTTGATATTGTTGTGCATCACAGACAGGCAATATATTTTGTCTGATGGTCAACCATCGGGGCGGCAGGGTAGCCTAGTGGTTAGAGCGTTGGACTAGTAACCGGAAGGTTGCGAGTTCAAACCCCCGAGCTGACAAGGTACAAATCTGTCGTTCTGCCCCTGAACAGGCAGTTCCCAGGCCGTCATTGAAAATAAGAATTTGTTCTTAACTGACTTGCCTGGTTAAATAAAGGTAAAAAAAAATTAAAAAAAACAGAGGCTGAGGAGATGTGTTTTCAATGTGGTGACAAAAATTGACTGTGAATAGCTTTTCGCTTCCTGTACATTTCTGAGAAGAACAACATCTTTAAAATGCATTGTGAAAGTGGGAATCAGATGTCCTGTAGAGAAATTGCAATGCAGTCTTCTTGAAAGAGGAAACAGACCTCAAGCTTTTTTAAAACATTTTATTTAACCAGGTAGGCTAGTTGAGAACAAGTTCTCATTTACAACTGCGACCTGGCCAAGATAAAGCATAGCAGTGTGAACAGATAACAACACAGAGTTACACATGGAGTAAAAAATAAACAAGTCAATAACACAGTAGAAAAAAAATCAAGTCTATATACATTGTGTGCAAAAGGCATGAGGAGGTAGGCGAATAATTACAATTTAGCAGATTAACACTGGAGTGATAAATGATCAGATGGTCATGTGCAGGTAGAGATACTGGTGTGCAAAAGAGCAGAAAAGTAAATAAATAAAAACAGTATGGGGATGAGGTAGGTGAATTGGGTGGGCTATTTACCGATGGACTATGTACAGCTGCAGCGATCGGTTAGCTGCTCAGATAGCAGATGTTTAAAGTTCGTGAGGGAGATAAAAGTCACTTGACATTAACTTTCAAGGAAATCAAATTAGCATAATAAAAACATCTCCATAAATATCTGTCAGTTTAAGCAAGAGATATCATTTTTTTTGCATTGGATGCATCTCAATCCACTGCATCTGCCAATTTTACAAACGATGGTGTTCTCCATTTTGCTCTACGACCCCCACAAGCGTCTTGGGACTCGTAGGTACAACCGATCTGACAACTTCTGTCAGTAGCGTCCAAACAGTTTGGGCTTCACACCAATATGACCCCTCTGTGGAAAGGTGTTTTGCTCAAGGACGCCTACGGGCCGGCCTCACAAGACTCGTCTGAATGTCCCCCTCTACCAGTTACAAAAATAAATGGAAGTATATATGGAGACTGTTCAGTTCCGAAAATAAGGAGTTAATTATATATATTTTTTTACATGTTTCCTGATCTTTCTTATGTCTCTCAAACTTCCTTTAGATTTTTGGGGGGACTGTCTGTTGTTCCATGTAATGAATCTGTTATTCAGTGTGTCTGTATGGGCGAATAGCAGTAAGGTCAAATAAAAATTGTCATGACATTTTGATATATATTTTTTTGGGGGATACTTCAAGGAGTCTTAAAATTCAAAATAAAATAGCTAATGGTCCTTGGTATGACCTTCTTAAAACAATTCCATATAGCTTAGTAGAACCCCCCTCCCGCAGCGTAGACAAGTCTTATTCTGTAAAGCAGGGCCCCCAAGCTTTCTAAGCAAAATAAAAAAACTTCTATAAAATAAGATTGTGAAAACAGATCCAAGTGACTTGAATTGAAGAAATCGGTTCCCAAATATTCTCACACATGTTAGTGAGACGTGATCAAATAGAAATGAGAGCAAGGTTTTAAATGATTATGTTTTAATCAAACATTATCTCTGTTTGGGCTTCTTGTTGTCAATTTGGATTCTACAAATTATTTGTAATTATGCCCCCCCTGGAGGATGGTTAAGCACCCTGCAACATTACAATTACAACCAAATACTTGTTATGTCTTTATAAAATAATTCCCTAATACAAGGAACCAGGGATCAAATGGCCAAGGTGGGTGACTTCAAAGCAAGGTAGCTAACCAAGACATGTTTATCTATTTGTACGGCTAAAATATTCAGTTTTCAGGGGAGATCTTGGCAGCATAGGTGTTACTTGTCAGGTGTCAGAATCATTTCTCAACACCCAATTTTGAGAGCTTGAGAAACGGTTTTACAACCAGAGTATGCAGCATTGGATTCATCGACTGAGCACCACCAATAAACTGCGTGTCGGGCATTTGAGTCTGTTTGCAGTTATACACAAGTGCCAGTGGAAAGTTTTTTTTAGGACATTGGACATGACAATGAAATGAGCACATGTCAATAGCTACAGTGAGCTCCAAAAGTATTGGGATAGTGAAAATTTGGGGGGTTTCGGCTACCTCTAGCTTTTGACTCTGCAACTTTGTTGGATGCATTTGTTGTGTGTTTTGGTTGCGTTTCAGATTATTTTGTGCCCAATAGAAATGAATGGTAAATAATGTATTGCCATTTTACTGTTATTGTAAATAAGAATATAATACTTTTCTAAACACTTCTACATTAATGTGAATGCAACCATCATTTTTGATAATCCTGAATGAATCATGAATAATGATGAGTGAGAAAGCTACAGACACACAAATATCATACCCCCAAGACATGCTAACCTCTTACAATTACAATAACAAGGGAGGTTAGCATTTTACCTCAGTGTGCGCAACAGATCGCATCCAGAGGACATTTTGATCCAATTCTGATTGAGTAGCTTTATTGTTTGATATTGTGATTCTTGCGGTATTATTTTTACTTGTCCATTCTCATTCGGACAACTTAAATCTACAATCTGCTCGTCCAACGATTTGTTTTACTTGCCCCAGGCAAGTGGACAAGCTTAAATGTCGAGCTGTGTGTGAGAGAAGGTTGGAGGCAGGGAGAGAGAATAGCAAGGGACAAGGAGAAGGAGAGTGTGTGAGAGGGAGGTAGAATATTGATGCAGAATGTACAATACAATATAGCTTAATTCACTCCCATGGGGAATTCATAACTGGGCTGCAGCAGATGGGCCACACACACACACACAAACACACACACAGTAGTTGCGAACATATCTAAAGAAACACATTAGAATGAAAAACGTAGGATTACTGAAGTCAAACGTCCTATATGCTCTGTTGCTTAAGTGCCATCAATTAAAGGCCTTGAGACAGCTATCCTCAGATGTATCCTTTTAACGAGCATTCGACTGTTGTTTACTGTAACTGGCGTAACAGCCTGCCAGAGCAACACTCAATAAGATGGTGCAACACAACAAAATAGCTGTTCCTTCCATCTGACTCTGCAATCCTTTCATATTACATAGGACAGTCCCTAGAGCAGGGGTAGGCAACTAGATTAAACCGTGGACAGAAACTAATAATAATAATTTGTACACTGCAAATTGACCATAAGCCCAAAAATAGATTGTATTGGAAAATAACTATCATGGCATACCTTGATTACATTGAGACATGATCACATGTATTTTTTTTATTTAAAAAAAATGTGGGAAAACTTGGGAACAGTTTAAACTTTTTTTGTGTGAATTCCTGGTGATTTTAGTATTTTTATTTTTTTACCAAACACTGAAAACAATTTTGTGGGACCGTTTTGGCCCACGGGTTGCCTGTTGCAAACCCCTAGATGTAGACTAGAAGACAAGCCAGCAAAGCTGGAGCTGGTCAAGTTATTCCACTGTAATAACAGCCTTGAAAAACGAGTCCAACACAGAGCCAGATGAAGAGCAATCATCAGTGGCCTCTACTCCATCCTTCAGAAGTGCCTAATTGTCAGGAAGCACAGAAATGTCCGTCTCCAAAACGAATCGCGCTACAGTAATGACTTACAGAACAAACCTCGACAAGACCCGACAGTCACTTCTTCTCACTTCTAATCTCAGGCATAATCATAATCCCACTGTTGTCAGCCATATCTGACAGCGTTTATTAGGATCTTCTATGCTTCTGAAACTCACAAATGCAACCAGAACCCTTTGGAATACATATTACAGGAATACATACAGGAATACATAGTATTCTTTTTCTGCAGTCAAATGACCAAATCACCCTCTTGTGGCCTCATGGGTGGAATGCTATTGATATTTTTCAGAATTAATAAACGCATGTTTTACACAGCCCAATAATACAGTGTTTCTTTGTCAAATGATTGAGTTATATTTCATTCTTCTGTGATGTATAAAAAGTGTAATATTGGGATGCAAACTCAAAATTGAATACATTTCAACTCTATATCTGACATGATACAGGTGTGAGGTGTATACTTTTTTTTTCAAAGTAGATTGGTTTAAAACTACCAAGAAACACTCTGTGTGCCCCGGATTTAGCCCACTGCAGTAAAAGATTATTAAGTGAGTCTGTCTGTCAGATTCAGTGGAATATTGGTCCATGATGATCCATAATCAAAATGACCCAGAGAAGGGTTCTTTCCTTTCTCTCAACCTGAGGGAGTTTTTTTTTTATGCTGCTATTGTCCTGCTTTTCTAGGGCTTCAGGCCACGGGTCTTTAGTGAAGAGCTCTGAGACGAGATCTGAAAAGCAAAACGTGCCCTTGGAATATGCACGTCATAATGGGTACACAGGGATGAACTGTTGCGTAGACAGATATTTTTCCATTGACCCTCTGTGTTCCTTTCTTTTCTCTGTGGATGTGAAACAGTAGGATCACCACAGAACCAAAATCTGTGAACTGATGACTAATCGGGCATAGAGAAATAGACTAAATTCAAAACTAGTTAGGGAAGAATTCATTGTAGTCAGATAACCAGGTCATTCCACCGACTCAGTGCCTTTTGAGAGGTGTAAACTTGGTATAAAAAAAACAACAAAAACATTTAATTTCACCTAATTTGAAAATTCTGTCATAAAGAGCATATGATCTATTTCATAAAAAACATTTTGGGATTAAGTGGGTTGAAAATCTTTCTCGAAGTGATGCAGAGTTGATGGAGGGACACATCAAAATGCTGAATTTTGGCACTACCAGGCCTTTATTCAAATCCAAAATATGATTGATTGAATTCTCCATGTGGTCTATATTAAAGGGCACTTAATATATTGTAACAGGCTTTTAAAACTCAATATTGGTGCACAATTTCTATTTAAAATATCAAAGGGAGGCAAAGGCACTCTTTTCGTGGAACAACCCAACAATTACCATTTGTGCAATCTGCAAAATGCTGGCGCAGAAGTGCAAGAAAGGTCAGCAAACATCAGATGATTCGACATTTGTAGAATGTAATAATGTCCCAAAACAGACCATGAAAGAAGAAACAAGACTTCCTGTGAAAACAGGGGATTGGGTATACAACCAACAGGTCTAACTTAACTTTTAACTGAAGTCATTTTGGGCTAAGGTTGACTTTTTCATCTATCTTTCATCTTTAATAAATCCATGATTGGGTCTGTGAGCTTTGCAACAACAAAGTCTGATAGACTTTACACTAAAAGAGGAACACTTGTTATTGTCTTTTGTTACAGACAGGCCATAGATTTTGTTTGATGGCCGACCAGAGAGGCGGAGGAGATGTGGTTTCAATGTGATGATTAAAAAAGACAGTAAATAGCTTTTAGCTTCCTGTGAGATTTTGAGTACTGTGTAGAAATAGCTATGCGTTCATAATGAAAGAGGAACCAGTGGCCAAACGCTACTGGTGTCAGGCCCTTTGTCCACTTCCACTGAAAAGTGTTAACCACTGCACTGCAGATAACCAGAATTGAGTGACTTATAGTAAGTGCCTGTTAGCAAGAGTTTCCTGTTATACAGTCTGTATGACTTATTACCCCAGTCTTTCTATGACATAGACTGACCAGTTGACATAGACTGACCAGGTGAAAGCTATGATCCCTTATTGATGTCTGTCTGCTAAATCCACCTCGATCAGTGTGGATTCATTTCATTTAACCTTTATTTCACTAGGCAAGTCAGTTAAGAACAAATTCTTATTTACAATGACAGCCTACCCCAGCCAAACCCTAACCCGGACGACACTGGGCCAATTGTGCACTGCCCTATGGGACTCCCAATCACGGCCGGTTGTGATACAGCCTGGAATCAAACCAGGGTCTGTAGTGACACCTCTAGCACTGAGATGCAGTGCCTTTGACCGCTGCGTCACTCGGGAGGAGACAGGTTAAAGAAGACTTTTAAGCCTTGAGACAATTGAGACATGGAGACATGGAGTTTTTCCTAGCCACTGTGCTTCTACATCTGCATTGCTTGCTGTTTGGCGTTTAAGGCTGGGTTTCTGTATAAGCACTTTGTGAAATCTGCTGATGTAAAAAGGGCTTTATAATGTTTACATTTTTTATTTGATTGTGTATTCATAGGGTGAATGGGCAAGACAAAAGATGTAAGTGCCTTTTATAACGGGTTATGGTAGTAGGTGCCTGACGCACCAGTTTGAGTGTGTCAAGAACTGCAACGCAGAATGGTCCACCACCCAAAGGACATCCAGCCAACTTGACACAACTGTGGGAGGCATTGGAGGTCAACATTGGCCAGCATCCCTGTGGAATTCTTTCGACACCTTGTAGAGTCCATGCCCCGACAAATTGAAGCTGTTCTAAGGGGATGCAACTCAATATTAAGATGTTCCTAATGTTTTCTACACTCAGTGCAGTGTTTACCAAACTCGGTCCTCAGAACCCCAAGAGGTGCACGTTTTTTATTTTTTTTACCTAACACCACACAGCTGATCAAAGCTTGGTGATTAGTTTATTATTTGAATCAGCTGTGTAGTGCTAGGGCAAAAACCAAAGGACCGAGTTGGGGAAACTCTGATCAGTGTATTGGCCACAGGCAGCTTATCTTCTTTCAGTTACTAATAAACACCACTAGAGTTCACCACTGTGTTGTTTTTCACTAAATAAATTGTAAGCTAAGCCTACATTCTTAGATAAACCAGATGGCTTTGTGATTTGAGGTCAAAGTTGAGTGTAGCAATGATCTTTCTGGACTGATATCTTTTTTTGCGCTCCTTTGTCACTGCAGAAATGCCCTTAAACCGTATGGTGGCAATTGCTTCCATTTTTGTAATTGTATTATATATTTTCCTTTATTATTTTCCCCTAACCATACCAGACCTCCCCTAATTGGAGCAAAAATAATGAACAACAACACTTAGGCTTCTACTTCCAGCTTATACATATTATATATGGACACAATCTATTTTACAATAGTTGTATTTTGTTTGTTTTTAATCCTATCCTTCTGCTACACTCAACCCCTCCCATCTATCTCTGAAGATTTCTATTTGCCACATATTTTTAACTGTGCTCTTTCACAGAAGTTCCGGACCTATATACATTTTACGGACACTGTATATTTGACATGAGTTATCTTGTTATTAGTCCCACCCTTCAACTCCACTCAACTTCTCCCATCTATCTCTTCACAACATCCGTATTGGATTTCTATTAGCCATATATTTTTCAACTGTGCTGTGATGTTTCACAAAAGTTCTGAAACGTTCTATTCTCATAGTTTCTACAGATTGTAAACTAAATACAATTTATTATTATATTATTGATCGATTGACTATGACTTTTCATAGCTGCAGGTAAATGTTGCAATTATTCAGCCATTCCTGGACCTGCAACCAAAAACAAGCTACATATGGACCAAAACAAATAATCTAATGATTGTCTCTTCGCAAGAAAATCTGCAGAGATGGGATTGTTGTTTCTCTCATATATATAACTGTGGAAAGGCCACCAGAGGGCAGGCTGGGCTCACGCATAGTAGCCCAACCAGGCATGTGAGTCAATGTGACCAGAGGCAATTAAGCACAGCTTACGGTACTAATGACATATTCTCTTTTCCCTACAAGAGGGAGGAGGGAACCAGCAGAGAGGGAGGGGAGGGGGAGATTAAGATAAACTATCTCTGGAGAATGGCCACCAAGAGAAAGGAGCTGTCCCCGAAGAACCATTAAGACGGTGACAAACCTGTGATTTTTGTTATAGTTTAAGGATAATCGTCTTGTGTTCCTGTTTTCATCTGAAGAAGAAGATGTGTGTTTTTCCTTGGGAGATTCTCATTGAATGTGTTGGAGTGTTTGTATTGACAGAAATCCCTCAATAGAGAACTGTGTTCAATCAAGAAGACCTACTCCTGACTCGTTTATTCCACCTTTCCGCTTTAGAGTGACACCAAATTACTTGGTCCGCTCACATAACATTCTATTTTTAATTGTATTTTTATTTAACCTTCATTTACAATGACGGCCTACTGGTTGCAAGAATTTTGTATAATGATGTAAATTTAAAAATGTGAAGTTTTGAATCCAGCGTTATTTTCTGTATCATTTAAAGAACAATGTGGCATGGAATCGATACATCGAATCTCTTCACAACTATTTTGCAATTCATATGGAACAGCTGTGATTTTTTCTGGTCTTTAAATAAAACAGGTATTTTTAAAAATGTATTACAATTTTCTTTAACCAATTTTGGTCTTTAATGCAGGGCTGACAGACAAGTTCCTTACTTTTTCCCCATTTCACTTCCCTCTTCCATTTTTGCGGTAATGCTGCAATTAGTTGGTTGTAATTTTGTGTAGAGCAGACATTTCCATATATTTTTGTTAGCTGCATGTGTGACAACTCCACCAGTCCTATTTATGATATCATTTACAAAGATTATACCTTTTTTAAGCCTTTATTTATTTATTTTTTATTTTTTAATCAATTAGTATATTTGAGTTTAACCACAATATTTGTTGTATTATTTGTTCTGTCTTTTCTGGTGGATTAAACTGAAATTGCAACCAACTTTCTATTGCTTAAAAATATAGATATTTTTTTAGATCATTTTCAAATAACGAAAAGTGAGGTAGTAATCTGAATAAAGGTAAAAATGGCATTCTTGAACAGGGGGTGAGACATTCTTCATTTGTTAGAGAACCAGTCGGATTTAAGTATAACTTTTGTATGACTGATGCCTTTAGTGAGAGGTCTAATGCTTTAATATTTAATCATTTCTACCCTCATATTAATTTTGTCTGGCTTGCCGTTCCAAATAAAATGGAATATCTTTTGCTCATATAATAAAAAAAAACAGGTCGCTAGGTGTCACGCCTGCTCCCGCTCTCCCTCCCTGGTGCCCAAGGGCGCCAGGCTGCCCAGCACTACGGACTCCTGCCACCATCATTACGCACACCTGCTTCCCTGGTCACGCGCATCAGCAATTCATTAGACTTACCTGGACTCAATCACCTGTGTTATTACCTCCCCTATATCTGACTGTTACCCAGCTCTGTTCCCGGCTTCAGCATTAATTGTTATGTCGTTTTGTTCGCCCTGTTCTGATGCTGTTCCTGTTCTGTCACTTGTCCGTTCATTGAATGTTCACTCCCTGTACCTGCTTCTCATCTCCAGCGTCGGTTCTTACAGCTAGGTGTAGGGAAGGCCAAAAGCAAATAGGTAAACTGGGATATGACTAAAGACTTTATCAGGGTGATTTTTCCACAAATTGATCGGTATTTTCCTTTCCATGGTAGCAAGATCTATTTTTGCTAACTTTCTATTAAAATTTATTGTAGGGACATAATTTATTTATTTCGGGATATGTATACAGAGTATGTCCACGTCCACGTCAGACCATTTTATTGGTAAACTACACTGTAATGTAAAAGTTGTATTCTTTAGTGATCCAATACGTAATATAGTACACATCATAATTTGGTTGTAATCCAGAAAGGTTAGAAAAAGTATCTAGACCCTCTATGAGGCTGGGGAGGGATCCAAATTGTGTGAAATGAAACATGAATCATCAGAGTACAATGACACCTTTTTGTCTTTAGGCCTGGATTTCTAACTGATAAAATAATTTTGTTCTCCAGGCACATAACCCAATTTAATTATATTACTCTCAGTCTGCGGACCAGAATTTGTAAGATCCTGGTCGAATGAAACAGACGGAGGCCCAGCTAAATAGTCAAAAAGGTTTATTCACGGGAACGTTCCAAAGTCAAGAATACAAAACAATTCATTGTATACTGACTTCTCACGCCCACACATACGCACAAACATACGCACACACATACACACAAACATACGCACACACTGTCTGTCTCACTACCCAGCCGACAGAGATAGTGACCTTGTCCTTGAGACGTACTCCCCATTCTCTCCCAAATCTCTAGTCAGGTCGGCACAAAGCTCAGACAGTCTGTGTTTAAAATACCATAAAGACATATTGTTTTACCCTAATTCTGACTAGGACTACACATTTATTGATTATGATTTTATACATTCTAATCAATTCCATACAATTCTATGTTTCAGGGCAGAATATTCTAATCATTCAATTAACAGACAATTCTCACCTATCACTAACCCCTTGATATTATTGTTGGATAAGATTTTGATAGCTAACATTTTGATGGCCATAATAAATAGATATGCCGATAGTGGACAACCTTGTTTTTCTCCTCTTGGCAGTTTAATACTTTCTGAGAAGTAGCCATTATTTACTATTTTACACCTAGGGTTACTATACATAACTTTAACCCATTTTACAAGAGATTCTCCAAAATTGAAATATTCTTTATTTCTTCATCAAAAGCCTTTTCAAAGTCAGCTATGAATACCAGGCCTGGTTTCCCAGATTTTCATAGTGTTCTATTGTTTCCAGTACTAGTCTTATATTATCTCCAATGTATCAGCCATGTAAAAAAAACTGTCTGAATTTGATGAATAATATCCAACAATACCTTTTCAATTGTATGCGCTACGCATTTTGCTAGAATTTTTTGCATCACACCCTGCGATGTAAGGGGCCTCCATTTTTTTTTAAATGGACTGGATCTTTATATTTACCACTTGGATCCTTTTTCAGTAATAATGAAATCAGATATTTTTGTTGAGTATCTGATAATCTACAATTTTTTATAGGAGTGGTTAAAACAGGCTAATAACAGTCCTCTGAGTATATCAAACAAGTTTGGTATACCTCCACTGGTATGTCATCCAGCCCTGGAGTTGTCCAAGGTTTTGTTTGTATCAAGAGGTTCCTCCTCTGTAATTTGGACTTTCTATACAGCTGTTAATTTTACATTATTATTAGAAAAAAAATCCATGCAATTAAATTTGGCTAGTGGAGATGGAGGAGACTGAAATGAAAACATATGCTTAAAGTACTTTGCTTCCTCTTTCAAAGTATAGTTTGGTGAATCAAGGGTGACTCCATTATTTGTAAAAAGTTATGTTGAAGATTTAAAATAGAATTTGGTGCATTTTCCCCCATATTTTATCCAGTTCTCTTTCTTTTTATAATATATTACACATATATTACAGTTCCTCCATTTATTTTTGTTTTTCCTCTAATATATTCAGTGCCTCTATGGTACAGTTTTTATTGCTATCTATCTGTACTGTTAGACCTTCCATTTCCTTTGTTAATATGGAGTCTTTGGGCCTAAATTGCTTTTGTTTTAGAAATGAGTACTGAATTGCATGGCCTCTAAAGGCACATTTAAAAGAGTCCCATACAATTAGGGGATCTGCTGTACCTACAGTTGATGTCGGAAGTTTACATACACTTAGGTTGGAGTCATTCAAACTCATTTTTCAACCACTCCACACATTTCTTGTTAACAAACTATAGTTTTGGCAAGCCGGTTAGGACATCTACTTTGTGCATGACACAAGGCATTTTTCCAACAATTGTTTACAGACAGATTATTTCACTTATAATTCACTGTATCATAATTCCAGTGGGTCAGAAGTTTACATACACTAAGTTGACTGCCTTTACACAGCTTGGAAAATTCCAGAAAATTATGTCATGGCTTTAGAAGCTTCTGATAGGCTAATTGACATCATTTGAGTCAATTGGAGGTGTACCTGTGTATGCATTTCAAGGCCTACCTTCAAACTCAGTGCCTCTTTACAAGACCTCTGCAATCCGCTCTGGCATGTTGTCAATTAACATCTGGGCCACATCCTGACTGATGGCAGCCCATTCTTGCATAATCGATGCTTGGCGTTTGTCAGAATTTGTGGGTTTTTGTTTATCCACCCACCTCTTGAGGATTGACCACAAGTTCTCAATGGGATTAAGGTCTGGGGAGTTTCCTGGCCATGGACCCAAAATATCTATGTTTTGTTCCCCGAGCCACTTAGTTATCACTTTTGCCTTATGGCAAGGTGCTCCATCATGCTGGAAAAGGCATTGTAGGAGAAGTTGCTCTCGGAGGATGTGTTGGTACCATTCTTTATTCATGGCTGTGTTCTGAGGAAAAATTGTGAGTGAGCCCACTCCCTTTGCTGAGAAGCAACCCCACACATGAATGGTCTCAGGATGCTTTACTGTTGGCATGACACAGGACTGATGGTAGCGCTCACCTTGTCTTCTCCGGACAAGCTTTTTTCTGGATGCCTCAAACAATCGGAAAAGGGATTCATCAGAGAAAATGACTTTACCCCAGTCCTCAGCAGTCCAATCCCTGTACCTTTTGCAGAATATCAGTCTGTCCCTGATGTTTTTCCTGGAGAGAAGTGGCTTCTTTGCTGCCCTTCTTGACACCAGGCCATCCTCCAAAAGTCTTCGCCTCACTATGTGTGCAGATGCACTTGTACCTGCCTGCTGCCATTCCTGAGCAAGCTCTGTACGTACTGGTGATGCCCCGATCTTTCAGCTGAATCAACTTTAGGAGACGGTCCTGGCGCTTGCTGGACTTTCTTGGCTGCCTGAAGTCTTCTTCACAACAATTGAACCGCTCTCCTTGAAGTTCTTGATGATCAGATAAATGGTTGATTTAGGTGCAATCATACTGGCAGCAATATCCTTGCCTGTGAAGCCCTTTTTGTGCAAAGCAATGATGATGGCACGTGTTTCCTTGCAGGTAACCATGGATAACAGAGGAAGAACAATGAATCCAAGCACTACCCTCCTTTTGAAGCTTCCAGTCTGTTATTCGAACTCAATCAGCATGAGAGAGTGATCTCCAGCTTTGTCCTCGTCAACACTCACACCTGTGTTAACGAGAGAATCACTGACATGATGTCAGCTGGTCCTTTTGTGGCAGGGCTGAAATGCAGTGGAAATGTTTTTTGGGGATTCAGTTAATTTGCATGGCAAAGAGGGACTTTGTAATTCATTTCAATTCATCTGATCACTCTTCATAACATTCTGGAGTATATGCAAATTGCCATCATACAAACTGAGGCAGCAGACTTTGTAAAAATTCTCAACTTTTGGCCACGACTGTATATCCACAGTAAAACGAGTTCTATTTTGACATAACCTGAAATTCCACTCAGCAAGGAAGAAGCCACTGCTCCAAAACCGCCATAAAAAAGCCAGACTACAGTTTTAGACTGCACATGGGGACAAAGATCGTACTTTTTGGAGAAATGTCCTCTGGTCTGATGACACAAAAATAGAACTGTTTGGGCATAATGACCATTATTATATTTGGAGGAAAAAGGGTGAGGCTTGCAAGCCGAAGAACACCATCCCAACCGTGAAGCACGGGGGTGGCAGCATCTTATTGTGGGGGTGCTTTGCTGCAGGAGGGACTGATGCACTTCACAAAATAGATGGCTTCATGAGGAAAGAAAATTATGTGGATACATTGAAGCAACATCTCAAGACATCAGTCAGGAAGTTAAAACTTGTCCTAGTTGTCAAGTTGTCATCCAACAGGCTTTGATTAAATTTCCATTATCCTCGCCGACGTGGAAATTCTATAAGGGTAATAATGTATATGCCAATTATTCTGTCCCCTCTCAACACTTTTTTAAACTTTTGGTGCAAGTGAGAAAGACGTACGAAAGTAGTCAAGACGATTAGCTTGATTGAGCCTCCGCCATGCATATCTCACTAGGTCATGGCCTTTGTTTGTAATGAATTGATAAATAGCCAAAATTTTATATTAGAACTTACTATGTATTCTTCCTGTGTAATGAAAGCATTTTTTTACATTTCTTTGCATGAGCTATATATACACACAACAGTATATACTCGTTCTTTCATCCTAATCATTAAATAATTGTTCTCCTCTCCCTTTACACACACACACACACACACCCCCACACACACACACACACACACACACACACACACACACACACACACACACACACACACACACACACACACACACACACACACACACACACCACAGATATCCACACAATCCCTGCTCTCTCCTCTGCCTGCCCATGACCCACTTCTTCTCCTTCCCATTGGCATGCAAAGGGTTAACTCAGAAGGCAAGAGGAAAGCTTGTTTATCAGAATCAGGACATAGGACACAGCAAAACTAGATTGAGAGCCAATGTAGGACTGGAGTGTATTGTGTTAAATAGAACAGACACGCCATCTCAGGCTCAGAGAACGGTGAAGCAGAGAGTCCTTTTGAGGGCCCTTACCGTATATGTACTGAAACAGTACTACAGAGGCTGGAGACGGCAGGTTCAGTGGTAGATGTACACCGGAGGGGGGGGCATACTGTCATGAGAGAAGAGAGAATGTATGTGAGAGAAGGTTGGATGCAGGGAGAGAGAATTGCAAGGGACAAGGAGAGTGTGTGAGAGGGAGGTAGAATATTGGGGGACAAGAGGGAATAAGAAAGTGTGTGTTTGTGAGAGAGGGAGAGCGAGAGGGGTAGGATGAGAGGGAGAGAGAGGGATAGAAAGTCAGAATAGAGAGTAACAAGAGCAGCTAGAGTGAGTGAGTGAGTGGAAAATTGAGGTAAAGGGAGAGGGGGGAAAGTGAATGAGTGAGATCCACCTACCAGCTGGAGAGAGAGAGAGAGAAAGAGAGAGCAGGACTGTTTGAATGAGCCACATTGGAGAGGGAGAGTATGTGAGTGTGTGTGCGAGGGAGAGATGGAGACAGTGCTATAGAGGGGGTAGGGCAGGTGAAATGGTGTGTGTATGTGTGTGAGAGAGAGGTTGTCAGATCCCCCTCGAAGTAGAGGCTGCTGCTCAGTGCAGTTGCTCTGGGTCCCATTGATACTCCTTTATAGAGTGGGAAGAGCTGAAAATGTCATTTTGAATGGAGGGAAAAACATTTGCTCTTTTTTTACCTTTCCTTATTTGTCCTTCTGGATCTTTATTCATCTCCACTGGTCCTCCTTGCTCTCTTTGTGGGTGTATAAAGGAGGTCACTGCGGATACAAAGAAACAGAACACAGTCCAGTAAAAGGTATTTATGCTTCAGGTTTCTTTGTAGTTATATGCTGATGTATTGTCTTAAAGAATAATTGATAGAGTAACATTAGTAGGTAAATCATAAGAGCCACGGGAATGTAGAGCAGGTTTTGGTGATTGGGGACCGACCGAGATAGGTGACAGGAGAAGTGTCAGGAAGGCGAAGGCAAAGAGAGTAATAGGATAGGGGCGATGGTTTGATGACAGGGATCCACTGTGCAAAAAGAGAAAGGTAAGACGCCTAGAAGGAAGCTTGGATATACGCAAGAGGTTTGTGGCATAGTCTCAGCGATGCGTGATTTGAACAGAGTGGGGTGTGAGCTGGAAAGGCGCTGTGTTCTTTAGAGAGTGAAGTGAGCACAGCGCTGGAGTCTGTTGAAAAAGCAGGGGGGGGGGGCGTGTACTACAGAGTGATGGTGGTGAAGAGGTCTAATATAATGTATAACGTTTTATGCATTATACAGAAAGTATTCACACCCCTTGACTGAGATTCTGTGTCACTTGCCTACACACAATACCCCATACTGTCAAAGAGGACTTATTACAAATGAATAAAAAATAAAAAGCTGAAATGTCTTGAGTCAATAAGTATTCAACCCCTTTGTTATGTTAAGACTAAATAAGTTCAGGAGTAAACATTTTCTTAACAAGTCACATTAGTTGAATGGACTAATAGTGGTTAACATGATTTTTGAATGACTACCTCATGTCTGTACCCCACACATACAATTAATTATCTGTAAAGGCCCACAGTCGAGCAGTGAATTTGAAGCACATATTCCACCACCAACACCAAGGAGGTTTTCCAATGCTTCACAAAGAAGGGTACCTATTGGTAACTGGGTCAACATTTTAAAAGCAGACAATGAATATCTCTTTGAGCATGGTGAAGTAGTATTAGTCACACTTTGGATGGTGTATCAATCCATCCAGTCACTACAAAGATACAGGCGTCCTTCCTAACTGAGTTGCCGGAGAAGAAGGAAACAGGGTTTCTCAGGGTTTTCACCATGACGCCAATGGTGATTTTAAAACAGTTACAGAGTTGAATGGCTGTAATAGGAGAAAACAGAGGATGGATCAACATCATTGTAGTTACTCCACAATACTAACCTAAATGACAAAGTGAAAAGAAGGAAGCCTGTACAGAATACAAATATTCTAAAACATACATCCTGTTTGCAATAAGACAACAAAGTAAAACTGTGAAAAATGTGTCCTGAATAAAAAAACGTGTTTGGGGCAGATACAACACATCACTGAGTACAACTCTTTATATTTTCAAGTATGGTGGTGGCTGCATCATGTTATGGGTATGCTTGTCAGTTCATGTTCACACAGAGTGATTATTGGTAGTCTTAAACAAGTCAACTTTAAAATAGATATAGAGTTGAAATGTATTACATTTTGAGTTTGCATCCAATGTTACACTTTATATACAGAAGACTGAAATATAACAAAAATGTTTGACATGGAAACACCAGTTTAAAAAAATAACTTTATTAACTTTACAAAATATTAATAAAGTTCCACCCATGAGGCCAAAGAGTGCTCTTTTGGTCATTGACTGCAGGAAAGGGCAACATCAGCTTGAAAATCTATGGCAATCTAGCTATGATCAACAACCAACTTGACAGAGCTAGAAGAATTGTTTTAATAATTATGTCAATATTGTACTATCCAGGTGTGGAAAGCTCTGAAAACATGTTTTCACTTTGTCATGGGTGAGATGGGTGAGTGAAAACCTATATTTAATCCATTTTGAATTCAGGCTGTAACACAACAAAATGTAGAATAAGTCAATGGGTATGAATACAAACGTCAAATATTGTACAATCCTGGTGGTGCAAGGTTCTAAGAGATTTACCCAGAAACTCTCACAGCTGTAAATGCCAGAGATGATGATAACATGTATTGGGGTGTGAATACTTATGGAAATGAGATATTTTGGTTTAAAATGTTCAATAGATTTCTAAATAAGTTTTTCACTTTGTCATTATTGTTATATTATTTTATTATCCATTTTGAATTCAGGCTGTAACACAATGTAGAATAAGTCAATGGGAATGAATACAAAGTGGGACAGTACAGGGATTACATGATCACAGGGGGTTCTTCAAAGCCAACACTCATGTAATCGGGCATATCACTTAAAGGGATACTTCGGGATTTTGGCCCTTTATCTTCTTCCCCAGAGTCAGATGAACTCATGAATATAATTTGCCTGTACTGTATCTGCATTCAGTATGAAGGAAGATAGAGAAAGTTTTACAAGCCAATGCTAACTAGCATTAGTGCTATGACTGGAAGTCTATGTATCTACTAGCATGCTAGCAGTTACTATAGCCTTCCAGACATTGCGCGAACACTAGTTAGCAATTGTGCTAACGCTTGTTAGAAACTTCCTTCAAACAGCACGCAGAGACATAAAAATAGTATTCATGAGTTCATTGGACTCCGAGGAAGTAAATAAAGGGCTTCATTGCCAAAATCCTGAAGTAGCAGTTTAAGAGTAGATTAATATAACTCCATCACTTAATATCACTCTACAGATTTGTCAGGACTTACTTGTGCCTTGTATACCATGTATACCTGATTTCCATATAATTACTGTACAGTACGTAGCCAAACGCTTGTGGACAGTTAGTAGGTAAAACAGTTTAACAACTGAAATATTAAATAGTAGAAGTTTACAGTGTCTACACCTTATCCATTTAAATTGAGTTTTCTTAGTGTGAATAATTCCTTAATACGTACAGTAGTGCCCCACTTGGACCAGGGTTGGGAAATGGTTGAGTATGTACAAACTAAAACCGAAGAACGAGTAAGGTTGCAAAGCTACCGGTAATTTACCGCAATCTTCTGTAATTTTGTTAATCTATGGTAATTTAGGTCATTTATGCTTGAATAATTTTTTACAAATGTATTTATATTATATATATATATATTTACATCTGTGACAATACTGTCCATGAATTTCTAGTGGATAAACCATGAGGTTCAAGCGAAAATAGCCTAATTCATGAAAAAAGCATCTAATCAACAATGGCAGTATTTTCAATGAACTCTGCAACTCTTCCAAATGTTGACTTTTTTTCACAACTGCAACAAGTTTGGTGCCAAAACATTTACAACAAAGACATATGGACATAGTCTAATGAAAAACAATATTTAATTTCATATTAAACACCAATGGTATTCGCTAAGTTGATGGTTTATATTTAGGATCATGTTTTACAGCTTCGTCATTCTATATATTATTTTAAAATAATTTAATTTGATTATTTTATATATTTGACATGTGATAATGCCACACAGAGGGCCAGAGATGAGAGATAATTAGACACCTGTGATAATCAGAGGTACCCAAGAATGCCACTAAATGTCATCTGATAAAATTCCCCCCAATAATTTAAAGTTACCCAGATTCTGGTAGTTTACTGGTAAACGTAGACATTTTCCAGTAATATACCCTCCCTTTGCAAACCTACATCCTATGTACTACAATTTTGGAAAGGAAATATTGATCCAATGGGTGCATAAACTATTAGAGTTATAAAATGTGTTGCATCTTGCTGTGGGAGTTCAGAGGGGTAGAATGAGGAAATGGAAAGGTGAGGGAGAATCATCGCAGAACTCATCAACACCCAATTTGACACACTTCCTTTTCTGCTGCTTGTCAACAAAATAGATATCATTACCTGATCTCTCTATTCATGGGTTCAGGCTTTGCCGAGAGCACTAAGTAACAGTTTACTTGAAGACAGCCACACACCACTTTAGTTGTATCTCTGGGGTCATGGCCTGGCATAAAAACCAGTCATATTAGCTAGCCAAGTTATGTGTGGCAGAGGTTGTTATAAGATGGGAATGTGCTATGCGTCAATGGTGTAAGACATGCACATGAGATTCAACTAAAGGAGACGTTGATCTTATAGATACAGAAAGTAATTGTCTATGCCTGCCTCTCTCTGGACTTAGTGTACATTAAACCAGTCTTGCTACAGACACTTATATTTTCTAAGGGAAACTGGGAATTAATTTACAGAGAGGAGAAAATACACAGAAGTGCAGTTTAATTCCACAAAGACAGTGAAATTACTAACAAACCGTAATGAGTTCAAATGAAATGAAAGACAATGGGGTTCATGGAAAGCACAACAATGAAAGAAAGTGTGAATGTAGACCACAATGCTCTTAGTCTCATTGGGCGCTTTTCCACTTGACAGAACTGGGAAATGTCCCTTTGTACCCCTACTACCATTTCTGAATAAAGGAGAGCAATGGACTGGTCACTGTGTAGGAGATTTAACTCTGGTGTTTGCTGCAGTATCTCTCAAGGGTTTATTATGGAGAGTGGGGAAGACAAGAGGGAGACATGTTGACCATGTTTTTGTGGCAGCGAGACTCCTACAAGGAATAAAGAGGGTGAATTCCGAGCTACTGCACAGTAAGATGCAGAATTTACAATACGATATAGCTTCATTCACTCCCATGGGGAAATCACAACTGGACTGCAGCAGATGGGACAAACACACACACACACACACACACACACACACACACACACACACACACACACACACACACACACACACATATAACTTGATCAACATATTAATAGAGTGGAAAAACATAGGATTACTGAAGTCAAACGTCCTATATGCTCTGTTGCTTAAGTGCCATCAATTAAAGGCCTTGAGACAGCTATCCTCAGATGTATCCTTTTAACGAGCGTTCGACTGTTGTTTACTGTAACTGGCGTAACAGCCTGCCAGAGCAACACTCAATAAGATGGTGCAACACAACAAAATAGCTGTTCCACCTGACTCTGCAATCCTTTCATATTACATAGGACAGTCCCTAGAGTAAATATGTAGGCTAGTGGACAGGCCAGCAAAGCTGGAGCTGGTAAACTGCGACATAGCCATCATAATAAAGCACTGTAAAAAATAAAATAAGAAATAAAAAAATAATAATCTAAATGTACATTGTCAGTTGCTCTTATATTCCAATAACAAAACCATAATGTAGGTTTAATGACAGAATTATACTCTAGTAATTTCATTCCCCTTCTGCTGAAACACCACAATTCCTAGCTAATGATTTCACTGTAATAACAGGCTCTAAGAACGAGTCCAACACAGAGCCAGATGAAGAGCAATCATCAGTGGCCTCTACTCCATCCCTCAAATAAGTGCCTAATAGTCAGGAAGTACAGTCTCCAAAACTAATTGCACTACAGTAATGAGTTACAGAACAAACCTTAACAAGACCCGACATCATAGTCCCCAGTTGTCAGCCATAACTGACAACGTTTATTAGGATCTTGTATGCTTCTGTTCCTCACAATTGCAACCAGAACCATTTGTACTAACAGGCATACATATTAAGTGTCTCACTCAGATTACAGTGGAATTATTGGGCCATTGAAATGACCCAGAGACAGGTTCTTCTCTTTCCTTTCTCTCAACCTATATATATTCCCACTGGCCCTATGTGTTTCTGTCTTTCTGCTGTGTTTGTGAAACAGTAAGATACCTGCAGCAGAGATCCCTTTCATGTTCAGTCGCTCTTTTCATGGCATTTTAACGCACTCGGTCAAACCGTGCCAGCAGTGAGAGGAGGGAGCTGAGGAGAAAGTGTGCTGCCTCGTGTACACATTACGCTACTGTTTAAGGGTCATTCCACAGAAGTTGTGTAAATTGGGGGAAACCACTTTTTTTTTCAAATGTATGACCTATTTTCCCAAAACTTTCAGCACACTTCTTACGACATACATTACGTCAGGTGGACAGACCTGGTAGACAGACAGTGGACAGGAAAGTATTCAAACCCCTTCACTTATTCCACATTTTGTTCCGTAACAGCCATTTTATAAAATTGATTAAATAGATTTGTTTCCTCATTAATCTACACACAATACCCCATAATGACAAAGCTAAAACAAGTTTTTTGATTTTTTGCAAATGTATAAAAATAAAAATTAAACTGAAATATCACATGTACATAAGTATTCAGACCCTATACTCAGTACTTTGTTGAAGGACCTTTGGCAGCAATTACAGACTTGAGTATGTTTGGGTATGATGCTACAAGCTTGGCACACCTGTATTTGGGGAGTTTCTCCCATTCTTCTCTGCAGATCCTCTCAAGCTCTGTCAGGTTGGATGGGGAGTGTTGCTGCACAGCTATTTTTCGTCTCTACAGTGATGTTTGATTGGGTTCAAGTCCGGGCTCTAGCTGGGCCACTCAAGGACATTCAGACAGTTGTCCCGAAGCCACTCCTGTGTTGTTTTGGCTGTGCTTAGGATCGTTGTCCTGTTGGAACGTGAGCCTTTGCCCAAGTCTGAGGTCCTGAGCGCTATGGAGCAGGTTTTCATCAATGATCTCTCTGTACTTTGCTCTGTTCATCTTTCCCTTGATCCTAACTAGTCTCCCTGTCCCTGCCACTGAAAAACATCCCCACAGCATGATGCTGCCACCACCATCCTTCAGCGCAGGCATGGTATTGGCAAGGTGATTTGCGGTGCCTGGTTTCCTCCAGACGTGACGCTTGTTTTTCATGCCAAAGACTTCAATCTTGGTTTCATCAGACCAGAGAATCTTGTTTCTCTTGGTCTGAGAGTCCTTTAGGTGCTTTTGGCAAACTCCAAGTGGGCTGTCATGTGCCTTTTACTGAGGTGTGGCTTCTGTCTGGCCACTCTACCGTAAAGGCCTAATTGGTGGAGTGCTGCAGAAAAGGTTGTCTTTCTGGAAGTTTGTCCCATCTACACAGAGGAACTCTGGAGCTCTGTTAGAGTGACCATTGCCCTTCTCCCCCGATTGCTCAATTTGGCCCGACGGCCAGCTCTAGAACGAGTATAGGTGGTTCCAAACTTCTTCCATTTAAGAATGGTGGTGGCAACTGTGTTCTTGGGGACTTTCAATGCTGCATAAATGTTTTGCTACCCTGTGCCTCGACACAATCCTGTCTCGGAGCTCTACGGACAATTGCCACAACTTTGGAAGTATGCTTGGGGTCATTGTCCATTTGGATGACCCATTTGCGACGAGCTTTAACTTCCTGACTGATGTCTTGATGTTGCTTCAATATATCCACATAATTGTAAGTGTATTGACAATGTCGTCCCCACAATGACCGCACATACCAGAAGCCGGGATTTACAACATTAACAATGTCTACACTGTATTTTTGATCAATTTGATGTTATTTTAATGGACAAAAAAATGGCTTTTCTTTCAAAAACAAGGACATTTCTAAGTGACCCCAAACTTTTGAATGATAGTGTATGTCCAAGCAAACATATTTTAGTCCCAAAACCGTATATTAGATGTTCGGTTGTGACACTTTTTAAAAATACATAATTTACTGACTTGCTCACTCATTTTCTCCAAAATGTTTGCAGACAGACTACTCCATTTGGCCATGCTGGGGAGGGGTGCTTTCCCATCACCTGGTGATATTTGTAGGGATTCGGCTTAAGGCAGATATTCTATAGTCTTTTAATGTGTGTGATTCGGTAGTGACATCAGAAGGTGGGAACACCTTTTTTTTTAAAGATGTTTTAAAATGAACAGACCTACTATTTAGATCAGTACATGTCAATGTTATAAATGAACAACTCAAGATGTTCTATTAAAATAATACTGTTAAAAAATTACTAAAATAATGAATTGCTTTATTTTCAAACATGAAGTTTAGGAGTCAGGGTTTGGGACAGCCACCTCACATTGGAAATAGGTGTTAAAACAATGAATTTGTACTATATTAATTTAACAGCATGTTTGTTATTGCCTTGAATCCCCCATATACTGCCCTCCCCCCACCCACAATCTCTGGGGCTTTCCAAATGGAAAGCCCCAGAGATTGAGTCATTAATCTAAATTCTTGAGGAAACATTTGATGACGGGATTGTGTTGGTAATAAGATCTACAGAAGTCTAACTCATACAGAGTCTGCAGTCTGCACAATGTTACTATACTGAACAAAAATATAAACGCAATCATGGGTGGGCCTGGGAGTGCATAGGCCCACCTAATTGGGAGCCAGGCCTACCCACTGGGGAGCCAGTCCCAGCCAATCAGAATGAGTTCTTCCCCACAAAAGGGCTTATTACAGACAGAAATACTCCTCAGTTTCAACAGCTGGTGGCTGGTCTCAGACGATCCCGCAGGTGAAGAAGCTGGATGTGGAGGTCCTGGGCTGGCGTGGTTACATATGGTCTGTGGTTGTGAAGCTGGTTGGACTTACTGCCAAGTTCTCTAAAAGGACTTTGGAGGCGGCTTATGGTTGTAAAATTAGCATTACATTGGCGGACATTCCTGCAGTTGCATGCTCCCTCAAAACTTGAGATATCTGTGGCATTGTGTTGTGTGACAAAACTGCACATTTTAGAGTGGACTTTTATTGTCCCCAGCTGAAGATGCACGTCTGTAATGATCATGCTGGGCTTTTTTGTTTGTTGAATTTTTACCCCTTTTTCTCGTCAATTTTTTGTGGTATCCAATTGTTTTAGTAGCTACTATCTTGTCTCATCGCTACAACTCCCATACGGGCTCGGGAGAGACAAAGGTCGAAAGCCATGCGTTCTCCGATACACAACCCAACCAAGTCGCACTGCTTCTTAACACAGCGCGCATCCAACCCGGAAGCCAGCCGCACCAATGTGTCGGAGGAAACACCGTGAACCTGGCAACCTTGGTTAGCGTGCACTGCGCCCGGCCCGCCACAGGAGTCGCTGGTGCGCTATGAGACAAGGATATCCCTACCGGCCAAGCCCTCCCTAACCCGGACGACGCTAGGCCAATTGTGCGTCGCCCCACGGACCTCCCGGTGCGGTCTCTGATGGATTATCTTGGCAAAGGAGAAATGTTCACTTACAGGGATGTAAACTGAGAAATAAGCTTTTTGTGCATATGGAAAATGTCTGGGATCTTTTATTTCAGCTCATGAAACATGGGACCAACACTTTAGCAAGATTTGTACCATGCGTCTTATTTAAAAGTTCATTGAAAATGCAATACTTTTATCAGCTTGAAAACCAAAGAATTACATTCCGGTAGAAAGGGAGCTTTCAAAAATAGCATTGGGGACATTAGAGCTAAAATGTGCTCTGCACAGTAGGCTCCCCACCCTCCCCACCAAGTATAGCCTATCCCAGGCAGGCAAGGCCCTCAACACACATTCCACCTGACCCATTTACACCCAGTCTGGTGGGGAAAGAGAGCCCACTTTTGATATGCACCAGACCACCGCCAGCCTAGCCCGGATTGAGTGGTCTGTCACCTTAGCTGCTTTCTAGCTAGACTCAGCACAGATGAGTGTGATAGCTGTCTATTAGTGTGATTCCAAGCTGTCTGTTTGAAACGTTGTCAGCCCATCTGTAACCTTGGGGGATGGCTAGATGTTTCCAGAAAAAGGATGACCCTTTGTGAAGGGAAGTTGTTGGATGGGGAGGCTTAAGTGTAGATCAAAGAGTTGGGAATTGTTTACCAAATAGTGTAGGCTCGGGGTAATTATTTTAATCAAGCACTTAATTAATTATTAGATATAATGTCTGTTTGAATAGCTGTTTGAATTTCATTTCCCCATGAAATTAGGGTAAGATAATCATTGTTGAGGATGCTGAATTATACTATTATTTGTTCTTATCTGATTTAAAATACAGTTTTAAGGCACCAGACATTTATTTTTGACAGATATTTAATTGTATTTACCTGCTAAATCTGAAAATGTATACATTTTAGATAGTTCACTGTCTCACATTGAATTTTTGCATCAAGTGTTGCCTCAGTTTGTTATAAAACAGTAGTTAGAAACGTAGCTAGCATACAACATGGCCCCAAGGAGTGTTTGTGGCCTGGAAATGATCCACTGAAGCTTACAGTGCCTAGTGAAAGTCTACACACCCCTTGCACAATCTTTACATTTTGCTGTTTTAAAATTAAATGTAAAACAACTATTGTGGTGGCACATCATGTTATGGGTATGCTTGTCACCTGCAGGGACTGGGGAATTTGTCAGGATCAAAATAAATATGAAAGGAGCAAAGCCCTGGTAAAATGTTAGAGGAAAACCCACCTCAGTCTTCTGAAAACCCTGGGATAGAGTTTTAATTTATCACAATTACACAATTTAATGTCAAATGGCTTTTCCAAGAGGTGTTGAGTTTTCCTGCGTGTTCCAGCCACAATCCTGACTTAAATTTGGTTGAAATCTGAGACGGTTAGAATATGGCTGCCCATCAATGAACTCCCAACCAAATTTACTGAGCTTGAGCAATTTTGACAAAAACAATGGATAAATATTGCCCTAAGAGTTTTGCAAAGTTGGTAGAATATTATTCAAAGTTATTCACAGCTGTAATGGCTGCCAAATGTGCTTCCACCAAATATTAACTCTGGGTTGTGAAGACATATGTTTTTTAAAGTTAGTTATTAATTTGAAAAATGATCTAGAATTTTCTTTAACGTTGACAATGTTGAGTAGTTTGTGTAGATCGGTAGGAAAAAGATCCAATTTATTCAGTTATGAGATAAAAAAAATATATAACACAGGCAAATGTGAGGACTATGTAAGAGGTGTGTAGACTTTCACTAGAGACTGTAGCTCTTCCTCCTCATCTTCTCTCATGGGAGTAACTATCTACGTCAGAGCTCTGATAACTCTGACCACTCCCCACTTCGATGGCCAATGACCCACTCATAGGTACAGTACCTCCCATACAACTTATCAACGCCCCCTGTCTCATTAAAAGTGTTTATTCCGTCAGTCCCTCTATATTTGTAATAGACCTAGGCTACAGCACATCCCTAACTGTCCCATGTCTAAACAGAGGGGACTAGCAGCGTGAAAGAGGTAGAAGGATGAAGACCCAGTGAAAGAGAGGGATATGGAGGACAGAACTTGGCCGCTCCACTTTCAACAGGACGTAAAAGTGGGACAATCTGTTCCTTGGATACTCTCCTATTCTAGTTTCTGGGGACCAATGCACTGAAAATATATCTATACTCACGCTCTGTCCTACATAGAGATAGAGAGCAAGGGAGAGGAGAGAGTGAGTGTGAAAGAGAGTGGAATGCTGTGCCTTTTAAAGGAAAATTCCACCCCAAAACGATCTTTTGGTATTTGTTTAATTAGTCCATCATTGATATAGTCCCAAAATATTTTGCATGTCACCTATCAAGTTTTCAATACATAGAACTTTCAAAATACAGAAATACAGCGTGTATGATGCATTTTGCTTCATATGATACAGCATTTTGCGCAATAGTGTTTGGTGCTGTTTAAGATGAGGGAAGACAAATCTTTTTTTGTCTTACAGCACATTGGAAAACTGTCATTCATATTCCATTCCCCCAGCTCAATGTAACATCGATAGGTTTAGGCAACTACATGATACTCACATTTTTCCTATACCTATCATGAGGTTGCTACAACCTAACCTATGAATGAAAGTTTACAATGTGGGTACACGGGTCGAGAGAAATTTGAGTAATCAAGGCGACAGACATCGACACATTCAATTCAGCCTTGCGCAATCCTGCCCGCATCTAGCTGATCTAGGGTGTAATCATTAGTCCAAAAGTTGCAAACGAGAGTTCCTATTGGACAAATTCAGTTATGTTCATTTTCGCTTGGTTCCATTTGCTTCCGTTTAAGAACGTTTTTCAACAGAATCGGCGGAATAAATCCACCACTGATCACACGCAAACACAGTTAACTTTCATATAGGGGTGTGCCGAATAGTCAGACAAAACAAGTATCGTAACGGATATGGGCAATTTTCTGGATACGATTATGATCCGAGTATGTTCTGTATTTATCTGTGAAAAAATATATATTTTCAGGTGGCAGCTAGTGTATTTCTCATGTCAGTCAGTCACAGAGTTTCTAAACCATTCTGTACTGTTTTCAAGTCAGTCATATGTGGTCTAAATAACTCAATGGGCTAGTTTGCCTGTCTGTAAAGAGAAGGGGGGCTGTACGTTGATCCTGCTGCTCTGATTGGATAGAGTGAAGCTGTATTTCTCCATCTACTCGATTAATCATTTCACCCAATCACTTTTCCTCGCATGTTTTCGGTCTGATCATTTAGATTGCTGCTGCTAAGACTACTATGATAAATCACATGGTGAGGATGTTTGCTATCAATGTGCATAATATCTATAAATGGGGCAAGGGTAGATTAAACTAATGCACATTCTGACTGAGTGACAGCAGACTTGGCTGCCCGCTGCAAATTGACACACAGACACAGACACCCACCCCTCCGTTCGCTGCTCCTAATCTGCAGCTTTTTTTGCAGTGAGAACGGTCAGGGATGTATTTTGCCAACATACAGTTGAAGTCGGAAGTTTACATACACATATGTTGGAGTCATTAAAACTCATTTTTCAACCACTCCACAAATTTCTTGTTAACAAACTATAGTTTTGGCAAGTTGGTTAGGACATCTACTTTGTGCATGGCACAAGTAATTTTTCCAACAATTGTTTACAGACAGATTATTTCACTTATAATTCACTGTATCACAATTCCAGTTGGTCAGAAGTTTACATACACTAAGATGACTGTGCATTTAAACAGCTTGGAAAATTCCAGAAAATGGTGTCATGGCTTTAGAAGCTTCTGATAGCCTTATTGACATCATTTGAGTCAATTGGAGGTGTACCTGTGGATGGGAGCAATTTCCAAACACCTGAAGGCACCACTTTCATCTGTACAAACAATAGTAAGCAAGTATAAACACCATGGGACCACACAGCCGTACTACTGCTCAGGAATGAGACACGTTCTGTCCCCTAGAGATGAACGTACTTTGGTGCGAAAAGTGCAAATCAATCCCAGAACAACAGCAAAGAACCTTGTGAAGATGCTGGAGAAAACGGGTACAAAAGAATCGATAGCCACAATAAAACGAGTCCTATATCGACATAACCTGAAAGGCCGGTCAGCAAGTTAGAAGCCACTGCTCCAAAACCGCCATAAAAAAAGCCAGACTATGGTTTGCAACTGCACATGGTGACAAAGATCGTACTTTTTGGAGAAATGTCCTCTGGTCTGATGAAACAAAAATAGAACTGTTTGGCCATAATGACCATAGTTATGTTTGGAGGAAAAAGGGGGAGGCTTGCAAGCCGAAGAACACCATCCCAACAGTGAATCAGGGGGGGGAGGCAGCATCATTTTTGTGGGGGTGCTTTGCTGCAGGTGGGACTGGTGCACTTCACAAAATAGATGGCATCATAAGGGGGGGAAATTATGTGGATATATTGAAGCAACATCTCAAGACATCAGTCAGGAAGTTAAAGCTTGGTCACAAATGGGTCTTCCAAATGGACAATGACCCTAAGCATACTTCCAAAGTTATGGCAAAATGGTTTAAGGACAACAAAGTCAAGGTATTGGAGTGGCCATCACAAAGCCCTGACCTCAATCCTATAGAAAATGTGTGGGCAGAACTGAAAAGGTGTGCAAGCAAGGGGGCCTACAAACCTGACTCAGTTACACCAGCTCTGTCAGGAGGAATGGGCCAAAATTGACCCAACTTATTGTGGGAAGCTTGTGGAAGGCTACCCAAAACGTTTGACCCAAGTTATGAAATTTAAAGGCAATGCTACCAGACACTAATTGAGTGTATGTAAACTTCTGACCAACTGGGAATGTTATGAAAGAAACATAAGCTGAAATAAATCATTCTCTCTACTATTATTCTGACATTTCACCTTCTTAAAATTAAGTGGTGATCCTAACTGACCTAAGACAGTGAATATTTACTAGGATTAAATGTCAGGAATTGGGAAAATGAGTTTAAATGTATTTGGCTAAGTTGTACGTAAACTTCTGACTTCAACTGTATATTTAGATACACTACCGTTCAAAAGTTTGGGGTCACTTAGAACTGTCCTTGTTTTTGTAAGAAAATAAAAAATCTGTCCATTAAAATAACATCAAATTGATCAGAAATACAGTGTAGACGTTGTTAATGTTGTAAATGACTATTGTAGCTGGAAACAGCTGATTTTTAATGGAATATTTACATAGGCCAATTGAGGCCCATTATCAGCAACCATCACTCCTGTGTTCCAATGGCACGTTGTGTTAGCTATTCCAAGTTTATCATTTTAAAAGGCTAATTGATAATTCGAAGAAAATAAAAAACAATTATGTTAGCACAGCTGAAAACTGTTGTTCTGATTGAAGAAGCAATAAAACTGACCTTCTTTAGACTAGTTAAATATCTGGAGCTTCAGCATTCATGGGTTCGATTACAGGCTCAAAATGTCCAGAAACAAAGACCTTTCTTCTGAAACTCATCAGTCTATTCTTGTTCTGAGAAATTAAGGTTATTCCACGCGAGAAATTGCCAAAAAACTGAAGCTCTCGTATAGCGCTGTGTACTAACTCCCTTCACAGAACAGCGCAAACTGGAATAGAAAGATGAGTGGGAGGCCCCGGTGCACAACTGAGAAAGAGGACAAGTACATTAGAGTGTCTAGTTTGAGAAACAGACGCCTCACAAGTCCTCAACTGGCAGCTTTATTAAATAATACCTGCAAAACACCTGTCTCAACGTCAACAGTGAAGAGGCGACTCCGGGATGCTGGCCTTCTAGGTAGAGTTTCAAAGAAAAAGGCATATCTCAGACTGGCCAATAAAAATAAAAGATTAAGATGGGCAAAAGAACACTGTACAGAGGAACGCTGCCTAGAAGGCCAGCATCCCGGAGTCGCCTCTTCACTGCGTTACTACAGATCCTGGTTCGATACCGGGCTGTGTCGCAGCCGGCCGCAACCGGGAGACCCACGAGGTAATGCACAATTGTCCCAGCGCTGTCTGGGTTAGGGGAGGGTTTGGCCGGCCGGGATTTCCTTGTCCCATCGTGCTCTAGCGACTCCTGTGTCGGGGCGGGCTCATGCACACTGACACAGTCGCCAGGTGTACTGTGCTTCCTCCGCCACATTGGTGCGACTGGCTTCCTTGGTTAAGCGGGCATTGTGTCAAGAAGCAGTGCGGCTTGGCTGGGTTGTGTTTCGGAGGATGCAGGGCTCTCGACCTTTGCTTCTCCCGAGTCAGTACAGGAGTTGCAGCGATGGGACAAGACCGTAACTACCAATTGGATATAACTTAAAATGGTGTAAAAAAACAGCAACAATCATTTACCTTATTTACATAAGTATTCAAACCCTTTGCTATGAGACTCGAAATTGAGTTCAGGTGCTTGTTGTTTCCATTGATCATCCTTGAGATGTTTCTACAACTTGATTGTAATCCACCTGTGGTAAATTCAATTGATTGGACATGAATTGGAAAGGCACACACCTGTCTATATATGGTCCCGCATTTGACAGTGCACGTCGGAGTAAAAACCAAGCCAAGAGGTTGAAGAAATTCTACATAGAGCTCTAAGACAGGATTGTGTCCTAGGCACAGATCTGGGAAAGGGTACCAAAAAATGTCTGCAGCATTTAACGTCCCCAAGAACACGGTGGCCCCTATCATTCTTAAATTGAAGAAGTTTTGAACCACCAAGACTTCCTGGAGCTGGCTGCCCAACCAAACTGAGCAATCTGGTGAGAAGGGCCTTGGTCAGGGAGGTGACCAAGAACCCGATGGTCACACTGACAGAGCTCCAGAGTTCCTCTGTGGCGATGGGAGAACCGTCCAGAAGGACAACCATCTCTGTAGAAATCCACCAATCAGCCACTTCTCAGTAAAAGGCACATGACAACCCACTTGGAGTTTGCCAAAAGGCACCTAAAGGACTCTCTGGTCTGATGAAACCAAGATTGAACTCTTGGCCTGAATGCCAAGCGTCACATCTGGAGGAAACCTGGCACCATCTCTATGGTGAAGCATGGTTTGTGGCAGCATCATGCTGTGATGTTTTTCAGCGGCAGGTACTGGGAGACTAGTCAGTATCAAATAAAAGATTAACGGAGCAAAGTACAGAGAGATCCTTGATGAAAACCTGCTCCAGAGAGCTCAGGACCTCGGACTGGGGCGAAGGTTCACCCTCCAACAGGACAATGACCCTAAGCACACAGCCAAAACAACGCAGGAATGGCTTCGGGACAAGTCTCTGAATGTCCTTGAGTGGTCCAGCCAGAGTCCGGACTTGAACCTGATCTAACATTTCTGGAGACACCTGGAAATAGCTGTGCAGCGATGCTCCCCATCCATCCTGACAGACCTTGAGAGGATTCGCAGAGAAGAATGGGATCAACTCCCCAAATACATAGAGATTTTTCCAAGATGAATCGAGGCTGTAATCGCTGTCAAAGGTGCTTCACCAAAGTACTGAGTGAAGGGTGTCAACATTTATGTAAATGTGTTATTTCAGCTTTTGATTTATAATACATTTGCAAAAATTCTAAAAAACAGTTTTTGCTTTGTCAGTGAGGGCTATGATGTGCAGATTGATGAGGGAAAAAAATATTTAATCCATTTTAGAATAAGGCTGTATCGTAACAAAATTTGGAAAAAGTGAAGGGGTCTGAGTTCTTTCCGAATGCACTGTATGCAGTATCATGTCTTGGAGTCTATGATTGTTTACACAGCTACTGAGGGTGGTTAGATATCAATGCCAGCCCAAAGTCATTGTGACTTTGTTGCAAGATGCACAAGTGATGAGCTCTAGATACTATGTTCCAACGTGAAGATGAAAAGAAAGATGGAAGGAAAATATTTGATGGAACCTTTCCCCGAATCCATCCAGCCATCTTTGCTTCCTGGGCCCTGAAGGAGGGCAATTCATCTTATTCCTCGTTATCATGATTAATCCTCTGATCCTCCTCTTATTTTCAACTCCTTCTCCCTCCCCTCGGCTACACACCTCAGTGAACCCATGTGTTCTGTTCCCCATATCCCTGTTAAAGGCACTGTTTGTGCCCCAAACCCTTTCTCAAGGTTTCCACCAGGGTTTATGGTGCTAATCAGAGCTCCGACCTGTGAGCTTAGGCCCTGATTTTCAGATCATTCAATTTTCCCCTTGGCAGCCTCTCTCGCTAACTTCAGCAGCCTTTCAAAAACACAGTCGTCAGATGGTGCTGAGCTCTCACTGTTTTTAATTCATTTGGGGGCCCTCCATGTTCAATTGGTCATACAGAGCAAGCCAACAAGAGTTTTATCCTTTTATTGGGAGGTTCATGAGGCTTCAGTACCTATTGTGATTGTAAATGTTGCTCAAACTTGTGATGTAGGCCTATTTCCAGGACCATCTCTTCCACTCCTTGTTTGCCAATGAGTTCTTCCTCTCATCGCTCCTCACCCAGTCACTTTCGCTTGTATCCTACTTTTCCTGTCAGCGCTCTCTTCAACTTTCTCTCATCAGCCTTCCAACCGCCCAATTGTTCTCACTCTCTATTTCTCCCTCAATCTGATTACTCTGCTTTATGCAGAATACATCTCACTCTCTCTCTCTCTTTCCCTCCCCAATGAGTTAGCTCTTTGGCACTCTATTGGCCTGTCTGCCTTCTGTCTGTCTTTCTCTTCTCTCCTCCAGTGCAGACTCTCCAGTTCTTCAATAATGAATGAGACAATGTACATAAATCAGCCTATCTCCGTCCCTCCTTGTTCATTTCATGACGGTGGTAACCTCCTAAAGTGTTCTAATCATTAGCATGCTGCGGTTTAGCAACATGGGAATTATAGACGCCATCACCATCAATGTGAGGCGTGGTTTGGGAACGTCGAATCTAATGCCGCCAACAACAACTAGAGTGTAGGATGAATGGCAGCGTTGTCCATTTCATAGGTGGTTCCTGCAGTTCCTTTTACATGTGTTGATGCATTGTTTCCAAGCGATTTTCATTGAGCCCCCTCTATAATGTATAGTGTGTGTGTTTGCTGAAGTGGTTAGAGACACGTTTCCTTCTTCACCATTCTCCAGCCGGCCGGCTCATCTCTCTGTCCTGCCCTTCTCACTTCCTTTGACAGACAGTTGCTCAGGGTGAAGTGGCCATCCCCGTCACTCACTGGCTCCTTGGGGATCACTTTCCCACCATGCTCAATCCTCGGTTCCCCATCCTCTTTACACAGCAGCTATTCAATGGGTATGCTTCCTGTTTGCCTTCTGGGTACTGAGACATGGACAGACCCTATTGATCTGCATGCATCAAACATACCTCCAACATACTGTCATTCAGTGGTACTAACACAAACACTGGTTGAAAACACTAGAACCTATCTATCATGTTTGCCATGTAAATTTATGTGAGTGATGTGTCTGTGCTTTTTTTCATGTCTGTAATTCTTAAAGCATCATGAGCTTTCCAGAAGCGGCCCTTCTGTGTTAGTTTGCCTGCTACTAGTCTAAAATTAAAGCTGTCCCTGTGGCATCATGGGATGTTTTATTGAGCTCCGTCTGTCCATTTGAGTCTACAGATTCACATCTACAGTATGTGGGGCTCACCGCCTTCATTTTCAATTCCGACCTCAAAACTGCCAATAGGGCAGTGGGGAATCCCAACTTCATCCACCATCGTTAAGACGTTTTTTTTTGGGACAAGATCCAACTCTGCATGATGGCAGGCCCTGTAGCCAGACTACGCCTCAAAGTGAAACCAGCAAAAAGCATATGGAGGGATTTCCCAGCCAAATGCTCGTGAAAGGACAGTATTATTAAACTGGGCAACTTGCTGTTAGTTTCACTAGAGAAAACAATGGGACTATGACCATTAAAAAAAACGAAGCACAAAGCTTTTGACCATGCTCAATACTAAACTGCCTGTCCTCTCTCTCCTGCAATGAACCTGCAAATATTCATAGAGTTTATATATAGGCCGTCTTTCATCAGCTCTATTCCCCCATGTATTCTCGACAGCAAAATGTAAAATGTGGACCAGCACTCATTCACCTAGGCTATGTGAGAAGCCAATGTCACCAATGAGTTATTGCTTCTATCGCATATGCCTGCGCTACTGTTAATACCAAATGCTTTACATTTTACGAGTTCATTTATTTTCTCGCAGTTCGAGAAGTGTGTCGATTTGAGTGTTGTCAGTCAATGTGTTAATTAGCCATTTGTTTAACCCTTTTACGTCCCTCTCTCCTCCACAGCATGTTTTTGGGGGTGAAGACAATGTCGCACGGGACAGCCATGTCACGTTGCCACGACAGCAATGTCACCTGGCCCTCTCTGCAGTGATCCTGCACAGCGAAGGATGCTGGGGAATAGCAAACACTATTATCCCGGGGAGGATGACAAGTATGGGGAGGATGAGGAAGAGGAAGAGGAGCAGGGACGAGAGAACAGAAAGGGGGAGAGTAGAGAGAAGGAGAATGGAGGGATAGAAGGGCTCGAGGAGATGGAGATAAAGGGAGGCAGACAATCACGCGAAGGTAAATGGGAGGGAGGTAAACCCTCGGCCATTGTGGTTGGAAGACAGAGAGGAGACCGGACACTGAGGCCAGCGAATCCAAGAAATAGAGGCATCCCCTATACATCCAATCAGGCCCCCCAAAAGCAGCAACACCATCTCATCCCAGCCAATCAGCAGCAGTATCACCCGGCCCCGTCCACTCAGACCCAGAAGAGACGCGCTCACATGGAGCGGAGTATGACCACAGTGGCGCCCATAGAGGACACTCACCTGACCATGATGGTGTTCCGCATTGGAATCCCTGACATCAAACAGACAGTAGGTGCATGTTTCATGGTACTGCTAAGTACAATTATGTCAAGCTGTTATTATATTCTTCTCACATTACTATCATTGGATACAGACAGTGTAACAGCCAAGCCCAGGCCAGAGATCAATCCTGAGGGGAACCATACTACATTCAGAACAACCATCTCTATCATATGGGTTATGAATCTATGAAGAACAGAGACTTGACTCAGGTTAGGCTACATGCAAGTGCTAAACACGGCTCACTTAATAATCCAAAGTAATTGACAGTGTTCTCACTTCTCAATGAAGTTAGCAATGATTTGAAGCGATAGATGCTTTCTCAGTACTGCATGGATAGGTGTGATTGTGGGTGAGAGTTGGCCAACCCCCTTGCTCCATACTGCAGCGGCATTTCAGGTGAGAATGAGTACCCTTTGTTAACCCCTCCCCTGTTATGACTCTTCTCCGTACTCCAATTCCCAGAACATTCCCAACTGTTCTACATGTCAGCTGATCTGCCCTCAATATAACAGTAATTGCTAATTATCTAATAGAGTTTTAATGAGTTTGAGGAGGGCGTGAACACAAAAGAGGGCATTTGGTGTCTTGGTCTTAAAGCACCGTCACCCACGGGGCATCCTAGACTACCCATTACCCACCCCAACAAACAACTTAAAGTACCTCGCACAGGAAATAGAATTGTTCAAAATTAGATGGAGAGAATGAGGAAATGAAGTTGAGTGGAGGCTGAAAGAGAAGGAGAGAGAAAGCGAGAGAGAGAAAGAGAAGGAGAGAGAGAGAGAGAAGCACAGGATGTTAGAGAGGGAGACAAAAAGAGGCATGAATAGGTCAAAAGAGGGGGATCAAGGTCACAAGCAACATACTTGGGATGAGAATTCCCAGGGACCTCACGTTACGATATTATCACCATACTTTGGTGCCGATATGACATGTATTGCAATTCGGTACTGCGATTTTATTGCGATTCGATGTTCCAAACATATTGCTCACCATATGTCTGCTGCAGGGGGACAAGAGTGAGCCCATGAGAACATTTGTTTTGATCAGTCATGGAAATAAAGGTGCTGAAAACAAATTGTCTCACGACTTAAAAAGAAGATGGAGAACAAGCTATGAAGGAAAAATACTGGAGTTTTGGTGCAGGTACAGCCGACTAGCGCAAAAATATTATTGCGATATTGTCAACAATAATATTGTGAAATATCACCAAAAATAATATCCCAATATGTAACTGTATAATTTTTTTCCCCCCAACACTACAACACACATCTCTGTACATTGATAAATCTCTCAGTAGTTAATGTCTGAACAATGATATACGGTGGGGCAAAAAAAGTATTTAGTCAGCCAACAATTGTGCAAGTTCTCCGACTTAAAAAGATGAGAGAGGCCTGTAATTTTCATCATAGGTACACTTCAACTATGACAGACAAAATGAGAAAAGAAAATAAAGAAAATCACATTGTAAGATTTTTTATGAATTTATTTGCAAATTATGGTTGAAAATAAGTATTTGTTCACCTACAAACAAGCAAGATTTCAGGCTCTCACAGACCTGTAACTTCTTCTTTAAGAGGCTCCTCTGTCCTCCACTCGTCACCTGTATTAATGGCACCTGTTTGAACTTGTTATCAGTATAAAAGACACCTGTCCACAACCTCAAACAGTCACACTCCAAACTCCACTATGGCCAAGACCAAAGAGCTGTCAAAGGACACCAGAAACAAAATTGTAGACCTGCACCAGGCTGGGAAGACTGAATCTGCAATAGGTAAGCAGCTTGGTTTGAAGAAATCAACTGTGGGAGCAATTATTAGGAAATGGAAGACATAGAAGGTCACTGATAATCTCCCTCGATCTGGGGCTCCACGCAAGATCTCACCCCGTGGGGTCAAAATGATCACAAGAACGGTGAGCAAAAATCCCAGAACCACACGGGGGGACCTAGTGAATGACCTGCAGAGAGCTGGGACCAAAGTAACAAAGCCTACCATCAGTAACACACTATGCCGCCAGGGACTCAAATCCTGCAGTGCCAGATGTGTCCCCCTGCTTAAGCCAATACATGTCCAGGCCCGTCTGAAGTTTGCTAGAGAGCATTTGGATGATCCAGAAGAAGATTGGGAGAATGTCAAATGGTCAGATGAAACCAAAATATAACTTTTTGGTAAAAACTCAACTCGTCGTGTTTGGAGGACAAAGAATGCTGAGTTGCATCCAAACAACACCATACCTACTGTGAAGCATGGGGGTGGAAACATCATGCTTTGGGGCTGTTTTTCTGCAAAGGGACCAGGACGACTGATCCGTTGAAAGGAAATAATGAATGGGGCCATGTATCGTGAGATTTTGAGTGAAAACCTCCTTCCATCAGCAAGGGCATTGAAGATGAAACGTGGCTGGGTCTTTCAGCATGACAATGATCCCAAACACACCGCCCAGGCAACAAAGGAGTGGCTTCGTAAGAAGCATTTCAAGGTCCTGGAGTGGCCTAGCCAGTCTCCAGATCTCAACCCCATAGAAAATCTTTGGAGGGAGTTGAAAGTCTGTGTTGTCCAGCAACAGCCCCAAAACATCACTGCTCTAGAGGATATCTGCATGGAGGAATGGGCCAAAATACCAGCAACAGTGTGTGAAAACCTTGTGAAGACTTACAGAAAACGTTTGACCTCTGTCATTGCCAACAAAGGGTATATAACAGTATTGAGATAAACTTTTGTTATTGACCAAATGCTTATTTTCCACCATAATTTGCAAATAAATTCATTACAGGCCTCTCTCATCTTTTTAAGTGGGAGAACTTGCACAATTGGTGGCTGACTAAATACTTTTTTGCCCCACTGTATTTAATGCAATGAGGATAGCTGCTGAGAGCATCCCAGAAGAGCCCTGTCAGAAACAACAGAATGATAGGGTGGAAGTGTCACACATATATAAAGTGCATTCGGAAAGTATTCAGACCCCTTCACTTTTTCCACATTTTTTTACGTTACAGCCTTATTCTAAAATTGATTAAATTGTTTTTTCCCCCTCATTAATCTACACACAATACCACAAAAACAGGTTTTTAGAAATATTTGCACATTTTTAACAAATCTGAAACTTAAATATCACATTTACATAAGTATTCAGACCTTTTACTCAGTACTTTGGTGAAGCACCTTTGGCAGCGATTACAGCCTTGATTCTTCTTGGGTATGACGCTACAAGCTTGCCAGACCTGTATTTGGGGAGTTTCTCCCATTCTTCTCTGCAGAATCTCTCAAGCTCTGTCAGGTCGGATGGGGAGTGTCGCTGCACAGCTATTTCCAGGTGTCTCCAGAGATGTATGATCGGGTTCATGTCCAGGCTCTGGCTGGACCACTCAAGAACATTCAGAGACTTGTCCCGAAGCAATTCCTGTGTTGTTTTGGCTGTGTGCTTAGGGTCATTGTCCTGTTGGAAGGTGAATCCTGAGTCTCTAGTCTCCCAGCCGCTGAAAAACATCCCCACAGCATGATGCTGCCTACAGAATCACCCGACCTCAACCCAATTGAGATGGTTTGGGATGAGTTGGAATGCAGATTGAAGGAAAAGCAGCCAACAAGTGCTCAGCATATGTGGGAACTTCTTCAAGGCTTTTGGAACAGCATTCCTCATGAAGCTGGTTGAGAGCATGCCAAGAGTGTGCAAAGCTGTCATCAATGCAAAGGGTGGCTATTTTGAAGAATCTGAAATACACTGCTCAAAAAAATAAAGGGAACACTAAAATAACACATCCTAGATCTGAATGAATTAAATATTCTTATTAAATACTTTTTTCTTTACATAGTTGAATGTGCTGACAACAAAATCACACAAAAATGATCAATGGAAATCAAATTTATCAACCCATGGAGGTCTGGATTTGGAGTCACACTCAAAATTAAAGTGGAAAACCACACTACAGGCTGATCCAACTTTGATGTAATGTCCTTAAAACAAGTCAAAATGAGGCTCAGTAGTGTGTGTGGCCTACACGTGCCTGTATAACCTCCCTACAACGCCTGGGCATGCTCCTGATGAGGTGGCGGATGGTCTCCTGAGGGATCTCCTCCCAGACCTAGACTAAAGCATCCGCCAACTCCTGGACAGTCTGTGGTGCATCGTGGCGTTGGTGGATGGAGCGAGACATGATGTCCCAGATGTGCTCAATTGGATTCAGGTCTGGGAAACGGGCGGGCCAGTCCATAGCATCAATGCCTTCCTCTTGCAGGACCTGCTGACACACTCCAGCCACATGAGGTCTAGCATTGTCTTGCATTAGGAGGAACCCAGGGCCAACAGCACCAGCATATGGTCTTACAAGGGGTCTGAGGATCTCATCTCGGTACCTAATGGCAGTCAGGCTACCTCTGGCGAGCACATGGAGGGCTGTGCGGCCCCCCAAAGAAATGCCACCCCACACCATGACTGACCCATCGCCAAACCGTTCATGCTGGAGGATGTTGCAGGCAGCAGAATGTTCTCCACGGCGTCTCCAGACTCTGTCATGTCTGTCACATGTGCTCAGTGTGAACCTGCTTTCATCTGTGAAGAGCACAGGGCGCCAGTGGCGAATTTGCCAATCTTCTCTGGCAAATGCCAAACGTCCTGCACGGTGTTGGGCTGTAAGCACAACCCCCACCTGTGGACGTCGGGCCCTCATACCACCCTCACGGAGTCTGTTTCTGACCGTTTGAGCAGACACATGCACATTTGTGGCCTGCTGGAGGTCATTTTGCAGGGCTCTGGCAGTGCTCCTCCTGCTCCTCCTTGCACAAAGGCGGAGGTAGCGGTCCTGCTGCTGGGTTGTTGCCCTCCTACGGCCTCCTCCACGTCTCCTGATGTACTGGCCTGTCTCCTGGTAGTGCCTCCATGCTCTGGACACTACACTGACAGACACAGCAAACCTTGCCACAGCTCGCATTGATGTGCCATCCTGGATGAGCTGCACTACCTGAGCCACTTGTGTGGGTTGTAGACTCCGTCTCATGCTACCACTAGAGTGAAAGCACCACCAGCATTCAAAAGTGACCAAAACATCAGCCAGGAAGCATAGGAACTGAGAAGTGGTCTGTGGTCACCACCTGCAGAACCACTCCTTTATTAGGGGTGTCTTGCTAATTGCCTATAATTTCCACCTGTTGTCTATTCCATTTGCACAACAGCATGTGAAATGTATTGTCAATCAGTGTTGCTTCCTAAGTGGACAGTTTGATTTCACAGAAGTGTGATTGACTTGGAGTTACATTGTGTTGTTTAAGTGTTCCCTTTATTTTTTGGAGCAGTGTATAAAATATATGTTGATTTGTTTAACACTTTTTTGGTTACTACGTGATTCCATATGTGTTATTTCATAGTTTTGATGTCTTCACTATTATTGTACGATGTAGAAAATAGTAAAAATGAAGAAAAAGTAAACCAGTGACAAACAATTTATATTTAATAAATGTTAAATCCAGGCTGTAACACAGCAACATGTGGAAAAAGTCAAGGGGTGTGAATACTTTCTGAAGTTCCGCTCTCTCCCAGGAATCACACACAAACACACACACACCATACATCTTGCATACACACGTCTCTCTCACACACAGACACACAGACACACATACTCGGGTATTTCCTCCAAGGGACGGCATTGCTATGGCAACGGGTACATTGCTCCTCTAATGATCTCGCCATGTGCTGTTGGCTACAGTATCAAACGGATAGACAGAAGGGGAGAAAACTATAGAAAATGTTGTCCCCCCCCCAAAAAAATAAAACAATAATATGGAAGAATACTCCACAAACATCAGCCTAAAATCAAATTAATGCAAAGTTACCAGATGCATATTAAAACATCAAAGACATTGTCCATTGTGACCAGAAAGCCTCTAATGTATCAAACACAGACGTACGTGGGGGTAACGCGCTTTATCCTCTAAAGAAGTCTATGAAGAAAATCTCTGTCTTCCATTGATTGCAATGCAGGTCTAAGGTTATGGCTAAGGCAGATAATTGGTTTAGTTGACAGAGTGAGTGTTGTACTCTGGGTCCTAGTAAATATTGGCTCTCATTGTGTGTCTTGAGTCTTGTTAATAGACACAGTTAATAGACATGGCGACTGATTAATAATTTACACACCTTTCATTTGTATACAAATGAGTCAGAATGGTGATAGCGAATCGGTGGCTTGGCAGCGAATGAGCACATTTGATGCTCAGTAGTTAGTGTGCTAGATCAGTTAGATTATTTGTTCATTTCAAGTAGAGTAAACATGATAATTGTCAGTTTTCAATGGGACCAGTAAAAGGCCATTGATAGAAAGGTGAAACCAATTTCCATAAAGTACTTTCTACCTCTACTTTTAAAACAAACTCTTGTCAATCACATGCCGTTAATACAGCCTTGTTGCTAAAATGTCACCATGTTATGAATAATTAACTGCCATGATGCTTTAGATTTGGATCACAAATTGTATGCCAAGCTAATTATACACCTTCCAGTCAAATCAAATGGCATTTAAAATGTAGAACTCACCTTTGCCCCAATCCTTGCTTCCATTCAAAACTCACGCATGCACGCACACACATGCACACACACACATGCACACCACCTTGAAAATAATACACTCGTGATTTTCATACCTATTAACTGTCCACTGTGCTCTCTCGTCTCTCGTCTCCTCCCTCTGTCAGAGGTGTCTGCAGTTTGACCCTGACTTCACGGTGTGGAGTGCCAAGCAGCAGGTCGTCTGTTCGCTGAGCGAGCCACTGTGGGACATCTACAACTATGGCCTCTTCCAGCCCGCCGGAGAGGGACGAGACGCCATGTTCCTGGAGGAGGAGCGCTGCCTCCGAGACTACCCACAGTCCTTTGAGAAAGGGGTGCCTTACCTGGAGGTATTTTGATGGGAGACACTGGATGTTAGAGAGTGATGCAATAATAATACACTACCGTTCCAAAGTTTGGGGTCACTTACAAATGTACTTGTTTTTGAAAGAAAAGCTACTTTTTTTGTCCATTAAAATAACATCAAATTGATCTGAAATACAGTGTAGACATTGTTAATGTTGTAAATGACTATTGTAGCTGGAAATGGCTGATTTGTTTAATGGAATATCTACATAGGCGTACAGAGGCCCATTGTCAGCAACCATCACTCCTGTGTTCCAATGGCACGTTGTGTTAGCTAATCCAAGTTTATCATTTTAAAAGGCTAATTTATCATTAGAAAACCCTTTTGCAATTATGTTAGCACAGTTGAAAACTGTTGTTCTGAATTAAAGAAGTAATAAAACTGGCCATCTTTAGACTAATTGAGCATCTGGAGCATCAGCATGTGTGGGTTCGATTACAGGCTTAAAATGGGCAGAAACAAAGACCTTTCTTCTGAAACTCGTCAGTTTATTCTTGTTCTGAGAAATGAAGGCTATTCCATGCGAGAAGTGGGAGGCCCCGGTGCACAACTGCGCAAGAGGACAAATACATTAGAGTGTCTAGTTTGAGAAATGCATCCCGGAGTCGCCTCTTCACTGTTGACGTTGAGACTGGTGTTTTGCTGGTACTATGTGTGCTAACTGTGCTAGGAGCTGGCTAACATAATTGCAAAAGGGTTTTCTAATGATCAATTACCCTTTCAAAATAATAAACTTGGATTAGCTAACACAACGTGCAATTGGAACACAGGAGTGATGGTTGCTGATAATGGGCCTCTACAGTATGTAAAGTTGAAGTTGGAAGTTTACATACACTTAAGTTGGAGTCATTAAAACTCATTTTTCAACCACTCCACAAATGTCTTGTTAATAAACTATAGTTTTTGCAAGTCGGTTAGGACATCTAATTTGTGCATTTGACACAAGTAATTTTTCCAACCATTGTTTACAGACAGATTACAAACCTGACTCAGTTACATCTGCTCTATCAGGAGGAATGGGCCAAAATTCCCCCAACTTATTGTGGGAAGCTTGTGGAAGGCTACCCAAAACGTTTGACCCAAGTGAAACAATTTAAAGGCAATGCTACCCAATACTAATTGAGTGTATGTAAACTTCTGACCTACTGGGAATGTGATGAAAAAAGCTGAAATAAAATAATTCTCTCCTATTATTCTGACATTTCACATTCTTAAAATAAAGTAGTGATCCTAACTGACCTAAGACAGCTACAATAGTCATTTACAACATTAACAATGTCTACACTGTATTTCTGATCAATTTGATGTTATTTTAATGGACAAAAAAAATGGCTTTTCTTTCAAAAACAAAGACATTTCTAAGTGACCCCAAACTTTTGAACGGTAGTGTATTTGTATCCTATTTAGCTTGAGACTTTTCGGGGAGTGCATTTAAAAACTCACTAAGACTAATGGGCTGCCCCCAAGTCAGATTTTCATTGCATTTTCTTTAACTGACTTGATATGAATGGGTTTGACCTCAACCTTAACCACAACCAGCTTGTAGGTCAAAACAGATTTGGATCGATGTATTTATTATACATTTGCTTTTTAGTGTGTTTGCAGTGCTTCGATTTTTCACTGCGGAGCTTCACTTACTGTGAAACCAATACACAGTACAGTGATACCCATGCACTGGTATTATGATGCCCTCTGGTGGTATGTCTGTTGTGGGTGTTTATGACCTGGGTGGGGTTCCAAATATGTAAGAGGTCAGGGCTAGAGTTGGTTCCAGAAGGACTACAGTGTTTAGATTAGGCAAGGTTGAAGCCAGGGGTATGAAAATAACGTGTTTTCATCCTTCAGATTGCTTTAAAGATTTGATTCTACTGCAAATGTTTTCTGTTCCACAGTTTAGGTACAAGACCAGGGTATACAAACAAACAAACCTGGATGAAAAACTACTTACTAAACTGCACACCAAGGTACTTCCTATGTCCCTTGTTGTAGGTGAAAGATATTTGTACAGCTATGGAAATGAAAGTTTATGGCAGACTGTGGCAGACAATGTTTTTAATGTCCAGTGAACATCTTCCATTGCAGGCGAGTCTGAAAAAGTTCATGGACTACATTGTGAGTGGATCATTAGATAAGATATCAAAGGTCCTGGACAAAGGTCTCGACCCAAACTACCATGACCCTGACAATGGAGGTGAGTTGAAAACTAGCTTGATAGGGTTACCACTGCATGACTCTGACACTGTTTTCAGTCAAATCTCAAATGATCATTACCGATATTAACAACCCCCATAATCTCAAACTCTTTCCCTGCTCCCTCCCTCTCTTCTTGATCCTCCATTTCCCCCTCCCTCCTTTCTCTCTCTCCCTCCTCTTCAGAGTCTCCCCTGTCTGTGGCGGTGCAATCTGGTATGACAGTGGAGGGGATCAGGACGCTCGTTCAAGGTGGGGCCCATGTCGACTTCAGAACCAGAGATGGACTGACAGCTGTACACAAGGCTGTCAAGGCACACAATCATGTTGCGCTGCTGGTAACTAGGACTCCACACACACACACACACACACACACACACACACACACACACACACACACACACACACACACACACGGGGCGGCAGGGTAGCCTAGTGGTTAGAGCGTTGGACTAGTAACCGGAAGGTTCATACCCCCGAGCTGACAAGGTACAAATCTGTCGCTCTGCCCCTGAACAGGCAGTTAACCCACTGTTCCTAGGCCGTCATTGAAAATAAGAATTTGTTCTTAACTGACTTGCCTAGTTAAATAAAGGTTAAATAAAAAACACACACACACACATCATGGGTTTAATAAGCATGTATTTTCTCCATCCTTGCCAGGCTCTACTGTCCCTGGGAGCGTCTCCTGATTACAAAGACAGATGTTGCCTGACCCCGCTGTACCACTCAGTGCTGATAGGTGGCGACACCTCCTGCTGCGAGACCCTACTCTACTACAGGGCCAGACTGGGAGTGAGAGATGAAAACGGCTGGGAGGAGTCTCACCAGGTATCCGTCTGGCTGTCTAAAGCAGATCAATCCCCCCCCCCAAAAAAAAATAATCACCTCCATCCGTATGATCGTCACAAACAATGTCTCAGACAGCACTGGCCCTATTTTGACTCAAATTGGCTGAGGGACGTGTCTTGCCATAGAGATCTGATATCTACAAAACTACACTGACTGGACCAAGGCGGTAGCTACAGTAATGAACTGAAATGTGTTTTGTCACACGCAATAACTGTTTTTTTTGTGGAAGGTGACATGTATACTGTTGTTTTTATGTCTATTCATATTTTTCTCTTCTGTGTATTATCATACGTTGGTATAGTACATTAGGTTTTTACTTTCCTTTCAGTCTCCTGTCCTGTCCATGTCTTAAACATTTCATCCCTCTTTTTCTACTCTCCATTCTCCTCCATTGAGAAACACTCTCACTCATCTCTTTCCATTCATTCCCTTTCCTCCGCTCTTCCTTTCTCTCCACAGCTCAGGGATGAAGAGGAATTTGGAATGCAAGAAATACACAAGGTACTCATCATGTAATCCATTAATACTTCGATTTAAGTCATGAATACTTAGGGTCATGACCTTACATAACCTTCCATGGTCTCAAAGTGGTTAAGAAAAAATATTATAGAAAGAAAGAAAGAAAGGGGAGATTGGTCATTTCTTCCTGAAACAGTGATCCTTCCCAAGTGCCAAATCCTTACTCGTATCTCATGTAACTGTTGAGTCCAATGCGAATAGACTTTAGATACCATCCCGTGCTGACATCTTCTATCTCTGCATCTTTTTCTGTGCTGTGCTGTTCACCAGTGTGGTGTCATGCTATTTTACTTTTGTTCATGTTAGCTTGTGTAGTGTCCTGTGGTACTTCTTTTAATTTGGTTTCTTGTGTTATTTCAAGTGCAAAAAAGAAAGAGCAAATCTTTAAGCAGAAGGGGAAGTCAAAGGCGTATTTATATCATTTTATTCATCAACTCTATATCTTTCTATTCTGTTTATCTTTCACGTTGTCACAAATGTTGCTACATACAGTATATTTCATTTATTTGAAATTGATTGTGACGTGATGATCCTTCTACAACCCCTGAGATTTTCTATTGCTAATAATTGTCATATTTAGATACTTTCTTTATACACCCTCCCCCAAGGCCTGCCAGAATGGTTTTGCCCAGCACCTGGAGCACCTTCTGTTCTATGGGGCAGATACCACTTCTCAGAATGCCTCAGGGAACACTGCACTTCACATTTGTGCTCTGTATAATAAGGTAAGTACCATTTAAAATGTGCAATAAAGAGTGTGTGTTTCCATTCAAAGTTGAACTTAAAGAAACTGGTATGTGAGTTCCAAAACTACTGTATGATATTTTAGTCCTGAATCAAGTTATTAATGTCCAATGCAGCCATTTTTATCGAAATATCAAATAATTTCTGGATAACAATGAAGTACCTTTACAATTAAAATGGTAAAAAAATGAACAAATAGTTTTTTTTAGCAAAGAGCAATTTCTCAAGCAAGTATGTTGCTAGGACTGTCTGGGAGTGGTTTGAGTGGGGAGGGGAAAACATTACATTTGCTGTTATTGGTAGAGAGGCTTGTATCTCTTTCTTATTGGTCTAATTAAGTAATATAACAAAACTCCCTCTCACCAAAACAGGGTGAAATTTAAGGTGGCCTTTAAAAACATCTCTTAAACTAAAAGGGCATTGTCATAATTTTCACAATTTCACATAATTATTCCAACCTCAAAGTGTGGAAATAGAAATAAAACACAGGAAATTACATTTTTGACTGCACTGGGCCTTAAAACAGCGACTTTCTTTCTGGCCTATCAGGAAAGCTGTGTTCGTGTTCTGCTCTACAGAGGTGCCAATAAGGAAATGAAGAACAAGCATGGACAAACCCCCTTTCAGGTATCAATAACAACTTCATGTTTTCAGTTTATATATATATACTGCCGACTTCGCCAAATGTAATCAGGATTGTTATAGGTACTAGGCGGTACTAGACGACCAGTTTTGATAGCCTTTAGCCGTACCCTCATCCTACTCCTCCTCTGTTCCTCGGGTGATGTAGAGGTTAACCCAGGCCCTGTGTGTCACCAGGTGCTCTCATTTGTTTACTTCTTTAAGCGTAAAAGCCTTGGTTTCATGCATGTTAACATCAAAAGCCTCCTCCCTAAGTTTATTTTACTCACTGCTTTAGCACACTCCGCCAACCCTTGTTCTTGCCGTGTCTGAATCCTGGTTTAGGAAGGCCACCAAATATTCTGAGATTTCCATCCCCAACTACAACAATTTCCGTCAAGATAGAACTGCCAAAGGGGGAGGAGTTGCAATCTACTGCAGAGATAGCCTGCAAAGTTCTGTCATACCTTCCAGATCTATGCCCAAACATTTCGAAGCTTCTAATTTTAAAAATTAATCTCTCCAGAATTAAGTCTCTCACTGTTGCCACCTGTTATAGACCCCCCTCAGCTCACAGCTGTGCCCTGGACACCATATGTGAATTGATCTATAGATTGTTCTGTTAGGTAACCTAAACTGGGATATGCTTAACACCCCGGCAGTCCTACAGTCTAAGCTAGATGCCCTCAATCTCACACAAATTATCAAGGAACCCACCAGGTACAACCCTAAATCTGTGAACATGGGCACCCTGATAGATATTATCCTGAACAACTTGCCCTCCAAATACACCTCTGCTCTTTCAATCAGGATCTCAGCGATCACTGCCTCATTGCCTGCATCCGCTATGGGTCCGCGGTCAAACAACCACCCCTCATCACTGTGAAACACTCCCTAAAACACGTCTGCGATGAGCAAACCTTTCTTATTGACCTGGCCCGGGTATCCTGGAAGGATATTGACCTCATCCCATCAGTAGAGGATGCCTGGTCATCCATTAAAAGTCATTTCCTCACCATCTTAAATAAGCAAGTCCCTTTCAAAAAATGTAGAACTAAGAATAAATATATAGCCCTTGGTTCTCTCCACTGCCCTCGACCAGCACAAAGAAATCCTGTGGCGATTTGCACTAGCATCGAATAGTCCCCGTGATATGCAACTTTCAAGGAAAGTCAGGACAGAACAGAAATTTGCATCCTGTAGCTCTAACTCCAAAAAGTTTTGGGACACGGTAAAGTCCATGGAGAATAAGAGCATCTCCTCCCAGCTGCCCACTGCACTGAGGCTAGGAAACACTGTCACCACCAATAAATCCACGATAATTGAGAATTTCAATAAGCATTTCTCTACGGCTGGCCATGCTTTCCTGCTGGCTACCCCGACCCCGGCCAACCGCTCTGCACCCGCCGCAGCTAGTTGCCCAAGCCTCCCCAGCTTCTCCTTCACCCCAATCCAGATAGCAGATGTTCTAAAAGAGCTGCAAAACCTGGACCCATACAAATCAGCTGGGCTAGACAATCTGGACCATCTCTTTCTAAAATTATCCGCCGCCATTGTTGCAACCCCTATTACCAGTCTGTTCAACCTCTCTTTCTTATCGTCTGAGATTCCTAAAGATTGGAAAGCTACCGCAGTTATCTCCCTACACTCTAGACCCAAACTGTTACAGACCTATATCCATCCTGCCCTGCCTTTCTAAAGTCTTCGAAAGCCAAGTTAACAAACAGATCACTGACCATTTCGAATCCCACCGTACCTTCTCCGCTGTGCAATCCGGTTTCCGAGCTGTTCACGGGTGCACCTCAGCCACACTCAAGGTACTAAACGATATCATAACTGCCATCGCTAAAAGACAGTACTGTGCTGCCGTCTTCATCGACCTTGCCAAGGCTTTCGACCCTGTGAATCATCGTATTCTTATCGGCAGACTCAACAGCTGCCTCGCCTTGTTCACCAACTACTTCTCAGATAGAGTTCAATGTGTCAAATCGGAGGGCCTGTTGTCCGGACCTCTGGCAGTCTCTATGGGGGTACCACAGGGTTCAATTCTTGGGCTTACTCTTTTCTCTGTATATATCAACGATGTCGTTCTTGCTGCAGGGGATTCCTTGATCCACCTCTACGCAGGTGACACCATTCTGTAAACATCTGGCACTTCTTTGGACACTGTTTTAACAAACCTCCAAACGAGCTTCAATGCCATACAACACTCCTTCCATGGCCTCCAACTGCTCTTAAACGCTAGTAAAACTAAATGCATGCTTTTCAACTGATCGCTGCCCGCACCTGCCCGCCCGTCCAGCGTCACTACTCTGGACGGTTCTGACTTAGAATATGTGGACAACTACAAATACCTAGGTGTCTGGCTAGACTGTAAACTCTCCTTCCAGACTCATATTAAACATCTCCAATCCAAAAATAAATCTAGAATCGGCTTCCTATTTCGAAAAAAAAACCCTCCTTCACTCACGCTGCCAAAAATACCCTCGTAAAACGGACACTTCTACCGATCCTCGACTTCTGCGATGTAATTTACAAAATAGCCTCCAACACTCTACTCAGCAAACTGAACGCAGTCTATCACAGTGCCATCTGTTTTGTCACCAAAGCCCAAAATACCACCCACCACTGTATGCTTTCGTCGGCTGGCCCTCGCTACATATTCGTTGCCAGACCCACTGGCTCCAGGTCATCTATAAGTCTTTGCTAGGTAAAGCTCCACCTTATTTCAGCTTACTGGTCACCATAACAACACCCACCCGTAGCACACGCTCCAGCAGGTACAGTGCCTTGCGAAAGTATTCGGCCCCCTTGAACTTTGCGACCTTTTGCCACATTTCAGGCTTCAAACAAAAAGATATAAAACTGTATTTTTTTGTGAAGAATCAACAACAAGTGGGACACAATCATGAAGTGGAACAACATTTATTGGATATTTCAAACTTTTTTAACAAATCAAAAACTGAAAAATTGGGCGTGCAAAATTATTCAGCCCCCTTAAGTTAATACTTTGTAGCGCCACCTTTTGCTGCGATTACAGCTGTAAGTCGCTTGGGGTATGTCTCTATCAGTTTTGCACATCGAGAGACTGACATTTTTTCCCATTCCTCCTTGCAAAACAGCTCGAGCTCAGTGAGGTTGGATGGAGAGCATTTGTGAACAGCAGTTTTCAGTTCTTTCCACAGATTCTCGATTGGATTCAGGTCTGGACTTTGACTTGGCCATTCTAACACCTGGATATGTTTATTTTTGAACCATTCCATTGTAGATTTTGCTTTATGTTTTGGATCATTGTCTTGTTGGAAGACAAATCTCGTCCCAGTCTCAGGTCTTTTGCAGACTCCATCAGGTTTTCTTCCAGAATGGTCCTGTATTTGGCTCCATCCATCTACCCATCAATTTTAACCATCTTCCCTGTCCCTGCTGAAGAAAAGCAGGCCCAAACCATGATGCTGCCACCACCATGTTTGACAGTGGGGGTGGTGTGTTCAGCTGTGTTGCTTTTACGCCAAACATAACGTTTTGCATTGTTGCCAAAAAGTTCAATTTTGGTTTCATCTGACCAGAGCACCTTCTTCCACATGTCTCCCAGGTGTGTCTCCCAGGTGGCTTGTGGCAAACTTTAAACAACACTTTTTATGGATATCTTTAAGAAATGGTTTTCTTCTTGCCACTCTTCCATAAAGGCCAGATTTGTGCAATATACGACTGATTGTTGTCCTATGGACAGAGTCTCCCACCTCAGCTGTAGATCTCTGCAGTTCATCCAGAGTGATCATGGGCCTCTTGGCTGCATCTCTGATCGGTCTTCTCCTTGTATGAGCTGAAAGTTTAGAGGGACGGCCAGGTCTTGGTAGATTTGCAGTGGTCTGATACTCCTTCCATTTCAATATTATCGCTTGCACAGTGCTCCTTGGGATGTTTAAAGCTTGGGAAATCTTTTTGTATCCAAATCCGGCTTTAAACTTCTTTACAACAGTATCTCGGACCTGCCTGGTGTGTTCCTTGTTCTTCATGATGCTCTCTGCGCTTTTGACGGACCTCTGAGACTATCACAGTGCAGGTGCATTTATACGGAGACTTGATTACACACAGGTGGATTGTATTTATCATCATTAGTCATTTAGGTCAACATTGGATCATTCAGAGATCCTCACTGAACTTCTGGAGAGAGTTTGCTGCACTGAAAGTAAAGGGGCTGAATAATTTTGCACGCCCGATTTTTCAGTTTTTGATTTGTTAAAAAAGTTTGAAATATCCAATAAATGTCGTTCCACATCATGAATGTGTCCCACTTGTTGTTGATTCTTCACAAAAAAATACAGTTTTATATCTTTATGTTTGAAGCCTGAAATGTGGCAAAAGGTCGCAAAGTTCAAGAGGGCCGAATACTTTCGCAAGGCACTGTATATCTCACTCGTCATCCCCAAGCCAACACCTGCTTTGGCCGCCTTTCCTTCCAGTTCTCTGCTGCCAATGACTGGAAAGAATTGCAAAAATCGCTGAAGTTGGAGACATATCTCCCTCACTGACTTTAAGCATCAGCTATCTGAGCAGCTTACAGATCGCTGCAGCTGTACGCAGCCCATCTGTAAATAGCCCATCTTACTATCTACCTCATCCCCATATTGTTTAAAAAAAACTTTTTTGCTCATTTAAACACAAGTATTTCTACTTGCACATCATCATCAGCACATCTATCACTCCAGTGTTAATTTGCTCAATTGTAATTACTTCGCTACTATGGCCTATTTATTGCCTTACCTCCTTACGCCATGTGCACATACTGTATATAGACTTTTTCTATTGTATTATTGACTGTATGTTTGTTTATTCCATGTGTAACTCTGTGTTGTTGTTTGTGTGGCACTGCTTTGCTTTATCTTGGCCAGGTCTCAGTTGTAAATGAGAACTTGTTCTCAACTGGCCTACCTGGTTAAATAAAGGTGAAATTAAAAAATAAAATAAATCGGTAAATAAACCATTGAGTTAATAATCAGTTACTTGTTTTACATGTGTTATTTGCAAAGCATTTATCAAATTCTGTGTTTTTGTAGAATTGTTCCTGTACATGGAGCATGTATTGTGTTGCACAGTTGCATGTAATTGTGTGTCTACATGTGTTTGTGTTTTGAAGGTAGCAGTAATGTCAGGCCATTTTGAAATCGGGGAAATCATCAAAAACCACAGAGATGCAGATGTAGGTAAGTTTTGGTCCTCCACTTGGGTTATCTTCAGATTCGGGAGTGATTGATAGTGTGTTTTGATGAATGAGTGTCTACTATATTTATTTTGTTCTGTCTGCTATAAAACACCTTTCAGTGCATCATTTGGTATGAATGTCCTGCTTCCTCAATCAACCTTTGACTCACAATATATGTTGTCTTTTGTCATCTTATTAAGTTGTTTTATCACACTGGTAGATAGTATTTGTTCGCGGTGCATTGGATCAGAATAGAGGCTAATCCCTAGACATTTTGCAAACGATGTTGTTTCTGAAAGCACTGTGTTGGTTCAGAGGTGGCCTAAACTTGTTTCAACTGGCGTTAGCTGAATGACTGGGAGTCTATGGTAACCTCTTATTTTTTTTTAACTAGGCAAGTCAGTTAAGAACAAATGTTTATTTACAATGACAGCCTACCAGGAAACAGTGGGTTAACTGCCTTGTTCAGAGGCAGAACGTCAGAATGTCTTTTTTAACTTGTCAGCTCGGGGATCGGTTACTGACCCAACGCTCTAACCACTAGGCTACCTGCCGCCCCAACAGCTAGCTGTTACCATAGACTATAGACTTCCAGTTATTGTGCTAGTTAACATTGGCCCGCAAAACTACCTCTAACTTCCTTCATACTGGATGCAGAGACATAAAACGGTATCCATGAGTTCACCTGACTATGGGGAAGTACATAAAGGGCTTCATTGCCAAAAATCCAGAAGTATTCCTTTTACCTCAAGTGATCCTTTTGATGATTGCTTGCCCAGTTTCAGGGTTGTGTGTGTGGTGTTCAAGTCCATCCGTGTTGCTTATGTATTTGTCTTTTCATCCGAATCACTTGAGTCTGGTTGGTAATCGTTCACACTCTCACAATATTCCCTCCCTCTTTCTCTCCCCCTCTTGCACTAACCTCACTGCTCTCCCACCTACCTGTCACTCTCTTTTCTCAGTGCCCTTTCTGGAATTCCCAAAGTATGCTCCCAAAAGAGGAGAGAGTGCACGCGCAATCCCTCTCCTCATGGCTCACCCTCACCCCCACCCCCTTCTGCGTGCTAACAGTGATAACAGCATGACCCTGCCTGATACCATGGCCCTGCCCAACAAGGCTGCTAGATCCAATCCCATCCCTGGACAGGTACTGAGGGGCACAGTATGGAGATGCAGTGGGGAATTGTTTATTGGGGAGCTATGCTTTAAGATTATTTTAGTTAACGATTTGTGAGTTTGGGTTTGTGTAAGTGTCAACACAGTTACATCATTCAGCCTATGTATTTATATAATATAATATTGTGTAATTGTTTGTTCCCCTCTCTCTCTAGGGTCGCAGGGCCTCTGTAGGTGTGAGGAGCTCCAGCAGTCCCAGGGCCCGTACCCGCTCCCCATCACGAGGAAGAGGAGGAGGAGGAGGACAGAGTGACACAGAGGAGAGGCATCACAGCAAACCACAGCGCGGCAGACAGGGGTGAGGACATAGTGGAGGGAGTGACCGTACATACAGTTGAAGTCGTTTTTCAACCACTCCACAAATTTCTTGTTGACAAACTATATTTGTGGCAAGTCGGTTAGGACATCTACTTTGTGCATGGCACAAGTAATTTTCCAACAAATGTTTACAGACAGAATATTTCACTTATAATTCACTGTATCACAATTCCAGTGGGTCATAAGTTTACATACAGTAAGTTGACTCTGCTTTAAACAGCTTGGAAAATTCCAGATAATTATGTCATGACTTTAGAAGCTTCTGATAGGCTAATTGACATCATTTGTCTCAATTGGAGGTTTACCTGTGGATGTATTTCAAGGCCTACCTTCAAACTCAGTGCCTCTTTGCTTGACATCATGGGAAAATCAAAAGAAATCAACCAAGACCTCAGAAAAAAAACATCCTTGGGAGCAATTTCCAAATGCCTGAAGGTACCACGTTCATCTGTTCAAACAATAGTACGCAAGTATAAACACCATGGGACCACGCAGCCGTCATACCGCTCAGGAAGGAGACGCGTTCTGTCTCCTAGAGATTAATGTACTTTGGTGCGAAAAGTGCAAATCAATCCCAGAACAACAGCAAAGAACCTTGTGAAGATGCTGGAGGAAACAGGTACAAGAGTATCTATATCCACGTAAGATGAGTCCTATATCGACATAACCTGAAAGGCCGGTCAGCAAGGAAGAAGCCACTGCTCCAAAACCGCCATAAAAGAGCCAGACTATGGTTTGCAACTGCATATGGGGACAAAGATCATACTTTTTGGAGAAATGCCCTCTGGTCTGATGAAACAAAAATAGAACTGTTTGGCCATAATGACCATCGTTATGTTTGGAGGCAAAAGGGGGAGGCTTGCAAGCCGAAGAACACCATCCCAACCGTTAAGCAGATGGGTGGCAGCATCATGTTGTGGAGGTGCTTTGCTGCAGGAGGGACTGGTGCACTTCACAAAATACATGGCATTATGAGGAATGAAAATTATGTGAATATATTGAAGCAACATCTCAAGACATCTGTCAGGAAGTTAAAGCTTGGTCACAAATGGGTCTTCCAAATGGACAATGACCCCAAGCATACTTCCAAAGTTGTGGCGAAATGGTTTAAGGACAACAAAGTCAAGGTATTGGAGTGGCCATCACAAAGCCCTGACCTCAATCCTATAGAACATTTGTGGGCAGAACTGAAAAAAACATGTGCGAGCAAGGAGGCCTACAAACCTGACTCAGTTACATCAACTCTGTCAGGAGGAATGGACCAAATTCACCCAACTTATTGTGGGAAGCTTGTGGAAGGCTACCCGAAACGTTTGACCCAAGTTAAACAATTTAAAGGCAATGCTACCAAATACTAATTGAGTGTATGTAAACTTCTGACCCACTGGGAATGTGATGAAAGAAATAAAAGCTGAAATAAATAATTCTTTCTACTATTATTCTTAAAATAAAGTGATGATAAAATAACTGACCTAAGACAGGCAATCTTGACTAGGATTGAATGTCAGGAATTGTGAAAAACTGAGTTTAAATGCATTTGGCTAAGGTGTATATAAACTTCCGACTTCAACTGTATGTAACTCAATTTATAAAATAATGTGAAAATGCAAAATATTGTGTTTTTACATCCTCGGTTGTCTTACCAACTTTGAAGCTTCAAAACGTTTTATTCTAATAGTGTAAACCACTGGCATGACTCCTAAGTCATTTAAATTCCCTCTCAGCTATTGGTGTCACCAGGTGTTGTTCCGCTACACACTGACACAAATTCTTACTCTGTCCCGCTCTGTCTTTCCTCTTGCAGTGCGACCTCAACAACGGGTGGTGGTGGAGGGTCAGCTGGGGGTCAGATGAGGCGTATGTACAGTGCGGTTCCAGGGCGAGTGTACGTGGCCACGAGGGCCTACACTGCCCACGGAGACAAAGAGCTTAGCATCAGCAAAGGAGACAAAGTCAAAGGTAAGTGAGATTCAGAGAGGAGTGGGTTTTTTGGAATGCATTGTGTTGATTGTAAAGTTTTGATTCACCCCTCTTCTCTTTTCTCCCTCTCCCCTCAGTGTTGAGTGTGGGAGAGGGGGGGTTTTGGGAGGGCACAGTGAAGGGTCGTACAGGCTGGTTCCCCTCAGACTATGTGGAGGAGGTGGGTCCTCCCATTAAGGACAATCGATCAGGTGAGATAACTTTACCAACCTCATAGAAACCAAATAATATATGTGTTCAGGCAAAGTCACTATCTCCACTCGCATTACATCAGCTCAGACAAACTACAACCAAAATCCATCTACAGATGCTAGCCCCGCATTTACTGAATGACTCATTTTACCGTCATTCAGTTCCCAGCGTTCTTATTGACTGCAGGACATCCTCACAATGTTACAAGCAGTAGGCCATGTATCACACCCACCCAGTAACAGTAATGACACCACCACAAACAACTTGACCATGGTGTGTTTCAGAGATGTACTGGAATACAAAGTATACAAAGACACACGGAATAAACCAATAGGGGAACACAAAGACACACAAAACACACATCAATATAATTGTGACACATGAACTCTTTGTGTTCCAGAGACGCGCAGTGAGAAAGCCAAGAGGAAGCTGTTTCGTAATGTTACCGTGGGAGCATATGATGGTGTGGATGGCCCCAGGTAAGACTGGAATTGATAAAAGCTTGTCATGTGTTGCTCCTCAAAGACTAGGATGTAGGGATGAATGACCTCATTTTGACCCCTGGGAAACATGGTCACCATGGTCACCAAGTTACAGTTCCTTCAGAAAGTATTCATACCCCTTAACTTACTCCACATTTTGTTGTGTTATAGCCTAAATTCAAAAACAACAATAAAAACAATTATATATCTCATCCATCTACATATGAGATACATTATGACAAAGTGAAAACATGTTTTTCGACATTTTTGCTAATTTATTGAAATTGAAATTAAATACACAAATATCTCCTTAACATAAGTATTCACACCCCTGAGTCGATACATGTTAGAATCACCTTTGGCAGCGATTACGGCTGTAAAATTCTTCAAGCTCTATCAAGTTGGTTGTTGATCATTTCTACACAGCCATTTTCAAGTCTTGCCATAGATTTTCAAGCCGATTTAAGTCAACGGTGTAACTAGGCCACTCAGGAACATTCAATGTTGTCTTGGTAAGCAACTCCAGTGTATATTTGGCCTTGTATTTTAGATTATTGTCCTGCCGAAAGGTACATTTGTCTCCCAGTGTCTGAATGTAAGCAGAATGAACCAGGTTTTCCTCTAGGATTTTGCCAGCACTTAGCTCTATTCCATTTATTTTTAACTCCAAAAAACTCCATAGTCCTTGCCGATGACAAGCATACCCATAACATGATGCAGCCACCACCATGCTTGAAAATATGGAGAGTGGTACTCAGTGATGTGTTGTGTTGGATTTGCCCCAAACATAACGCTTTATATTCAGGACATAAAGTGAATTTCTTTGCCACATTTTTTGTAGTTTTACTTTAGTGCCTTGTTGCAAACAGGATTCATGTTTTGGAATAGTTTTATTCTGTACAGGCGTACATCTTTTCACTCTGTCATTTAGGTCAGTATTTTCTCCTATCACAGGCATCAAACTCTTGTAACTGTTTTAAAGTCACAGTTGGCCTCATGGTGAAATCCCTGATGCCTGTATCTTTGAAGTGATTGGGTGTATCGATACACAATCCATTATTTGCGAGGCATTGGAAAACCTCCCTGGTTGAATCTGTTTGAAATGTAATGCTCGACTGAGGAACCTTACAGATAATTGTATATGTTGGGTAAAGAGATGATGTAGTCACTCAAAAATCATGTTAAACTATTATTGCACACATAGTGAGTCTATGCAACACAAATTGTTGAATACTTATTAAACAAAGGAGTTGAATACTTATTGACTCAAGACATTTCAGCTTTATATTTTTTAGAACACATTTCTATAAACATAATTCCACATTGACATTATTGGGTATTGTGTGTAGGTCAGTGGTTAAGATGGCGCTATGATTCTCTACACAATGGCTGCTTGTTTTGTCACATAATCTGAAATTAGGCAAACTATTAGAATTTTAGAAACCAGGAAATGGCGGAGCGATTTCTGCATATTGCACCTTTAAATTCAGACTGCAACTCATCAGAATTTGGAGAAAGTTAATGGGTCTGAATACTTTCTGAAGGCAGGATTAGAGACGTAGTGAAGAAACAGAAGCCTAGGGGCTAGGGGAAATCACTAGCTAACTATGCTAACATTGAATGCCCAGCACTAATCATGCTCTGTAGCCCATTTAATTCTCAGTAGAAAACATACAGTAAAATGAGTCATGATTTACTTAGTAAACCCATGCTAATGTTTTAGCGCTGTCTTGCCCTAAGCGGTTTCCGCTAGATGGGCCAGCTGCAAAGTCAAAATGGGCTATTTCGTAAAAATTCATAAAAACAAAAATGTGCTTTTTGTAATTTAAGGTTTAGGCATTAGGGTTAGCAGTGTGGTTAAGGTTAAGGTTAGGGTTAGGTTTAAGACTTTGTGGATGTGCCGGCTAGTGACCACTCTGCAGAGCTACCTCCAGTACATGAGTCATTTCAATAAATGCCAACCTGCGGTTTTATGTGTGTCTTGTGTCTGTTGACAGCTAATTTGTTTGTGTTTCTGAGGTGTGTGTTTCTGGGTTGAGAATTGGACGAGGATGTGTCTGTCTGTGAGTGTGTGTATGTGTGTGTGTGTGTGTGTGTGTGTGTGTGTGTGTGCGTCAGCTGTATTTAGACCATGCTAGTGCTAAAGCCACTGAACTAGACACGTCGGGTCAATTCCATTTCTTCAAATCAAATTTTATTGGTCACATACACATATTTAGCAGATGTTATTGCGGTGTAGCGAAATGCTTGTGTGCCTAGCTCCAACAGTGCAGTAATATGTACATCTAGCACAGTGTTTCCCAACTCCAGCCCTCGAGTACCCCTAACAGCACACATTTTGGTTGTAGCCTCAGAGAAGCACACCTCATTCAACCCTTGTCCAGGGCTACAACATAATGTGTGCTGCTGGGGGTACTAGAGGACTGAGGTTAAGAAACACTGATCTAGCAGACAAAGTCGCTTGACTCTCCTTCGACTCTTCCTTGGCTCTCCTTCGACTCCTCCTTGGCTCTCCCTCGACTCTTCCTTGGCTCTCCCTCGGCACTTCCTCGACTCTTCCTTGGCTCTCCCTCGACTCTTCCTTGGCTCTCCCTCGGCTCTTCCTTGGCTCTCCCTCGACTCTTCCTTGGCTCTCCCTCGACTCTTCCTTGGCTCTCCCTCGACTCTTCCTTGGCTCTCCATCGACTCTTCCTTGGCTCTCCCTCGACTCTTCCTTGGCTCTCCATCGACTCTTCCTTGGCTCTCCCTCAAATCTTCCTTGGCTCTCCCTCGACTCTTCCTTGGCTCTCCCTCGACTCTTCCTTGGCTCTCCCTCGACTCTTCCTTGGCTCTCCCTCGACGCTTCCTTGGCTCTCCCTCGACACTTCCTTGGCTCTCCCTCGACTCTTCCTTGGCTCTCCCTCGACTCTTCCTTGGCTCTCCCTCGACTCTTCCTTGGCTCTCCCTCGACTCTTCCTTGGCTCTCCCTCGACGCTTCCTTGGCTCTCCCTCGACACTTCCTTGGTTCTCCCTCGACTCTTCCTTGGCTCGCCCTCGACCCTTCCTTGGCTCTTCTTTGACACTTCCTTGATCATCTTTGCCAAGAGGAGCCCAACTTGTGTTGTCCTCGCTCACATGACTCATCACCCCACCGAATTTGCCCTTCCAGTCCCCTGTCTATTTTTCCTGTTAAAAATAATGGCAAAATGTGGACAATGGTTTCCCTTCTCCCCCATAGACGGGTTCGTTGTTTAGCAACAAATGAGGTTGGTTTAGACTGTTAACAATATGTAAACTAAATTTAGTCTCCAAATGTCCTTTAAAACTTGAATACATTTGCACAATGAGCACTTGTTGTCTCTCAAATACATTGTTACAGTTATTGGTTAGTTAACTAGCAAATGTTTGCCGTATTAGCATAGACATGACATCAGTCAAAACACCTCAAAACAAGATACAACGAGCTGAAAATAACCAACTACGATTCCCCACAAGGCAGCTTGTTGCTAGCAATTTGACCGTTCACAATTGTAACAACGCACGCCTTCTGGCCACATTGATGCGCGCGCATCTTTTTCGTGACGTTGTCAGCCAACCCTTCTATTGCATCTGTCTAATCCGCTAGCGTCAATCTGCAGCCCAACCCTAGGAAGCTGCAGTTGTGCGGTGCATCATGAGGGCTAACAGTGCTCTGTGTGTATGTGTGTTTGTCTGTGTGTTTCTACACGTGTGAGCGTGCGGCACAACGTCCCGATGATGAGTCATGGGGATTTGGAGGTGATGAGCGTTCGTTCGGTCCATCGGCAAGTGTGAGGAGGGACTCGATGCCCCCCCGGCGTTTTGGGTTGACAGTGTGTAGCTGACATTAGCCGTGCGCTAAGAAGCTCTCATTATCAGTCACAAAGTCAATCAGCTTAATAAAGGTTCACTGGTATTTGGCAATGTGAACAATGGCCAGTGACTCAGACGGTGAATGACGTCTGTGTGAAGAGGGAGACGGAGAGTGCATGGAGGATGTGTGCAGTACAGTGGTAGTGATTATGTGGCCTATTGTAATACAGTGGCGTTTTGAGACGGATCCAGCTGCATATGTACGGCCGCTGCTACCCACTGCATTTTCTGTGCTTGGGATAATGTCAATGAGAATTTTGAGTGGGTTTGGTTTGAACGTGAATGGTGGGAGTGCTGTTCTGTTCATGGGGTAGTGTGTATTTTGGCCCATGAGGAAATCTCTCTGGAGCGGAGAAATCAGCTGTTTGTGAATCTGCCAGAAGCAAGTCAGTGGACGTTCAAATAAACACACCATCCCTGCTTCCTGTTACCCCATCTCCCCTCACATTATATCCACCCCCCACTTCCCCCAACCGCAAAATTACCTCTTTTCTCTCTCTTCCATGCTAAACCACCACTCTCAAATCCACCGTTCACTCCCTCCACTCTCTAGCGCTCTCTCTCCCTGTCGCGGAGAACCATCTCTGTCGCTCTCCCTTTCACTCTCCCTCCCTCTTTCCCACCCTCTCTCTCTCTCTCCCCCTCTTTCGCTCTGTCTCAAGCAGGCAGGGTGTAGACATGCTAGGCCAGCGTTCAGTCGCTCTCTCGCTCTCTCTCTCTCTCTCCTCCTCTCCTCCACTCTCGCGGCTCTCTCTGGCTGTGCTCTCGCTGGAGTACCGGGAGGCGGAGGGAGAGGAGGGGGTGGAGGAGAGAAGGGGGGGGTGGCAATGGGGGGATGCAGAGAGAGAGATCTGTCTCGCTCTCTCTCCCTCTCTTCTTCGTGGCCGTCACTGGGCCCCAGAAACAGAAGCGTGTGGTTCATTTACAGGTAGAGGCTGTTTCCTCATTCATTGCCTGGCTATGGATGTGAGGAGAGGACAATGGAGAGAGGGGAGAGGTAGATGCAACAGAAAGGCCGTGGATGTGAAAGGCTATGTATTGAATTTGTGCATGTGTGTCTGTGTACATATGTGCGTGTGTGTGTGTGTTGAATCATCTTTTTCCTGTGTGTGCGAACGTTTGTGTGTGATGGAAGTGGCTATAGAATGTACCGTACGTAGGCTCTGACTGCAGCGTGTTTATCTCTGTCTCTCCTCTCGTGTATTTCTGAATGTGATCTGAGAGCATTTTGTAAATGCATTTCTAGTAATGTCAGCCGGTGTGTGTTTCGTTCATTTTGTCTCACCGTTTCAAATGATTTATTTCTCTCATTCATGGTATCATTGATTCCTGTTGGGTAGGTGGATTTTTATAGCTACGGTATATATTGCCATGTCTCATGAATTGTGTGTGACATGGATTTTGTGTTTCATAAATGTGCATCTGTGTTGGTACCACTGACATACAGGATGAAAGTCTTGTATAGAAAGGGACAGAGGACACAGTGGTTTGTTTGTGGTTTCCTTCATTTGACTGTGTAAACTGGTGTGAGCGTAGTCACAGTGTGGTTGAGGGTCGTCTTGGGACTAGTTCATCTGTGTCTCTGTCCCTGGGTTTTGGCTGCATGTATGTGTCATTGTGTCTCATGGTTTAATTGTATGTATGGAAATGTCAGTGGAGGCTGCTGAGGGGAGGACGGCTCATAATAATGGCTGGACGGGAGCGAATGGAATGGCTTGAAACACCTGAAAACCATGTGTTTGCTGTTTTTGATACAGTTCCACTCATTTCGCTCCAGCCGTTTACCATGAGCCCGTCCTCCCCAATTAAGGAGCCACCAAGCTCCTGTGGTAAAGGTAGAAGATGAGTGTGTATGACTAACATGCTGCTTCGTCTGTATAATTGTGGAGGCTACAGAGGATGAGTCAGGGATGAGGGAGGGTACATGATAACACTTTAGGCTACTGTAATAATGTAGACTCCTGTAATAATGTAGCCTACTGTAATACTGTAGACTCCTCTAATACTGTAGGCTACTGTAATAATGTAGGCTACTGTAATACTGTAGACTCCTCTAATACTGTAGGCTACTGTAATAATGTAGCCTACTGTAATACTGTAGACTCCTCTAATACTGTAGGCTACTGTAATAATGTCACCTCCTGTAATAATGTAGCCTCATGTAATAATGTAGGCTACTGTAATAATGTAGGCTACTGTAATACTGTAGACTCCTGTAATAATGTAGGCTACTGTAATACTGTAGACTCCTGTAATACTGTAGGCTACTGTAATAATGTAGACTCCTGTAATAATGTAGCCTACTGTAATACTGTAGACTCCTGTAATACTGTAGGCTACTGTAATAATGTAGGCTATTGTAATACTGCAGGCTACTGTAATACTGTAGGCTACTGTAATAATGTAGGCTACTGTAATACTGCAGGCTGCTGTAATAATGTAGGCTACCGTAATACTGTAGACTCCTGTAATACTGTAGACTCCTGTAATAATGTAGGCTACTGTAATACTGTAGGCTACTTTAATAATGTAGACTACTGTAATGATGTACACTCCTGTAATAATGTAGCCTAATGTAATAATGTAGGCTACTGTAATACTGCAGACTCCTGTAATAATGTAGAATACTGTAATACTGTAGACTCCTGTAATACTGTAGACTCCTGTAAAACTGTAGTCTACTGTAATAATGTAGGCTACTGTAATACTGCAGACTCCTGTAATAATGTAGAATACTGTAATACTGTAGACTCCTGTAATACTGTAGACTCCTGTAATAATGTAGGCTATTGTAATACTGCAGGCTACTGTAATACTGTAGGCTACTGTAATAATGTAGCCCACTGTAATACTGTAGGCTACTGTAATACTGTAGGCTACTGTAATATGTGAGTGTCATACTGTGAGCACTGGCCAATAGGGAATTCATGTTACGTAAAAACACTCATGCACATTTAAGGTCCTTTCCTGAACAGCAGGGACAGAGCGAACAGGAGCGAGAGGGTTAAATGTTGGACTATTTCAAAGATCCACAGCATCAGAGCTACACCTCTATTGCCTCGGGGATAGAACGATACCGTTCCCAGACAGTAGTGGATTGCAACCAGCCGTTTGAACACACTGCTGCATGTCGATTTGATCCTTTGAGAGGGAACGCGCGAAGGAGTCAGGGTGAGAGAAAGGGAACGAGGCGTGAACAGCAGATGGATGGAAGGCGTCTTTTTTTTTTTTTTTTTTTTGCGTTGGCGAAACACTAACGTTGACAGTATGACAGAGCACAAGCGACGGATGGAAAGGGACGGCGCAAACTGTAGACCTCTTGCACGAGAAGTTGAAAGTTGAGTCTACAGCTTTGCAATGGCTTCCGGGCGCTGCCAGCTCACACCAAGTTCAGCAACTCCCAATAAAGCAAAGACTCCCTGTCCCCAGTCATGTGGTACCTGGGTGGGTTTGCACAGTCAGCAGTCGGTCGGCGGCGGCGCCGTCAGTTTGAGTTTAGTCGAGCAGCTGATGCAGAGAAAAGCAGAACCCGGAATTAGCTCCTGGGATTTCAAACCAGCGGAATCAACCACAGGCCATACAGAGACCAAAGAGCCAGACATCCTAATGGAGCTACAAGACAGCGTGAGTTGAGGCCGGCTGCGTAGAATTGAGACCTTAAACGGACGGAGATGGAGACCCTGTTGTTGTACACGGCTGTGGAGCCGGAGTCAACAGTATGAGCTGAGCTCGGAAAACAGTGCGAATTGAGACCCGGCCGGGCTGTCTAGGATGGAGACCTCAAATGAATTGGAGACACTGTTGTTATAGTACAGTACATTATATGGGCACTGTGGAGTGTGAGGCTACAGTATACATTGGAGCTCTCTACATGAGGCAAAACTGCTGTAATGCATCCGTAAATCTGACAATGAACAGGAGTTCCAGACACGGTAATGGAGCAATGAAACAGCATGGACAACTCTGGCTCCCGCTCCATAACACTACTCCTACCATCTCATAACAACACGGCCATGTCAATCATCAATTGAGAAGAAAAAAAAACATGTGGCGATGAGTGGTAGCCAAGATAGCTGGTGCAGTGAACGCTTGAGGAAAGCTCGTGCAGCATTACAGGTGCATTTATAAGTTCTAGTTCCTAACAGTGAAGAGTCTCGGCAGCCGTTTTCATGTACATTCCCATGTGCTTCCTGGTGCTAGTCAGCATTATGCTGGATTATGTAGAGGTCTCCCCGGTGCACTCAATCCTTGCCCGTCATGACATCAACTCTACCCTGGTTGTCGGGTGTCTTTGAACGGTGGTGGTCTTGGTATGACATGCCTCAACCCCCCCTTCCCATCTTTTGGTGCAGTGTGATTTCATAATGCGATGCAGTATAGCTGTCTCCCAAATTCAGAAATGCTTTATTTGCATGACTATTAGACTTTCTGCTGCTAAAGAAGTCATGTAGCTTGCGCTCTCTCACCCCCCCCCCCCCCCTTATTATCTCTCAGTGACTACATCATTAAGGAGAAGACAGTGCTCCTGCAGAAGAAAGACAATGAGGGCTTTGGCTTTGTGCTTCGGGGAGCCAAAGGTGAGTGCGAGCCCCCCCCCCGAAATACCTCTACTCTTCTGTCATTTCACTTTCACTCCTTGCACTTCCTCTCTCACCCAATTCTTCCATCGCATCTCTCGGCCTCCCTTCTCCCCCTACTTTGACACTATTTTATTACTTCTCTCAAATCTCCCTCATCCTCTTGTTCTTGACATCCTCTTGTTCTTGACTTGTTCTCTCCGCAGCCCAGACTCCTATAGAGGAGTTCACTCCGACCCCAGCATTCCCCGCGCTGCAGTACCTGGAGTCTGTGGATGAGGGGGGTGTGGCCTGGAGGGCTGGTTTAAGGATGGGGGACTTCCTTATTGAGGTATGGATCCCTGGAAAAGCTTGTCACCCTGACAGTTTATGCAGGCCTGGTAATCAACGTGGGTCCAACTTTTGTAATCACTATCAAATTGTACATTTGTTAATTTGTTAAGAGTTTGAACTTGTATCGTGTTGAGTGCAGTGTGACAGTTTAGTGTTGTTGACAGCCAGTGTTATCTCTCTGTGCGTGTGCGTGTGTGCGCGTGTGCGCGTGTGTGCGTGTGTGTGTGTGTGTGTGTGTGCGTGCGTGCGTGCGTGCTTAGGTTAATGGTCAGAATGTAGTGAAGGTGGGCCACAGGCAGGTGGTCAACATGATCAGACAAGGTGGCAACGCTCTGATGGTCAAGGTTGTCATGGTGGCCCGCAACCCGGAGATGGAGGAGACCAACCTCAGGAAGAAAGGTATACTTTTTTAGTTTGTTCTGTGTAATGTATACAATTCATGTTTATAACTTAGTAATAATAATGCTTGTTCGCAATACCGTAACAGCTACTGTGTGTATGTTTATAATACAGCAGTAAGTTTGTTTGGTCCTTGTCTCTTGGCAGTCCCCCAGCAGGCTAAGAGGCTGACTCCTCCTGCCATTGCCCTGCGCTCTAAATCAATGACATCAGAGCTGGAAGACATGGGTAAGACAATAGAAGAAGAAGGGGCTGGGAAGCATAAAAAGCAGGGAGAAAAGGAGAAGAAAAGGATTGTTCACGTTAGAATTCTGACCCATAGAAAACGACGTCAATTGAAAAAGTCCATTAAATATGAAGTGAGTTGATGCAGGGAAGCTTGGATGTTTCGGGGTGTAGGTAAGATTTCATGTTTTAATTACCAATGGCTTAATGAGGAGGACTGTGGACATGTCCTCCTTCAAGTGAATGTATAAACACTAGGTAAGATGTAGAGACAGTCATTCACGTTGTGGAAGCTCTACGTTATGCACATAACCTCTGCTCAATGTCTTCTTTTTTTCTGCTAAATCCAATGGACGACTAACAGTGGAGAAAGGTGGGAAAAGGTTGAGTTGTGTGACGTCATTGTCATGGTCGTCGTCTTCCTCCTCACCATCATTATCACCATCCCGTCATCAGAGTCATCATCAGTGTTAATGTACAAAATGTACTGTATTCATTCATGTTATTTTGTGATGCTACAGAGATGCCTATAATAGCAGTCTCAGTGTCCTGTTATAGCGTAATATGATAACCTTCTTGTCTCTAATTATGCTGCAGCTGCCTCTCCATGGAAAAAGAAAGCAGGTGAATATCTCTCTAATCATTACCTTAATCAGCCCTTAAGCCTCCATTCAAAATCAGTCTGCTCGGGTCCTGAGAATATATCACCTCTGTTTTTCAGAGTACGAGTCCTCCCAGGTGCCTGATAAGAAGAGGACAGTCTATCAAATGGCACTGAGTAAGATCTGACCTCTGTCCCCCCCCCCCTTTGTGTTTCCAAAAGGGCCATCTTTGAACTGGGTGACAATAATGTGCCGCCGCTTTCAATCGTCTTACGCTTTTGATCTCTCTCGTCCCTCTCTTCTATCTTTTATTTCTCTCCCTCTCCTCGCTCTGTCGCTCTATCGCCCTCCGTCTTTCAGATAAACTGGATGAGATCCTGGCGGCGGCTCAGCACACAATCACATCAGACGGACAGGGACAGCGGGGTCACGGAGGGAAGAGAGACCGAACCAAGAGCATCGCCCCCAATGAGGTAGTGCATCATTCTTGACATTACCTTGCCATGACTGTACCTGCAGGTCCTACTGGCCCTGGGGATCCTACCCTCAATTCAGTGCTTGTGTCTGTAACGATGGATGTGAAAGAAACCTCACAGAACAGGATATGAACTCATTGCTTCCTCCATATTACACTATATATCCCTTTTACTGCCAATGCACTTTTAATGCGGCATCACTTCCTCCCGTTCTCGGGCATCTCTCCCTGTGCATCTTCCTCCATTGTGTGTCTTGCAACACCTAAAGCCAAGTCATGACCAGTTGGTTGGTGTGATGCCGCCTGGGTTTGGTTACAACCAGGGTCAATATCCCCCCGGCCAGCCTCATGGAGTAATGCTGCGACAGAAATCTATTGGTAAGTCCTACAGATATTATTGCTATGACTGTCAAAAAAGCTACATTCTGACTGTTTGTTAACTGTTTTCCAACCAGATAGTCTGTTTATCTCTGTGTGTCCCTGTTTCAGGTGTGATGGAGGAGGAGAGGCAGTACCTCCACAACCCGGCCATGAAACTGGCCCGTAGTCTGTCAGAGGACATCCCCCCTCCCCCCAACACATCCGCCCCGGAACCCCCCTTATCTGCTGACCCCCATACTGTTTGGAGGGGGGAGCAGTCTGCCCCCCAACCTCCATCCTCCCAGGCCCAGGCCCTCCTCACCCAGCAGCAGGCAGTCCACACCACCCAGGCAGGCTGGGACAGGGGAGGCCCTGGCGGGGCCAATCAACAGCACGGCATGGCCCCGACCCTCCGGAGAGGAGGAGGACAATACACAGGGGAGCCCCCAGAGGGGACGAAGAGAGGAGGGGGCAAAATGGGGGTGTTGAGGAGGGGCTACAGTAGTGCTACTCCACCCACGAGTGCAGCTCCCAAAACTCAACAGCAACCCCAGCAGCAGCAACCCCAGCAGCAGCAGCCCCAGCAGCAAGTGGCGACCCGGGAGAGGGGTGGAGGGGCAGGCAGGGGTGGGGGAGGCAGGAGGGGCGGGAGGGGCCCTCTAGTAAAGCAGACCACAGTGGAAGGTGGGCTCAGCAGGCACCACCGAGGGGGGCAAGGCCAGGGGGGTAAGCGCTCAGGAGCCAAAGAGAAGAGCTCCATCCCCATCCCCACCATCATCGTCAAGGCCCCCTCCACCAGCAGCGGCAGTGGCCGCAGCAGCCAGGGCAGCAGCGTAGATGCCGAGCATCCGCCTCCCGACATAGGTGACCCTACCTCCACATCCGTATCCGCCTCCCCCGACACCCCCACTACTCCCGGCCTGCCTTCCCCTGTGTCCCCCTTACCACCCCAGCCCCCTGTCTCTTCCGCCATGCCCCCTTCGACTGTCGCCCCCCAGCTGCCCCCTAACCTAGAAAATCTGGACTTCACCAACCAGTTCAGGGGGGCCTTCGTGGGGGCAGCGCGACGGGACCGGGAACGTTTCCGTGACATGAGGAGGAAGAGTGCTTCCTTCTTCCTCTCCTCCGAAGAGGACATCCAAGGGGAGGCGGGGGGAGGTGGAGGGGTATGGACCCAGCCCCTACAGGGGATGGGGATGGATGTCCCCACCCCCCGCCTCCGCCCCTCCAAGTCCATCGACGAGGGCATGTTCTCTGGGGACAATTACGTCCACTACGCCAGCAGCATGCCCCCTGCCTTCGGGCTGCCTGAGTACCACTCCCCTGTGATGGGCCAGGACGGCCAGCCCAAGTCCGCTCCCTCCAACTACGGCCCAGGTTCTCCAGCCACCACCTTCATCCACCCTCTGACTGGGAAGGTCCTTGACCCCTCGTCCCCTCTGGGCCTGGCGCTGGCTGCACGGGAAAGGGCCCTCAAGGACGACCGGAGGACCCGGCGGGAGGAGCGGCACTTTGGCCGGCAGATGTCCAGCGTGGGGGCATTTCCTACCTCTCTCCCATCCCCCACGCCGTCCCTGTTCCCCGCCACTACCTCCCCCGCCTCCCTGAGCCGCCCGCTGTCACCCAGGATATTACGTTTGGGAGGTGAAGGGGGAGGGGAGAGAGTGGAGAGGGACCAGGCGGCCGGAGCCAGAGAGGGCCTCAGAGTTCGCTTTTCAGAGGACAGAACCAACCAGTACCAGACCCAGTATTATCAACAGAGTCCTAGAGACAGGGAGCCACCTGGCCCGCCCATGCAGCCGCCCGGCCCGCCGCCTCAGCCTGCACCCCGCAGACCCTCATTCCTACAGATGGAGAGCAGTGCAAACTCTAGCTACATCCCCCAATACCGCCTACCCGCAGCCCCAGCCCACCCACATGAAGATGCGGGAGAGGGAGGAGGAGGAGTGGGACTGGGGCTCATGGTGCTTCCACCGCCCACCCCCTCCATAGACATAGATGATGAGTTTGTCTTTGTTGACCCCCTACCCCCTCCCTTGCAGTTTGCCAACGGCCAAGGCCAGAGAGAACTGCAGAGGGGATACTCTCAACAGCATCAACACTCAGCTCAACACGCCCCTCTCGCCTTGCCACCCCCGCCACCCCCGCCGCCCCCCCTCCCCTCCTCTAAAGTACCTCCACCAGGAGGCTTCGCCTCCAACGCCCCCCTCCCTTCCCCCCAGACTGGGGACTCTGCTGCCTCCAGCCTCACGTCCTACGACAGCGAGGTGGCCAACCTCACCCAGTCAGCTCTGTCTCCCTCCCTCACCTCGCCCCAAATATTCCCCCGTTCCTCCGCCGCCACAGTCGCCTCTGTTTTACCCGCCCCCTCACTCCACAGACCCCAGCCCATGTCCCATGCACACCCCTTCTCCAGTGGCCCCAGCGTACCGGTTAACCCCGCTAATATGGGGGCCCCTGTTCCCCCGATGACTTTAGCACAGGACCGAGGCGCGGCCACCCTCACTACGACTGTGACCTACGCCACCACGATGACCGTGACCGCCGCCGCCACCAGTACCACCGTCAGTGCTGTTGACAAGGCAGGCGACCACCAACCCTCCAGGATGAAGCCTGGAGACTGGCAGACAGAGACAGTGGTGGACTCTGGGATTGAGGAGCTGGACAGTAGCAGCGACCACCATCTGGAAACGCTGGGAGTGAGCAGACTGAAGGGAGAGAGAGGAGGAGGAGGAGGAGGAGCGGAAGGGGAGAGAGTGGGCGGCGAGCACCCGGATCCTTACTTGACTTACTCAGGTGGGCAAACGTTTGAAGTGCACCATGCCAAACACACGGCCAACCCCCCTGTGTATCCAAAGACGATGCAGTACAAAGAGGGGGGCATCAAGGACACAAGGGAAGCGTTGCGTCGACAGGCAAGCACCAATCCGCCCTGCCAGAGCGTCCCACAACACCCCCAGAGACAGGCCAACCCAGAGGAGGAGGCCAGGAGAGGAGAGAGAGGAGCAGCAGACGAGAGGAAACAACACCCCCAGAGACAGGCCAACCCAGAGGAGGAGGCCAGGAGAGGAGAGGGAGGAGCAGCAGACGAGAGGAAACAACGCAGACAGAGTCGACCCAAGATGGAGGACAGCTTCGGTTCCACCTTGGCCGCCTGTCTTGAGCGGCCCAACACCCTGGAGCCAAGACCCTTGTCCTGGAGCGAGGGGGTCGACCCGGGGCAGGGCCTGGAGCGAGGCGGGGGTGGGATGTCTGTGGAGGGGCGCAGGCTGCACTCACCCCTATCGGGAGTAAAGGCCAGCATCATCAATGAGCTGAGCTCCAAACTGCAACAGATGAGCAATAAGAGCACGGAGGACTGGAGTCAGTCTGAGATGCGAGGTCCGAGTCCCATTAATCCGAGGTCGCCCACAATGCAAAGGTGAGGCTGTTGTTGTTCAAGGGTTTCACTCAGTGACTCCACGGCACTGCCTACTGAGTACAGTAATCCCTTATTTCTTCTCTTTCAGATATTCAGGGGATTTCTCTGCCTCGTTTCAGAGCCCCCC